>NW_020954551.1:2660723-3013381 GCF_900497805.2 Vombatus ursinus | reverse complement strand
CCACAAAATTCAAAGAAATATTTACTTATCCATGTATATGTTATAACACCCACCACAAAATTCAAAGAAATATTTACTTATCCATGTATATGTTATAACACCCAACACCTGAGGGCAAGGACTAATTTTTTTTGTCTTCATATGCCAAACTCACAGTAATATAAATATTTCTTAAATTGAATTATGTTATGCCTCCTTTGTGTCTCAGATACAGTAGTCTGCTACAATCAGTACAGTAAGTAGAATGAACACTATAGCATCAATGATATATGAATTCAATCTTTTAAAAAAACTGGAAAAAGAAAGATATTATGCCAAGGTACAAATGTCATTAGTTACAACCGGAAGAATTCTTTGTCTTGTTGATCTTGGTGATTAACCATCTGAAAGAAAGGGTACAAAAAACTAACCTTCCTATACATAAAAATAAACAAAAATGTGGAAAAACCTTGATTTCTTTTAAGCATGCATATCCTCACAGCATACCAGTTGTCAAACAAAGCAGTATCCACAATATTAGTTGTCTTAAATATTAACCATGAAAGAATTCTTTGTACAAGTTAATAAAGGACAGATTCTAAACAAAAATAAAACACTTTCTAGCATGTTTTGATTGAGACAAAAAAAAAGTCAAGAAACATCACATTTAAGTATATTCTAGTTGGAAAGTCAATGACATGCAGCAACAGATTAAAAATGATCTGCAGTTTTTTAGAAGTGACAGCCCTTTTCTAAGTACATCATAATGTGTCCCATTCCTATAATTCTCATCCGAACTATTTCACCAGGAAACTGTTCACTGAGATAGTTTATAAATCATAGCACAGTACAACAAATAGACAAAAGAAAATTTAAGAATCTGAACACATACTTTTTATTATGAAGAGACAAGGATAAAGCTAAGATAAATATAATTAGCCAAACATTCCATTTCTGAGGTAGGCATAAAATAAGTACTCTGATTCTACACATAAATAATTTTTATCAACTTAATGACCATTAAGTCAAATATATGAAATAAAACTTTACATGCATCCTAACATGTAACAAAGCAAAAACAAATGAATTAACAACAAAAAATAAGTATTTGCTCTGTCTCACATTTTCAAATAGATATAAAATTCTACTTTGGGGAAAAATATTTAAAAAGCAAATCTACAGATGTAGTCAATGTATTTCCTGTTCAGATTCTGCTAAACTAATGTGGTTTCATTTTATAAAGGTCATTTCCACATTTATTGGTACACTTAACATATCATTTTTATGGAAACATAATATTCCACTAATATTACACAATTTGTCCAGCCACTACTATATTCAGAAATGCAAGTCGTTTCCAGTTGCGGGTTCTTCCCCCATATTACAATGAAGGCAGCTATGACTACTGAGTACAGACTGGCCCTTTTCATGACATTTTAATTATTAAGTCTTTAGGAATAATTAAATTCAACAGTATCAACTTTGTGACTTTTTGTATTACCAAAATGCCTGAACCAGTCTACAATTCTAATAACCATGTCTTAACATGTGCTTTCCAGCCAATGCGGTATTTTTGTGTGCTTCCTTAACCAGTCCACCAATTCAGTAGCATCTGGAGATGGTCTTAATATGTGTTTCTCTAAAATTAGGGAAGCTGCCCATTCTGCCTCCTCCCAGAAATGTTCACATTCTTTGCTCATTGGAGATTAACAGTCTCAAAGATAAGCATTTATCAGACCTCTACATTTCCTTTTACTTTTGGAGGATTGTTTTTTGTTGTACAAAAGTCTTCCACTGAATATAATCAAATACAATATGATTCCCAATAATATTTTCCATTTGTTTGGCAAGAAAAGCTTTTTCTTCCAGTTGTTTTGGACTTTTTAAAAAAATTCACATTGTTAAATGTTGTTAAAACCTTTTATCAGGGGCAGCTAGGTGGTGCAGTGAATAGAGCTCCGGCCTTGGAGTCAGGAGGACCTGAGTTCAAATCAGACCTCAGACACTTGACACTTACTAGCTGGGTGACCCTGGGCAAATCACTTAACCCCCACTGGCTCACCAAAAAGCAAAAACAAACAAACAAAAAAAACCTTTTATCATTCCATCTTTCCCTAAGCTTTTCTCTAGCCCTGTTCATCTTTACCATGACCACACTCCCTCCATCTGCTAGTTCTTTTCAAAGCCAACACCTCTGTATTATCTACATTCCCCTTGCACTCTTATCTTGATCCCTTACTTAGTGAACTAGTTCAACTCAACATTAGTATCTACTCTGGAATTCCTGACCCCTTGTCCTGTTGACACTTGAACTCATAATTACTTTCACAATTTGTCTCCTTCACTTTTATTAATATGCCACTGAACCATAGAGATTGGATTCATTACATATATGCTCTTAATATTATACATAATCTTAACTGGGCCCTCACTGCAACAAGGCAATCTTTCTATACCATCCTAACTGATTCTCATTCACATTCACCAGAATAGCTATTCCAAACATTTTCTGCCCTTCCTATACCTCTCCCCACTGTCATCTCTACACTCTTCCCTTCCATCTCACCCTATCTACTAGCTCCCATTCTTTCAGCAGAAGATCTCACCCATCTCTCCTCTTCCTCATGTCACATGCACTTAGATAACTGTCTCATGGCAACCCTTTGCAAAAACACACCCCTGGCTCCATCCCCTTCCAAACTCTGTAACAAAGTGTTCTCACCATCATCTCTACACTCCTGGCTCCTAACCTGTTGCCTACAAAAACTTTCATTTGACTCAGCCTTCCTCTAGAGCTATCACCCAAATTTTTCCCACCTTTTTCAGCTAAACTACTTGAGAAAGTCATCTACCCTCCAAGTCTCCCTTTTATCTCCCGTCAAACACTTCTAAACCATCTGACTTCTGACCTTGTCATTCATCTGCAACTGCCTTCTCCAAAGTTATGAATGATGGTTTAATACACACACACACACACACACACACACACACACACACACACACCCCTTTACTGGGTTCTTTTCAGAGGCTCCTCTATTCTGAGGCAGTGAGCTACTTCACTCTGGGTTACCCCAGAACCAATTTTCCTAAATTCCTGCTTATATTAGAGTTCTTTTTGAAATTTGGTGGTGCTGGTCCCTTTTGGCCCTATAGTTCAACTCCTCTACCAATACATATTCCTTTTCTCTATTCCAAATTTCTTTTCTATTGTTCAGCCAGCTTTTTATCTATTTTTAATGGGATCACTTTGATTTTTTTTTCTCTTCTGCATTTGCTATTGCTCATGGTATCATGAGTACATTGGTATCAAAGACATTATAACTATAACTTTCAACTATAAACGGAAGGCTTGTTCTGCCCAGTGGCCCAGCTACTGCCCAACCCTCCCAACTAGACAGAGACAACAGCCAGAAGGAACTCAGCCCTCAGTTTTGGAGCTACTGCCCTGGGACTTCAGTGTGCTTACAGGCAGCAGGGAGCAAGCAAACACAGCCCACATTATCTACCATATCCTAATCCCCCGTCACAGACCATCCAAGCCACCTTCCTTCAGGCCGGTGGGCACGTACGCCAACCTGATGCGCCTTCTCTACTTCTCATGATCCTGTACCCAACCTCAGCTACCTTGTCATAGGGACAAATCAACCCTACTACTGATTATGGAAGGGGCATGTCAGCGGACTGTCCTGGGATTTCACTGCTCATCGTCACGACTTCCTACATTAAAACACTCTTCCCTAAGGCATAGCTACTCCAACACTCTCCTACCCATAGAATGTGAGTATCTGGAGGTCAAAGAATATCTTGCCTTAAATTTCTATCCCCAGGACTTCCTGATTATAATGGCTGGTACTTAGTAAAGCCTTAATAAATGCTTTTTTATTCAGTACTTCAATCAAGAAAACATGATAATTGATTCAGGGCTGGAATTTAGTCATTTAGTCAAACTCTTTTACTTAACTAATGAGGAAACAGAGAGGGTAACTTGTCCAAGATCACACAGCAGATTCTAGATCTGAACCCAGATCACGTGAGTTTAAATACAGTGATTTTTCTGCTAAACCACTCTACTCTTTCCATTGCTCAGAGGTTTAATGTTTCTAAGAAATTAAAAAAACAAAATGAATGTTCTCTTTTATCAATGCATCTCTTTTATCCCTGCATGGGATGATCATAGAGTATTAAACTATCTCCACACTATAGGTACAAATTGTCATTTCCAAAGTGAAAGCTCACTCTTTTCATCAATCAACATTTATTAAGCACCTACTCGTGCCAGGCAGCACTGTACTAAGCACTCCCATCCTGTTCTCACCACCTGACCTGCCAACAAAGGATCCAGTGAGGAAAATGAGGCAGAGAAAGGTTCTGTGGTTTGCCCAGTCACACTGATAAAAAGTACCTGAGGTGGGATTTGAACCCAAATCTGCCTTAATCCAACTCCAGGGCCGTTTTCCACTACCGCAAACATTCGCTCCCCCTACTGCCATCCAACTGGAAAGGGTACGCTGACCTCATCACCCTGGGCTCAGCAAACAGAAGGCTCCTCTCTGTGGCCACCACTCCCTGGAAGTTATGTTCTCCTCTAAGAAACTCTGCTATAATTTGTACACAGTAAGCACTTAAATGCTTTTTTCATTCATTTACGCTTTGCAGTTGAAAGGTTGGGCCTCCTACTGTATTCCATGTCCTTCTAAGTATTTTATTCATTAACTTCAGCTTCTAGTTTACATTTTCATCTTCATCTTTTTTCCACATTGGAGTCAAAACCCTATTTGCCTCACATAAAGAACAGGGTAGTCTCCTATTTTTTCCCTCTGTGTTTTAAAACGGTCTAAGAAGTACAGAAGTTAATTCTTCTTTAATGGTTGGGTCAAAACTGCCTGTGGACCCACTTGAGCCTGCTGTCTTTTTTCTGGAGAGCTCCCTAAAGGTTGATCTCATTTCTTCTGAAATTGTTCTGATTTGATTGTCCATTCATTTCTAGTTTTGTGAACTATGGTGTTTTATGTTTCCATAATCAATCATAGATTTCTTTTACATTCTCAAATGGTGGTAATTTGGATTTGGAGTCTTCTTGCAAGGTGTAATTTATCAATTTTGTTGAACTCTTTGATTTATCAGATCATCTAATGTCCTGTTTTCACCTATGGATGAGGTCTGGATTGGGAGGCAGAGACCTGTTCTTTTTTTTTTTTTTTTTTTGGTGAGGCAATTGGGGTTAAGTGACTTGCCCAGGGTTACACAACTAGTAAGTGTCAAGTGTTTGGTTTGAGGTCGGATTTGAACTCAAGTCCTCCTGACTTCAGGGCTGGTGCTCTATCCACTGTACCACCTAGGTGCCCCCAGAGACTTGTTCTTAAAGACTGGTTCCCACTCTAAGTGACCAGTGCCAAAGGAACCCATGAAATAGTTAGTTGTAGCTTCTCCCCTACAAAATGAAAAAAGTAATCCTTATCTCTCCAGTTCAGACTCGATTCCTTTTCTCTATTTCTTATTGGCTGCTTTGCAAATGTGGAGGGAAAGACGGACTTGCAGTCGGATTTGTGGGGATCAGTCCTCTGTAGTCTCTGTTTATCAATGCTTTCTGTCATGACCCTGAGACTATAAAATACAGATGAAGCCTACTCTGCTTCAGAGGAAGAAGTCTGTACACATCCATGAAATCACACGTGTGGATCAAAAGAAAAAAAATCTGTTGACAAAAGCCAACAGGTTCAAAATTAAAGTACTCCTTTGGCTGCATCCTGTAGATTTTGATATAGTCATTATCAGACATAATCCAGTTTGAAAAGAATTCCTTCTTAGTCACTTAATAATTTTTTTAGTTGTTACTGGGGCCTACAACTATTATTCACACTTAAAATTTTTACAACTGATTTATGTCATTATGATACATACATGCAATTAATATCATGTCTGATTTTTCCATATTCATAATTAATTAAAAAGTATACTCTTTATTTTCTTCATCAAGTTCCTTACATATATCAATTATATGTGATAGTTAATTTTTAAAACTTTTTTGATTTATCATATTTTGGTATTAAAATGTTCTATTTGTGTTTTTGATATTTTTGAAAGACTGAAATTTTCCTTTATGGCTATCACTATAGAATTATTAGGTACATTTGTATTCTAAAATGATAAAACCTCATGTTGAATAAAACATTTCAACATAATATGTTATTTCTGTTTTTCCTCACTGTCTGGGCTGTGAATTTAACATGAACTGATACTACATTCTAACTCTCTATCATCTGGCAAGTGAATGCTGAACTGGACGGAAACCTTGCATTTTTAAAAGTGCAAAAAATTTCCATATTAAAGATACTGCTTACAAATAGCTTGTTAGATTCTGGTTTCATATTTATGCTGGGATTTTCTAAAATCTTAATGAAAAACCTAGTGTTTACATTTAGCATTACAAAGGTTAGATTTTCATCTCTTCTTCAATCATACATGAAGGAAAGGGAATACATACCTTCCAAAACTTAAAAGTCACTATATAAAAGGTCCTGTCTCCTATATTCACAGTTACACAATTTTCTTTACCTCTACAGACTTTCTTAACTTAGGACTTCTCTGCTGTCAAAAACAGAAGATTTACATGGACACTGCACTACTCCCGATGTCTTCCACCTTCTGGCTATCTTCCTCCATCTTACTTTCTTGAACTTTCCTTCTGAAAAATGCAGTCCTCTGGTCAAAGCTCTGAACTTCTCATATTTTGTTAACAACTCTTTTATCTTGATTTTTAAAGTGTGAACTGAATTAATACTTATCTGGTATGGCTGGAAGCTTGTTGGTCATAAACTAACTGAAGAAGCTTGTGCTTATCTGCTGGCAAAACTTGCCAGTCTAAAGGCTTTTCCAATCCCCCTCTCTCAATTTCAAATTGCAGAGTCTTTCCAGGTCTGTCCTCTGACTCCATGTCTCATGCTACTCAATTGTTTATGTGCTGGCTTCCAATTTCACCCTTCATGTGTATTCTACACAAACTCAGTTCTGATTCAGGTGAACTGAAGTCATTTTTGCCTCTTCTGAAAGCTTGAAGCATTTGGTCATATCATTATAATGGCACAGTTTAATTAAAATACATATACAATTACCAAATTTGAGATCTTTCTTATCTGGGTCTCACAAATTCTATTTGTGTACTGTCACTTTTTTGGAATACTTCCAGTACAGTTTGACAATCTCTTCAATTATATTGTTTAGAATTCTGTTTTTTGAAAGATATGAGATGTCAGAAATCATGACATTAATAGATTCTGACCTCTCCTAGGACTGTTAAATATTTCTTTTTTTTAAAAACTTTCATTTTTATTTATTTATTTTTAGTTTTCAATATTCACTTCTACAAGATTTTGAATTCCAAATTTTCTCCCCATCTCACCCCTCCCCCCACCCCAAGATGGCAAGCATTCTGAATACCCCTTCTCCTGATCTGCCCTCCCCTTCTCTCATCCCCTTCCCCTTCTATTGTCCTGTAGAGCAGGATAGATTTCTATATCCCACTGCTGGTATATCTTATTTCCCAGTTGCACGTAAAAACAATTTTTAACATTTGTTTTTAAAACTTTAGGTTCCAAATTCTCTCCCTTCCTCCCTGCCTACCCACCCTCATTGATAAGGCAAGCAACTCAATATAGGGTTATACGTGTGTAGTCACACAAAACACTTCCACAGTAGTCATATTGTGAAAAATTAAGTGTATTTCCCTTCATCCTATACCACCCTGTTTATTCTATTCTCTCTTTTGACCCGGTCCCTCCTCAGAAGTGTCTGCTTCTGATTATTCCCTCCCCCAATCTGCCCTCCCCTCTATCATCCCCTTCCCCCCTTAATTTCCTGTAGAATAAGATAGATTTCCATACCCCATTGTTTATGTTATTCCCTCCTTAAGCCAAATCCTATGAGAATAAGATTCACTCATTCCCTCTCACCTCCCCCATTTCCCCTCCACTGTAAAAGCCTTTTCTTGTCTGTTTCATGTGAGATAATTTACCTCATTCTCTCCCTTTCTCCTATTATAATCCTCTGTCACCCCTTAATTTTATTCTCCAGATATCACCCCTTTATCTTCAACTCACCCTGTGCCCTCTATCTAGCTAACTATCTACACACACACACACACACACACACACACACACATTTTTTTCCCTTCAACTACCCTAATACTGACAAAGCTCTCATGAGTTACAAATATCATCTTTCCATGTAGGAATGTAAACAGTTCAACTTTAATAAGTCCCTTATGATTTCTCTTTCCTATTTACCTTTTCATGCTTCTCTTGAGTCTTGTATTTGAAAGTCAAATTTTCTATTCAGCTCTGGTCTTTCCATCAAGAATGTCTGAAAGTTCTCTATTTCACTGAATGGCCATTTTTCCCCCTGAAGGATTATACTCAATTTTGCTGGGTAAGTTGTAATCCTATCTCTTTTGACCTCCAGAATATTATATTCCAAGCCCTCCAGTCCCTTAATGTAGAAGATGTTAAATCTTGTATTATCCTGATTGTGTTTCCACAATACTTGAATTGTTTCCATCTGGCTGCTTGCAATATTTTCTTCTTGACCTGGGAACTCTGGAATTTGGCTATAATATTCCTAGGAGTTTTCCTTTGGGGATCTCTTTCAGGAGGTGATTGGTGGATTCTTTCCATTTCCATTTTACCCTCTGGTTCGAGAATATCAGGACAGTTTTCCTTGATAATTTCTTGAAAGATGATGTCTAGGCTCTTTTTTTGAGCTTTCAAGTAATCCAATAATTTTTAAATTCTCTCTCCTGGATCTATTTTCCAGGTCAGTTGTTTTTCCAATGAGATATTTCACATTCTCTTCTATTTTTTCATTCTTTTGGTTTTGTTTTACAGTTGCCTTGATTTCTCATAAAGTCACTAGCTTCCATTTGCTCCACTCAAATTTTTAAGGAAGCTATTTTCAACACTTACTAGCTGTGTGACCCTGGGCAAGTCACTTAACCCCAACTCCCTTAAAAAAAAAAAAAAAAAAAAAAAAAAAAGGAAGCTATTTTCTTCAGTGAACTTTTGGACTTCCTTTTCCATTTGGTTAATTCTGCTTTTTAGGGTATTCTTCTCCTCACTGGATTTTTGGACCTCTGCAAAAGAGGGTTAGGTCCATTTGGGTTAGGCTATTTTTTAAAGGTTTTTTTTTTTTCAGTATTTTTTTGGGTCTCCTTTAGCAAGCTCTTGACTTGTTTTTCATGATTTTCTTGCATCATGCTCATTTCTCTTCCCAGTTTTTCTTTACTTCTCTTACGTGCTTCTCAAAATCCTTTTTGAGCTCTTCCATGGCCTGGGACCAATTTATATTTTTTTTGGAGGCTTTGGATGTAGGAGCTTTGACTTTGTTGTCTTCTTCTGGTTGTATGTTTTGATCTTTGTCACCAAAGAAAGATTCTATGGTCTGACTTTTTTTTTTTGCGCAGTTTGCTCATGATCCCAGCCAATTACTTGAGTTTTAAACTCTTTGTTAACGTAGGGGTCTACTTCCAGTGTGGACAATGTCTGTCCCAAGCTTGGGAGGTTTTGTGCACCTGTTTTCAGAGATATTTGTAGGGACCTGTAAGTTTTCAGTTCTTCCAAGGTGGAGTGATCAAGGGTGAGGTGTTACTCTTTTCCTGGCTTGTGCTCTGGTCTATGAGTGACCACAAGCACTCTTTTCTGCCTTAGAACTTCACCACGCCAGCACCCCTCCTCCACCACAGGACCACCACCCAGAACTGCACCCCAGATCCAAGCACAGGCAAAGCAAGAGAATCCTGCCTCAGCACCAGCAAAGAGATCCCTGTAATCCCCCTCTGATCAGCCACTCGATGCCCCCACCGTCTGTGGGCCGAGAAGTCCAGAAACAGCCGCCACTCCCGGGACTGTGCTGGGACTGGGGCCGGACTGAGTTCCTCTCTCACCGCGGTTCAGACCTTTCCACCTGACCTTCTAAGTTGTCTTTGGTGTTTGTGACTTGAGAAGTCTGGAAACTCCCCTTGATTCAATCCCATGAGGACTGCTCCAGGTTCGCTGAGGCCTGTTCTTTGCCTGCGCAGCCTGCGTAGCCCACACTGAACTGTGCTCCTCTCCCAGCCCAGCACAATAGACCTTTCCAATCAACCATCCAGGTTGTCTTGGGCTGGAAATTTGTTTCACTCTGTCTTTTTGTGGGTTCTGCTGCTCTAGAATTTGTTTAGAGCCATTTTTTATAGGTATTTGGAGGGGTTTGAGGGAGAGCTCAAGTAGATCGCTGATTTTACTCTGCCATCTTGGCTCTAACCCCTCTGTTAAATACTTCTTTAGGTTTTCCAAACTCTTTGGAAAATAGAGTGATTTTTGAACCTATATTTCCAACTGAGATTGCACTGTCTTCAGGTCTGTTCTCCATTGTGGTCATTGTTAAATAGTGGTTACTTAATATAAAATAATTAATATAAAAGTTGTCATACCCGCTTTGATTTTTTCATTTCTATTCAGGTTATTTTTATTTTGTGATATTTTTATCAGCCACCCTCCTTTTACTAACTGTGTAGCTCTGGGCAAGTCACAACCTCCTGGGCCTCAGTTTCTTCATCGGTAAAACAAAGGGTTGACTTTATAGCTTAATCTCAAGACCCCATTCAGCACTAGGTCTACGATCCTGATTCTTCTGGATGCCTTTTTTTTTTTCCAATTGGTGGGAGGAGGGAAAAGGAGCCTGATTCACTTTCTACTCCTCATTAGATCAGGGACCAATACTCAATATTAACAGGTCTGTTTCCCCTCCAAAATTTCTTCTGCAGATTTGCATATTGCAATAAATGTTTTATTCTGCAGATTTTAACAAAAGCTGATTGAGCTGTAAGGTTTTTTCCCTTCATTACTAGTAAAAATTTCCCAATAAAAAGACAGCTTTCTCAAGAAACACAAACAGTAAAAATAACTTACTTTGTCAACGGGACTTGGTAATGGAGCATGGATGACACTGAAAACAAGCAAAAAAGAGCATTTAAATCTAATAATTTTTTAAAGCAAGGGGTTCAAAAAAACCAGAATGAGTCCTGTAAATATATAACTCACAAGTTTCAACCTTTGACTTTTATATTTACTACTGAAGAAAATAAAATAACAATTTGTACTGAACAGGCATAACAAATGTTGAAATATTTTTAAAAGATCAATAAATATGCAAAATTCCCACAGAATCCAAATGAATACATCTAGCTTTCCATAGTAAGCAAGATAGCTTTTCAGGATCAGATCAACTTAATTTTTAGAAATCAGGTTGCATTTTTAATTTACTGGAAGGTCTTCTATTGAAAAGATTCGCTACAGTTGATCCTCTGGTAAATTGAACAATTATTAAAATACAAACTCTTCCTAATTTACAGTCTTCCTTCAGAGTTATGTACATCCAATTTCTTTTTAAACTGCACATAACATGCAATAAGTTCGTACAATTTTAAGTGCTTACCAGCAACAGGAATGTAAGCCTGAAGTTTGTATGACTATGTGAACAACAAAGAAAAACTGAGGTAACCAAACAGCCAACCTCCTATCACTACTTGCCATTTAGTTTAAAATTGTAATCCCCACCTTTCCAAAACTTGACAGACAATATTAATTGCAACTAATTGCTTGATAACACTATAAATGTCAGTCAGAGTGGCCATGAGAATAGCGCGTTTGACAGAGCCAGCTAGTGGTCATGCCCGTGTGGGTCTAAAGGAGGACCACCACGCTCAGCCTGAGCTCAGAAAGTCCCACAAGCTGCCAGGTGGGGCTTTAGTGGGGTAGGCTCTCCAGAGGAAGGGAATGGTATTCTGGGCACAGAGAACAGTATGTATGAACAATACTACAGAAGGTGCCTCTGGACCAAATGTCCAATGTGGCTGAAGCCCAGAGGGCGTGAAAGGAACTGGCTTTTACTTGATAGCAATGAAGACACTCTGAAGAGTTCCGAGCAACCACGACAGTGGTTCGAGGGCAGAGGCAAAGACTACAATAATTCAGGGAAGAGATACTATGGAAATCCAATATATTTTGACCAACTGGGCACAGGAAATGAGTGACAAGAAGAATAGGTTTTAGGGGAAAGAAGATGCATTTCATTTGGAACATAGTGAGCCTAATTCCTGTTCCCAACCCGATAATACCAATCCTGCGTTAAGCATCACCCTGTGTCTTATACAAATTATGAGCTCATCTTTTGTTCCACTTCATAATATATCAAGTACAGTGCTAGACCAGGGCATAATTCTATCTTTGAGTCTCACCATCTGTGTGAACTTAGACAAGTAACTACCTAAATCTCCAGTCTACAAAATGGCATGAGGAGAATCTCTATTTTATCTACTTTAAGAAGCTGTTGTGAAAATCAAAAGAAATAACAGACATGAATGGGCTTTACAAATGGTAAAAGTGCAATTTAAAGGTAGCCCAGGTGGGGCAGCTAGGTGGTACAGTGGATAGAGCACCGGCCCTGAAGTCAGGAGGACCTGAGTTCAAATCCAGCCTCAGACCCAGCCCTGTGTGACCCTGTACAAGTCACCTGACCCCCCCCCCAAAAAGATTTTCTAGTTGTGTAACAATGTGCATGCTACTTAAAGGTAGGCCAGTATGGCGGAAACTTTTTTTTAAAGTATAAATAGGAAGCATGTCCATAAACATGTTTGTGCACAGCATGAGGGGTGGGACGCTCACTGCCATAGCTGGAAGGTCCCCCCATCTAATGTTTCTTATTTAAATTTAACTCAGTCATCCTAATAAAAACACAAACTATCATAAACACACCAATGATTCAACACTTGCTCCAAGGCCTTCTCACTTCTCTCCCTTTCCATTTCTTGGCATCTTTTTTTTTCTTCTTCTTCTCTTCCTTCCTTGACTTATTAATTGTTCTTCTTCCCTCTCCTTGCTTCCTAACATCGCCCATACACAAATCAGCATCTCTGATGCTTTGAATGTGATGGCCATGGAAACGTGGCTCTATACCTGTTCAGCTGTACTTTTTTCTGGGCACTGAAATACACAGAATACTAAGTGCAAGGTGAGGGTGGGGGTGGAGGGGGTGGGGAGAAATGTTTTTAAAAGTATAATGGATTAAACTAATCATAGAGTAAACATTGAAAAGCACTAGCATAGTCACCACTTAACTTGAAATTCTTGAATTTTAATATTCATAGAATTGAGTAGAAATTATCATGCATAATTTGTGCAAGTATATAATCCCCATTTTTAAAGTGAGGAAATGAGCCCCAAATTATATTTACCTGCCTAATATATGAGAAAGTATAACAAAGGGGCAAGGAGGACCAAGAAAGAAGCCAAAGGCAGCCCAGACAGCACTAATTTGCTAAACCATGGGTAAATTTTATTTTATTAAGTGATTCTGTTAAATAAAGTCTGAACATTACAGAACTTGTGGGACCCCAAATTGTTAAGAATAGTAAATGAGGAAGCTTTTTGCCTGTGGGAAAAATTTCTACTTTAAGTAAAAATATCTTCCATCACTTTGCTCACAAGAAATAAAGTCACCATTGCCTTGCTACACTTATGGGCTAGGTCCATACTAACTATCTCCTAAATAATACAGCAAAAGGAAAAACATTCATTAATGGTGTGTCCAAAGCAAATGACTGAAGAGCGATCAGATCACTTTAAGAACCACCAGTGTTCAGCCTCAACTCAGGGCCTCTGTGTCTTTTAACGATTCCAGAAAAGGTCTAGCTTTGAGGGGCTCCAATTCCAGTTGACAAGCTGCTTCACCCACTTATTTTTCTTCTTCTCAGTCTGTGAAAGACTCCTTTCCTTCCCCCTTTTACCTTTTCTTTTTTCTCTTCACCTCTCAAGTCACAGAAGTAGAAAAGAATCCAGAAGCCATCTGGACCAACCCAGAGCTGAACATGAATCTCCTCTTGAGCTCACGTGCCTGTACCTGAGGATCTCCAGTGAGGAGGAGCCCGTATCACTTTCAGACCCTCTAACTGTGAGGCAGATGCGCCCCCTGTACCTTCCACTCAGTGCTCCTCATCCAGCCATCTGAGGTTCAACAGGGATAATCTTCTTGCTAAGTGACAACCATTCACATAATTGAAGACAGCTATAAGGGCCCTAGCAAATCTTCTCTTCTCTAGATCATACATTCCCAATTCCTTGAAACATCACTGTGTTTCAAGTCAGGAAAACTGTGTCTGAGTCCTTGTTCTGACATTAACTCTGTTTTCTTCTGGGCAAACTGTTTACTCTTTCAACATCTCAGTTTCCTCATGGGTAAAATGGGAATAATAATACTGGCACTACTTCCCAGGGTTGTTGTGGGGAAAGAACATTGTAAAGCACTACAATCTGAGCTATTAATATCATCATCATCAAAGAACTATACTTACTCTGACCGTAGTCGAGCTTCCATACCATCTGGTAGAAAAAGTTTTATTGTGGAAACAATACATCCATGGGTAACTAGAAATAATAAAAATAAAAAAATTTTAAAGTACAATGAGTAGGTTAAAAAGAAGCAAAATTTCAGATCACTTAAAAAAAAAAAACTGTGACACAATGTTCTCTGGAGTCACCGTCCTCTTTGGGGACGTGTCGAAACGTGGTGTTTTTTTTTTTTTAAACGTTTTTTTTTCACGTTAGTCATGTTGTAAAGAAGTATTAGAACCAAAGGAAGGATCCACAAGAAAGAAATAAAACAACAAAAGAAAAAAAGAGATCAAATAGTACGCTTCGGTCTGCGTTCAGACTCCATAGTTCTTTCTCTGGATGTGGACAGCATTTTCCATCATGTCTATGAAGTCAGTCATTGCACAACGTGGCTGTTACTGTGTGCAGCGTTCTCCTGGTTCTGCTCATTTCATTCAGCATCAGACCATACAAGTCTTTCCAGGTTTTTCTGAAGTCTGCCTGCTCATCATTTCTTATAGCACAATAGTATTCCATTACATTCATATACCACAACTTCAGCCATTCCCCAATTGATGGGCACACCCCTCAATTTCCAATTCTTGGCCACCACAAAAAGAGCTGCTATAAATATTTTTGTACATGTAGGTCCTTTTCCCATTTTTATGAGTTTTAAATACCACAGTTCCATGTGATGTTCACCTCCTAAGCAATGAGCCAACTTCCTGACTTCCAAAAGCTTACAGTTCAACAGGAAAAATTAAGTTCCTTATACAAATAATAACTATAATACAAAGTACTGCATGATAAAATGCTAAGATAAAATGCTAAAAAAGAAAAATAATCTGTCCCTCAAAGAAATGCCTGAATAGGAGAACCAAGGAAAGAACTAGCATGTGAAAAATCCATACTAAGCACTGCATCCAAAATAATGGTCAGTTAGATGCAAGGGAATTAAGGGGTATTATTTTCTGTTTTTTAATCACTGGCACTAAACCCAAACCTTTCTCAAGCTCACATGACATCACCATAATCAAAATGTAAAAATGATCAAATCCAATATGCCCCCTCAACTAAAGGGAATCCTCCAGTGCCTCAGCACACCTTGGGGAAAATCCTACATCCCCAAAGGTGCTATGGAGCCAGAAAGGCTTCAAGTTACAAATCTGTCCACTAACTGTAAAATGACATGCCTGTTGTCCAAGGACCAGTCTTGCTATGCTGGGAAAGGCTAAAAGCCAGGATCAAGTAAGGAATTATTTTTGGCCGTGACAAATCTCATGTAAAGGAGGCAACACTCTTCACTTTACAAACATCCACAGATGCTATGAGAATAGTTTTCTAGTCATAAATCTCTAATTTATTTTTAGTCAAATACCCACAATTTACATTCTACAAGATAATACTAGAATCAATTACGGCAGAACCCACTGCCTTCCTGGAGAGAATTCAAGGCTGCACTGAAATTCCTGGACTTTAACAACAAAGTTTTATTACTGACCTTCATGAGACAGGGGTAAAAACAAGCACATTTGGTTATCCTTGGCAATTTCTGGTCATTATAACTTCCACAATATTCTGTCATTTTAAAAGTAACATGAAAAAGTCAAATAAGCTTTAAACTTTAGGAGATCAATGTTATACATAAAAAAAATGTTTAAAATAAATTCAAGAAACATACATAACTAAGAAGTACAAATATAACTAAAGACACCAAGAGAAGGTGGCTAGCTACAAGAATTATTCAACTCAAATTGTTTCAAGGGGACAAGATAAAACTCTAACTCTTCAAACGCTCATTTTAGAATTTGGAATTATACAAAATGTACTTGTACAACTCAATGTATTCCAAAGGTTCAATTTTCATAGGTAAGAATGTTTGTACTTCTTCATCTCCATGGCCTCTTATTTTTCTTCAAATTATCTATAGAATAAGGTGGCCGCCTTAATTAACATTTGTGAAAGCAATGAGCAATTGATAAAGAGCTTGCCAATATCATCTCACATAAGGTATTACTTCTTTCAGGCTTGAGTTGCTTAATTATTTCATTAGACTCTCTTCTCTCTGAGTTTTTGGTTCACGACTCTCTCTCTCTCTCTCCCCTTCCCTCCCAGTTCTCCTCCTACCTCTCTAACCATGCTTTCTCAGTTTCCATTATTACCATACCCTCATCCACATCTCACTCTCTAACCAGAGGTATACCACATGGCTCTGTCCTGGTCATTCTTCTCTTCTCTCTCTATTACTTCACTCGGTAATCTCATCAGCTCCCATGGATGTAATTACTCTCTCTATGCTGATAGCTCTCAAATTTACCTAACCTATCCAAAGCCCTCTGCTGACCTCCAATCTTGCTTCATCAACTGCCTTTTAGATATCTCAAAATGGATATCCAGTAGACATCCTGAACTCAATAGAAAAAGCTCTGAACCCCAAACAGAACTCATTTTCTTCCCCCTTAACTCTCCCTGACCACCATCCCTGTTACTGCAGAGGGCAACGCCATGTTCCCAAGCCCTCAGGCTCACAACTTAGAAGTCATCCTAGACTCCTCATCATCTCTCAGTCGCATATCCAACCTGATGCCAAGGCTGATAGAGCTCCCCCTTGCAGCATCTCTAGGATATACCCCCTTCTCTTCGCTGACACTGTCCTCACCGTGGTGAAGGCCCCCAACACCTCAAGCCTAAACTACAGCAATAGTTGCTCATGGATCTGCCTCCCTCAAGGCTCTCCCAACTCCAGTCCAGTCTCCATTCAGCTCTCAAAGTGATTTTTCTAAAGTACAGGTCACACCACGTTATCCCTAATCAATAAACTCCAGTGGCTCTCTACCCCCCAGGATCAAATACAAGAAGCTGAGTTTGGCATCCAAAGTCTTTCATCACCTAGTCCCCTCCTACCTTTCCAGTCTTCTTACACCTTAACAACTTGTACTCTTCATTCCAGTGACACTGGCCTCCTGGACAGTCCGTGAAGAACACATAAATGTATCTCTCATTTCAGCTCCAGGCATTTTCTCTGGTTATCTCTCATTCCAGGAATGTTCTCTCTGCTCCACTCTGACTACTGACCTCCATGCCTACCTTTAAATCCAAACTAAAATCCCACCTGCTATGGGAAGCCTTCCCTAATCCCTCCTAATCCCACCGCCTTCCCTATTATTTCCTATTTATCCCGTACATAACTTGCTTGGCATGTATTTATTTACATGTTGTCTCCCCCATTAGATTATAAACTTTTTGAGGTAAGAACTGTCTTTTGCCTCTTTTAATATCCCCAGCACTTAGTATAGTGTCTGGCACACGGCAGGCATTTAGCAAATGTTCACTAACTAATTTGCATCAGTTTTTGGTAGTTAATGTCATTTTTTGCATTTATTTGTATGTTCGGGCTCAATGAACAATCGAAATATAATATATCTGGCCTTGTAGTCAGGAGGACCTGAGTTCAAATACGGCCTCAGACACTTGACACTTAGTAGCTGTGTGACCCTAGGCAAGTCACTTAACCCCGACTGCCTCACTGAAGAAAAAAAAAAGATATAACATAAATTGATACTTGATATTCTGCCACCATTAAATGCACGTAGCATAAGGCCTAGATACTAAATATCTGTTGAGTTGTTATGTAATACATGAAGATATCTTTGTACATCACTCTGTTTTCAATATTATCAATGACAGAGCAATTTTCTATACACACACACAAAAAAATTGCCTCTATACCAAGAAGAACTGCTAATGTTAAAACATGTTGAAAGGTAGTAGGTGTTAAGAGCTGGGATTCCAAAACTAGGCCCTCTGACTCCATACCCTGCATCCTTTCCATTGTACCACTGAATATCTGTGTAGAATGTACCTGAATACCCATGTATGTAGCACTCTACTAAGATCACTGTCATTCTCCCTCAAAAATCACAAGAGACTAATAATGTGGAATCATAATTTTATAGACAGGGAAAAAAAACCTACTGAGATGGACTCTAACTTCTGAATAGATTTGTATTACCAAAGTCTACAAATCAGAATAAATTTACCTATAGAAACAATCCTATAATAAATTGTAAAGTTATGAGTCAGTGCACAAAAATCTATTTAAACCATAAAGTGCCCAAAGCACAGTACTATGCTAAATGTCCTACTGCCTTGAACCACCAGCTATAGCAATGTTTCTACAAAAAAAAGGTGATTAAAGTTCCAACTGGGATGCCAAAAGCACCTCTTCCACCTCCTAAGTGTTCATCAGCTAGCACAGGGAAACCCTCTGGAACCAGACTAGTGCTGGCCCTTTGGCTTGAGAAAGAAGCTAGGGGAATGAGAAGCTAAGTAAAAGATTGCTGGGCTAAGAGGACAAGAGGAAAATAACTAGAGATCAAAGGTGTTGCTTTTTCCTCATCTGTTGATACCTATCTCCACACAATTGTTTCCTTTATAATCACATTTTTATATTAGGTATTTAAAAAACCTTCTGGAAAGGGAGCCTTAGGATTCACCAGACTGCAGGCAAGTGAGGGAACAGGAAACAAAAAAACAGATCAGAGCCCCTAAGAACTCTTATCTTGTCAAAGGTAAGGAACACAGGGAAGTCTTATGAAATAAGAGTCTCCTACTAGTAAAAATTCCCTGGCAGGCTTTTAAAGGTGCCCAATCACTCCCTTTATTCTTTTCTGGAAGCCCCAAGTACAAGCTCACATACTTTCCTTTCAATTTGTTGCTTTGGGCACTTGCAACTAAGGTTTGTCTGTATTCCACTGCACAACAGGAACAGAGAGGAATCTCCCAACTTCTCCCCTGAAGAATAACACCGCCGAAGGCTTTCAAAGTTTGTTATTATATTATTAGGAAGAATAAGAAATAGATGATGGACTTTAAAAACCCTCCCTCCTCATTTCTCCCCCTTTTCATCTAAACCCAAACCCTGCAGGTAAAGTTTCTACACAGATTCTAATGGTGTCTGTGTGTACACAAAGGGCTCAGGCAATATTCATTTTTGCCATTTTTTAAAAAAGAAATCTCAGGTTTAAGATCTGGGCACTCGGATCTATAACAGGATGGGGGTTGAGAAACAGTGAGAAGGAGCTCTGGAGTGGGGTAGTGAGGAGATGAAACAAACTCTAAGGGCATCAAAAGAGATCTAACCTAAGAGAGAACACTAAAGGGGAGAGAGGGGCTTGCAAGGATTTACTCCCTGCCCTTACCTTTTTTGCTGCTAGTGCTTTTAACACACACCCCACTCACAATGCTTCAAAATTAATTGGGCAGGTCTATGCAGTGATGGGGTTCAGGAGCTCCAAGAGACAGAAAAAAGTAATTCTAGCCCTGGAGTTCTTCTGGCTACCAGCCAACCATGCTGCTCAAAATTTACCTTTCCAATATAAATATTTTTTATTTATGATATCGAGGTGTCCAGGCTAGCCTTCACTACTGAAATATCCCATAACACAGCTAAAATATAACTGAAACGAGATTAATAAAATAGCCTTGGGAAGGGAGTTGAAGGAAATGACACTAACTCATGTTTCTCATTAAAAACACTTTGCTTCTTTCCATTAATTAATTCTGCTCAGTTTGCTCTGAAATAACAAATGGAATTCAGCCTAGTAAGGAATGAGGGGTCCAGTAAACTAAGAGAAGCTTCTAAGTTCCTTTAAAAACACGATAGTTAACTTTTACTTCGCTGCAAGAATTCAAAGAAATGCCAACCAACTGCTTTATCAAGCCCCATATCGGGTGTTCTTAACCTAGGATTCACCAGAGCCTTCAATTTTCACAAAGCTAGTTCGTACCAGGTTGTCTTCCCTGGCCAGGCAAAAAATTCATCAAGGACAAGGGAAGAGAACTTTGGTTGTGTTGGACAAATGGAGTCTTCTCAGAAAGTGATCTAGGCCCAAGCTATTAAACACACAGCATGTAGAATGCATAACCCAGCCACCTCACCGGACCCATACTCTTACCTTTTCGGGTGTTTTCGGTTACATCTACACCAAACTGGATAATGTCACCAGAAAGAATTTCACATGGCGGACTTTCTTCAGATCCTCGACTCAATCTCTGGCTATTTATAAAGGTACCGTTACTACTTTTAGTGTCTTGAAGATAAAACTGCAAAAACAAAATGAAAAGGTTTGGATGGTAACAACTATAACAGCTACAGGTCTACAGTGGGAGAAATCTGCATATTTTTGGTTTTGTTGCTGTTACTCAATCTTTTCAGTCATGTCCAGACTCTTTGTGAACCGCGGTTTTCTGGGCAAAAATACTGCAGTGGTTTGCCATTTCCTTCTCCAGCTCATTCTACGGATGAGGAAACTGAGGCACACAAAGTTAAATGACTTACCCAGGGTCACACAGATAGTTAGGTGTCTGAAGCCAGATGCTAGGTGGCAACGTGGATAGAGCACTGGGCCTGAAGTCAGGAAGACTCCTCTTCCTGAGTTCAAATCTGGCCTTAGACACTTATTAGCTGTGTGACTCTGGACAATTCACTTAACCTTTTAGCTCAGTTTTCTCATCCACAAAATGAGCTGAAAAAGGAAATGGCAAACTATTCCAGTATCCTTGCCAAGAAAATCCCAAATGGGGTCACAAAGAGTAGGATATAACTAACTAAAATAACTAAATTTTTAAAATAAGGATTCTCTCATAAAAATCTGAGGGGCAGCTAGGTGACACACTGGATACAGCACCGGCCCTGGATTCAGGAGGACCTGAGTTCAAATATGGCCTTACTAGCTATGTGACCCTGCGCAAGTCACTTAACCCCACTGCCTAACCCTCCCCAAAAAAGGAATCACATCTTTTTTATTTCTCCAAACAGTCTGTGTTATATTAGAATTAATTGTTCTTTGAATATTTGCTAGAATTCACCTGTAAATCATCTAATCCTGAAGTTGAAGGACTCTCAAAGCTCTAAGCTTTTATACAACTCTCTCTTTCTCTCTCTCACTCACTCTCTCACATACACACACACACACACACACTCACTCACTCTCTCTCTCTCTCTCTCTCTCTCTCCTTTTTAAAAAGTGGTAAGCCAGGATATTTGATGATTCTATCACTTCTCCTCAGTCCCATGGTACAAAGTCTGATGAATATAATATTGTTCTAAAAACCACACACAGAAAAAGACTCTGGGCTTCAATGTCAGCCATGCTTTAGCTAACATTATCAGCTCAAACTCACTACTGGAAGATTTTAGGGTCACAAATTTATAGCTGGAAGAGATCTTCAAGACCACTGAGTCCAACTACTCTACAAAAGCCAAAAATGGGTTGAATCAGAGTTACCGGAGTCAAGTGATTTGAAAGACAGACACATCTTTCATCTTTCCACCCCGTTCTGGGCTACCTTTTCTTAGTGGATATTCTCGGATAAATCAAAGTGATGTTTTATTCTTGATATTAGGGAAACTTTTTTTTAGATTTTAGGTTAACAGGTAATATTAACAAACCATCAATATCAAAAAATGCTGTTACCTAGCTAAGTCTCTGTTAAGACAATGCCTTTAATAGTGTATGCAACTGTAGCAGGTGCAGAACAAAATTTGTCCTGTGAAGTTTGGATTCAAAGGGCTGCACTTGAGGACCGAGAGGGCCACATGTGGCCTCGAGGCCACTGGTTCCCATCCCTAATAGTCTGTTCTACTGATTTACTGTTTGTTTTTTTAAAAAGCAGTACCAAGTAGTTTTAATAATTCCTGTTATATATAGAAATTTATCCTGTCCTACAGGAAAACAGAAAGGGAAGGAGATAAGAGAAGGGGAGGGAGAGATAGAAGGGTGGGCAGATTAGGGGAAGGGGTATTCAGAATGCATGTCATTTTGGGGTGGCGGAGGGATGAAATGGGAAGAAAATTTGGAACTCAAAATCTTGTGGAAGTGAATGTTGAAAACTAAAAATAATTTTTTTAAAAAATAATTATTGCTTTGTAGTATATTCTAAGGTTGGAACATTACTATCCCCCTTCATTCTAACTTTTAAAAATCATTTCTCTTGAGATTCCTGGCCTTTGTTCTGCCAAATGAAATTTGTTATTATTGTTTCTCCCTATAAAATAATCCCTTGGAAGAGAGTCAAAGAGATTGAAAATACAGCAAAATACTAACAGCATTTTTTTTTTGCATAGCAAAAAACTGGGAATAAAGTAGATGTTCATCAACTGAAGAATGGGCAGACAAACTGTGGTATATGAAATGTGATGGAATATTACTGTGCCATAAAACAATTACTATAAAGAATCCATAAAAAGAATTCTATACTTGGGAAATCTGATCACTCTATTGGTGGAGGGAAGGAGAAAGTGTAGCTTATCCCGTGGTTGACTGTGGTCCAATTCCTCTCTAGAAAAATGTGCTCTGGTTCTGTTACTCGCTGAGAAGAGAAAGGGACCACCCCGATTGGTTCCACATAACTAGGGCTGCCTCCAACACGACTAGCAACAGATGGGACGGCCGGGTGAGGGTGGCTGTGCACTAGAAAGAAAGGCAATGAAGAGACAAACTCTATCACATTAATTCTTGACAAAAAAGTTTAAGCAACTCCTGAATGTCTTTGCTAAGCAGTAAGTAATGGTGAAGTTGTAACTTCATCTGTATATTTAGCTTGGAAAATTTGTGGACTAAGATTTAAATACGAATATGTTACCTCTGAGTATACAGGGAGGTATGGAAAGACTCAAAGGTACTGATGCCAAGTGAACTAAACAGGAATAGGGAAAGAACATGCACAACACCTGCAATGCTGTATAAATGGAAAGACAAGAAAAAGTGAAAATGAACACAGGAATTCTCATGCTCCAGCTTGGCCTTCAAGAAGAGACATGAGAGGGCACATCTTTACCTTGTCTTCAGAGGCTAAACCATGAGCATCACAGATGGCCTGTTGTCATTTTTAATGGTATGATCCTGAATATTCATACCATCCATCTACTTTGAGCTTAGTATGGTAAATGACACAATGCGTTGGCCTAAATCTAATCTCTATTTTCTCAGCAGTTCTTGTCAAATAGGGAGTTCCTCCCCCTACAATTTAGGCTCACAAGTTCATTAAACACTGGAATGTTGAGTTTAATTATTTCTGGTTCATTTTTATTTTGTTCCCTAATAAAGTTTTTTAAACCAGTATAATTTTTATTATCAGCGTTATTGTTTGATACTAAAATCTGAAGTCTTATGGTTGTTTGCTGAACATTTTTTCTTTTAAAAAAATTCTTTGTAATGAGGTATGTTTTTCTGGGTAGGGGAGGAATATATTGGGAAATGATGGTGATATTAAAAAACAAAACAGATGGATAAGTATTTTAAAAATACTATAAGGTTGCAGAACAGTTCCATCTGTCTCCATTAGTGAAAGGGGTTTCTTCATCTGGAACAAGAGACAATCAGACAAAGTGATAAAAGCAAGAGGCTATTGAGATACACAGAAAGCCCAGCTATGTACTCGCTATAACCGTCTAAAAGCTCTTCAACTAGTAAGTCAAGAAATGAACGTCCTAGAATTACTTCTTTGTGTGAAGAGAGAAGATAAAGAAACAGGTAGTCCAGAATTTCTTCCGAGCTCCAAATCAAACTCACACTTGACATTTTGCAATCAAATGGCCAAAGAGAGCAATCCCAACCTGCAGTTACCTAGCTCTATCAATCAATTAACAAACATTTATTAAGCACCAATTTTGACCCAGGCTAGGTGCTGAAGTCACAAAGACAAAAAATAAAATGATTCCTGCTCTGAAGCTGACATTTTCTTGGAGGAGAGAACAGGTATATACAAAACATATCGGAAATTTTTTAAAGGTCATTTCAAAGGGCCACTGGCACCTGGGGAATCAGGAAAGGACTCGTGCAGAAAGTGACAGCTGAGCCCAAGTATAAGGCAAATTAGGGATTCTAGGAGGAACTGGTAAAGATGGAATACATTCCAGATCTAGATCCACTCTAGAAAGATGCGGTGAAAAATTAAGAGGGCAGGAAGCACAGTATAATGGAAAGTGTGTAGATTTAAGTCAGAAAGGTTTAAATCCTAGCTCTTCCACTTAGTAACAATGCAATATTATTTTATATTGCCTTCTCTCGTAAACAACCCCCAAATACATAAACATCCAAGGTAAATCTCTCTCCAGAACTAAGTCCTGCATCACCAACTGTTGAACGTATCCATCTGGATGTCTCATAATCACCTCCAACACATCTAAAATGTGACTCCAAAACCTAGCCCTCCTCCTAACCTGCTCATTTTTCTCAAAGGCAACACCAATCTTACAATCATTCAGTTTCCCAAACTATGTGACCCTTGACACATTATTACTCTCTCTTATCCCTCATAACCAAATGTCAAATCTTATTAATCCTATCTTCATCTCACTCCCAGTCATCCTGTCTTTTTCACTCTCACAGCTTCAATCCTAGTTCTGCTCTTCATGACTGCTGGTAGATTATTTCAATAACCTGATGAGTCTGTCTGCTTCCATTCTCTTTCCTCTTTAATCAACTCATTACATAGCTGCCAAACTAATATTCCTAAAATATAGCTGTAACCATGTCATTCCTTTACTCAAAAAACTTCAGTGGTTTGCTATTTTCTGTAGAATAAAATGCAAAATCCTAAATCTGGGATTTAAAGCCCTTCACAATCAGACTCCAACATTATGATGAAAATAAGATTTAAAATTTGCTGTAATTTTGCCAACATGCACTGTCTTTAATCTCAGATTCCCTGTAGTTTCTGGCAGTAAAAAATTCCTAAATTGTGGGGCAGCTAGGTGGCGCAGTGGATAGAGCACCGGCCCTGAAGTCAGGAGGACCTGAGTTCAAATCCGGCGTCAGACCAAACACTTGACACTTACTAGCCGTGTGACCCTGGGCAAATTACTTAACCCCAATTGCCTAAAAATAAAAACAATTAAAAAATTAAAATGTAAAAAAAAAAAATTAAAAATTCCTAAATTGGGGGCTTTCCATATTCTAAGTGGAGAATAAGAGTAAATTTAATTTGTTCGTTCTTCCACAGAAAGGAAAAAAAAAAAGCTTTAGCTACAGTTTTAGGCATGCATTTTTTCAAAGGACAATAACATTTTACACAAACCTCAGTTCTATGCAAAGACAAACTGGGAAATGCTCCAGTTTAATACTATCAGAAAATATATATACTAGTTCTTGTTGCCCCTAGCTCTATTACACTTTTTGTTTGCCTTTTTTTTTTAACCACACATATTAGACATTTCTATAATTTAAATCTTAGTACAAAACAATTTCAAAATGAAATATACATGTTAAATTATTACCATGAATTCTCTCTGTTAGCAATCGAGTTGATTACACTTTAAGTTGCCTAGAACTAATATGAAACTCTTAATCTCAGTTCAGGAAAGATGAGAAATTCCTAAGAAACAAATCTGAATATAAAATTCTACATATCATCACCTACAGCTAATGATGGGTGTCTCCCAAAGCTCCGTCCCAGGCCCTCTTTTGAAGTTTCATATCCAAAACTATTTTTCGTAGCAATCTATCAGCCCTGTGTGGATTCACTTATCCATTCTAGGCTAATGATTCTTAGATTTATTTATCTAACTCTAATCCCTCCTCCTGACCTTCCGTTCTGCATCTTCAAATGCATACTAAACATTTCAAACTGGATAACCCCACTTGTTAATTTTCCTTTTAATATTGAGAACACCACTATCCTCCCTATCACCAGGTTTGCAACCTAGATATCATCCCCTACTCCTCACACTCTCTCATCCACCATGTCCAATCTGTTTGAGGAGGGTTTTAAGAGGCAGAGCAGAAGATGAGGGGGCATTCTATGCAAGGGAGACATCCAGCGCAAAGGCATGGGAACAAGAGATGCCAGGCTGAGGAGTCTGTATATTATTGGGTAGGCAGATAGGTGGCCACTAAATGGAAAGGGAGCCATTAAATTTGGCAGAAGAGTGACACAGGCATATATGTGCTTTAATGAAGACTTTCACAGCTATGTGGAAAAAGATGGGAAAAGAAGGAAGGAAACAAGGATTTATTCAGCACTTACCATGTACCAAGCACCATGCTAAGCACTTAACAAATATTATCTCATTTGATCCTCACCACAACCCTGCAAGATAGGTGTTATTATTATCCTCATTTTATAGTTCAGGAAACTAAGACAGCCAGAGGTTAAGTGACTTGCCTAAGATCACATGGTAGCCATCTCTAGCTAGGGCGGGCTAGAGGGAGGGTAGGAAAAAAGGAGAAAAAAAAAAAAGAAATTTACATGATAATTTTGTATATTTGAAAGGAATAGCAAGTTGTGCATGATAGATTTGTAGGTTCATGTACAATCATCTTTTTTATTGTACTATATTATGGAAATGCTTGGTTTATTCCATAAATATGTATTAATGTAATAAAAAAATAAAAGGGAAGAAAAATTTTTTCAAAAGGAAACCTTAGAAAGAATGGTATCAGTCAAGTGGCGTGGGAGTGGGGGCATACCCCAGGGGCCGGGCCAAAGGTCCACAGAGTGCAAGCCAGAATGCAAAAGGCAAAAGGGTGAAGTGAGGAAATGGAAGCATGAATTTTGACAGACTTTTTCCCCTACAAATTTGCTGGTAAAGTGATGAAAACGAGGTGCTTGAAGAGATGACGGATTCATGAGAAAAGTACAATGCTTGACAGAAGAGCTATTCCTGGCCTCATTCAATATTAACTCAATGACAAAGGGAAATCCCAATAGCCAGTAGAGAGGTAATATGGTCAGCCACCGAGACTGGATTACGTGTCTAAAGGGGAAGAACGATAGGGACAAAGCATTCCATACAGTGTCACATGAAGTCATTCCACAAGCTGTATCTGATGAACTATTTTTCCTTGTGACAATATTACACTGTTACTGGGGGGGGAGGGGGGATTAGATAGAGGAAGAAAATACCTGGAAAAGACACTGATGTAAAAACAAAAGGCATCCAGACACATTAAAAATACAATGAAAGGAATTAACTAGACGATCACTCTCCAACTCTAAGATACAATTCATGCCTGGCAATCTTGAATTTAAACAATATTATTATTTAACCAAAACCTCTCTGGGTCTCAGTTTCTTCCTCTGTAAAATGAAAGAATTGGACCAGACAGCTTATGAGTTTCCTCCTGGTCCTAAGATGCCATGTGCCCAGTGGGACCCATCTCCCCTGAAGACCCAAGAGCAGAAGGGACTGGATTCAGTCCCAGCAGATTAATCAATCAACCAATACACATTTATTAAGTGCCTACTATGTGCCAGGTGCTGGGCTAAGGTTGGAGGTAAGGTTGAACGTCCGGACCTGGATGATGTGAGACCCTCACAGCGACCCCACTAGCCCGGGAAGACGCTTCTGTGTCCTGGGATGCTTTAGGAGACAGAGGGCCCCAGGATTGGCGTGCGGTCAGGAAGGCCTGAGTCTGCCTTTGACACTTGGTCACTGGGTGACTGACAAGTCTTAACTTCTCTGAGTTTCTCCAATAGGTTTAAAAGAAAAATTCTCATTTGTTTCTTCATCTGTTCTCTCCCTCCTTCCCTATCCAGACCCAGAGAAGACTTTGCTCAATCCATCTCCTTCTTTTAATTTCCCAGTCACCTTCCCCATGGTCAGGTTTCTATTCTAAAAATAACCCAAACCAGAGAGCCTTCTCTCAATCCTAAAATTTCATCTCTCTTTTCAAAAGAGTTACTACCTTCACCTCCTCAAGATGTAGACAACACTTAATGTGGAATACCTGGCAAGACCACGCCATAGATGCAGCCTTCAATTACCACTCAACAAATTACTCCTAAAGCCTCCTAATTATTCAAGATGTAGAATGAGACACACATTTTTGGGACATGGTCCACACAAGAACTTGTTTTGCTTGGCTGCACTTTGGTACCAGTGTTTGGTTTTTCTTTGTCTTTCAGCTGGGATGGAAAGAAAAGGCGAGGGGAAAATCGAAAGGCTGATGAACTCGAAAAGTGTGAGTATTTTGGAGTCTCCTAATGGATCCCACCTTCTCTAATTCATTACACACAATGATTCCGTCTCTCTCCTGCTCAGAAATGTGGAGCAAGGTTGGAAACTGAATTGTTCCTGGCCTTCTCCCAACTGTGGAGCAAACCTTTAGCCACACTCTTCCTACCCTGGCCTCAAGGAAAAGCCTTTTCCTGATGCCACGTCAAATCAGAAATCTTTCCCATCACTCAAGGCCTACTTCAAAGGCCACATCAATTCAACTCCAAAAAAAGGTGTCAGATCCAGTTCCTGGGGTGAGCTGGTACACCTATCTCTGGTTCTCTAAAGCTGCTCTTCAACCTCATCCAAGACACAGCTGTCACCCCTCCATCTGAACTCTGAGTTTTGCTCAGGCCTCTTGGGCTTTCTAATACCCTCCTAAAAGGTTTCACTGTCTCAAGTCTCGCTTTCCAAACCATTCTCTACACGGCTTCCAAACTGCTATTACAATGAAAAAAAGACCTAAGAATACAATGGTCAATCACAATTCCAGAGGAATGAGGAGAAGGAAGGAAGCCTGCCTCCTGATGGAGGTGACACACTAATATTCATAATGAGACACACATTTTGTCAATACAGGCATTTAGGGTTAGGGTTTGTTTATTTGTTACAAGGGAGTATAAAAGGAAAAAGAATTCTTGACAAATGAAAAAAAAAATAAAATTTAATTTAAAAAGACAAACTGATTGTCCTAAAGCACAAGTCTCACACCAAGCCACTCATCTCCCTGCTCAAGAAGGGTGCCTCCAGACAAAAACACAAACCTCATTGTTTGGCTGGTCCTGCCCTTCCCAATCTAACTGCAGCCTACCTTTTAAAATACATCATACATATATACATCCATAGATATAATATATATATAAAATATTTTATTTTTCCTCAATTACATGTAACAACAATTTTTAACATTTGTTTTTTAAATTTTTGAATTCCAAAATCTGTCCCTCCCTCCCCTCTCATTGTGAAGACAAGCAATTTGATATGTTATACATATATGTGCAATCATGCAAAACATATTTCCATGTTGTGAAAGAAAACACAGATTTAAAAAAAGAAAGGAAGCTTTTTAGAAGTATACTTTGATCTGTTTCCAGACTCCATCAGCTCTTTCTCTGGGGATGGATAGCATTTTTCATCATAAGTCCTTCAGCACTGTCTTGGATCACTGTATTTCTGAGAATAGCTAAGTCAGTCACAGTTGATCATTACGCAATGTTGCTATTACTGTGTACAATGTTCTCCTGGGTTCTGCTCATTTCACTATGCATTAATTCATGTAAGTCTTTCCAGGTTTTTCTGAAATCAGCCTGCTCGTCAATAGTATTCCATATAATACAATAGTATTATATTACATCATAATCATGTACCACAACTTGTTCAGCCATTCCCTAATTGACGGGCATCCCCTTAATTTCTAGTTCTTTGCCACTGCAAGCTGCCACAAGCATTTTTATACCTATAGGTCCTTTCCTTTTTGTTTTTTATCTCTTTGGGTTATAGCCCTAATAGTGATCTATTAGGTATTTATAGTAGGTCAAATAAATAGTGGGTCAAAGAGTATTTATTCATAGTTTTATACCCCTTTGGACATAGTTCCAAATTGCTCTCCAGAAGGGTAGAATCAGTTCATGACTCCACCAACACTGCATTAATGTTTCAAATTTCCCATGTCCCCTCCAACATTTGCCATTTTCCTTTTCCATCACATAAGTCAATTTGACAGGTGTAGGGTGGTACCTCAGAGTTGTTAAATTTGCATTTCTCTAATCAATAGTGATTTAGAGTATTTTTCACATGACTATCGATAAATCTCTTTGTCTGAAAACTGTCATATTCTTTGACCATTCATCAATTGGGGAATGGCTCTTATTTTTATAAATTTGCCTCAGTTCTCTATACATTTGAGAAATGAGGTCTCTATCAGAGAAACTTGCTTTGTATGCTTCTCTTGAGTCATGTTAAAAGTGCCTGAAAGTCCTCTATTTCATTAAATATCCATTTTTAACCTTGAAGGATTATATTGAGTTTTGGTGGGTAGGTGATTCTTGGTTATAATCTTTTGCCATCTAGAATATCATTCCACGGGCAGCTAGGTGGTACAGTGGATAGAGCACTGGCATTGGATTCAGGAGGACCTGAGTTCAAATCCGGCCTCAGACATGTAAAAACACTTACTAGCTATGTGACCCTGCGCAAGTCACTTACCCCTATTGACTAACCAGAAAAAAACCAAAAAACAAAAAACAATATTATTCCAAGATACCTGTAAGCTGCTAAATTTTGTGTTATTCTGACTGTGGCTTCACGATAGTTGGGCTGTTTCTTTCTGCCCGCTTGCAATATTTTCTCCTTGACCTGGAAGCTCTAGAATTTGGCTATAAAATTGGGAGGGGCGATTTGTTTTGGGATCTCTTTCAGGACGTGATCAGTAGATTTCTATTCGACTCTCTGTTCTAGGATATGAGGGGAGCTTTCCTTGATAATTTCTTGAAAGATGCTATCTAAGCTCTTTTTTTGACCATGGCTTTGAGGTAGTCCAAAATTCTTTAATGATCTCTCCTGGATCTATTCTCCAGGTCAGTTGTTTTTCCAATGAAATATTTCACATTTTCTTCTATTTTTTTTTCATTCTTTTGATTTTATTTTATTGCTTACTGATGCCTCATGAAGTCATTAGCTTCCACTTGCCCAATTCTAATTTTTAAGGAATTATTTTCTTCACTGAACCCTTGTATCTCCTTTTCCATTTGGCCAAGTCTACTTTTTAAAAGAGCTCTTCTCTTCAGCGAATTTTTGTCCCTCCTTTTCCATTTGGTCTATTCTGCTTTTAATGCATTCTTCCCTTCCATAGATTTTTGTACCTCTTTTACCATTTGTCCTATTGCGGTTTTTAAGATGTTATTTTCTTCAGTAATTTTTATGCCTCCTTTACCAAGCTGTTGACTCTTTTTTCATTATTTTCTTGCATCATTCTCATTTCTTTTCCCAACTTTTTCTCTACCTCTCTTATTTGATTTTTAAAATCCTTTTTGAGCCCTTCTAGGAATTCTTTTTGGGCCTGAGACCAATTCACTATTTTCTTTGAGGCTCTGGATGTAGCAGTTTGTGCTATGTTGTCATCTTCTGAGTTCAGGGCATGCCACAGGCAATACAAAGGCTGTTTGCAGCATTTTTTATTTTACTGGGAAGCTCTGGATTTTGACTATATTAATGTTCATCAGAGTTTTTATTTGGGGTTTGTTTTTAGGAGGTGACTGGTGGATTCTTTCTATTTTCATTTTTCTCTCAGGTTCTAAAAGATTTGAAAAGTTTTCTTCTATGAGTTCTCAAAATATAATATCTGGGCTCTTTTTTGGTCATGATTTTCAGGTTGTGCAATTATTCTTTTTTTTTTGGTTTGTTTTTTGTTGTTTTTAGGCAATTAGGGTTAAGTGACTTGCCCAGGGTCACACAACTAGTAAGTGACAAGTGTTTGGTCTAAGGCCGGATTTGAACTCAGGTCCTCCTGAGTTCAGGGTCGGTGCTCTATCCACTGCACCACCCAGCTGCGCCTGTGCAATTATTCTTAAATGATCCCTCCTTCATTTCTTTTCCAAGTCAATTGTTTCTGCTACAAGATACATCACACTTTCTTCTATTTTCTTAGTCTTTTGACTTTGAATATTTCTTATTGTTTCAAGTCTTTCATCCATACTCTTTTCCAATTATTTTCCTTTAACACCCTCGTTTCCTTTACCATTTTTTAAGCTCTTTAAATTTTTTTTTTTTTTTTTTGCTTTATCTCTTCTAGGAATTCTAGTTGAATTTGTGCCCAAGCTATTTTTTCTTTTGAGGCTATGCTTGTAGATTTTTTGGAATTATTCTCTGCTTCTAGGTTTGGATCTTAGATGATCCATAATGGCTCTTTTTAAAAAAATCAATTTTATTTAATTTCCAGTTTCAAATTATCTCCTTCACCCCCCACCCTGTGGCAAGCAAAACACAACCCATTACAAATATTGTGCGTATGTAATATGCATGTATGTACATATGAAGTCATGAAAAGCAAATTTGCCCATTAGATATGTCAAAAAAAAAGAAAGAAAGAAAGAAATACAGAGAAGAAAATGAATTCGATTTGCACTGTGTGCATTAGCTTTCTACTTGGAAGTGGACAGCATGTTTAATCATGTTTAAACATGTTTAAACATAGAACTGTGTTGGGTCATTATGTTGATCAGAGTTATTAAGTCTTTCACATCAATTATCTTTACATTATTGCTTCTACAGTGTAAATTGTACTTCTGGTTCTGCTCACTTCATTTTGCTTCAGTTCATTTATGTCTTCTCAAGTTTTTCTGAACCCATCCTCCATTTCTTAAAGCACAAGAATATTCCATCACTTTTATATACCATCTGCGCCTTTGTATTGCCTGTGCCCCATGCCTAGAATGCCCTCCCACCTCACCTTCACCTCTTGGCTTCCTTTGAATTCTTCTTTTATATATAAGAGGCCTTTCCTAGTTGTCTCCAATGCTAGTACCTTCCCTGGAGATTTCCTTCCGTTGACATGATAAGTATCTTGTATGTATATGGTTATTTACATGTTATCTTCCCCAGTAGAATGTGAGCTCCTAGAGATCAGGGGCCTTGTTTTTACCTCTCTCCATACCCACAGCTCCTGGCCCACAAGTACTTAAAAAATGCTTGCTTACTCAAGGAAACAAACAAAAAAAATTGACTGTTTGAATTTTAAGTCTAGGATCCCTGTCTAGTGACCAAGTTAATATTTCATTGAAGCAAGTCAACTACATTAATACTGGCAGTCTTGTTATAAATAAAAGAAGACACAAAGAAGTCATAGCTCAATGGAAGAATGGCTCAAAAAATATGCAAAAGGCATAATTGATTTTATTGTATACGTGCCTAAAGACAACAAGAAACATCGTCTCCCCTTGCAGCACTCATGATAAGAGTAAGCAAAAAGTGGGGGCAGCTAGGTGGCGCAGTGGATGGAGCACCAGCCCAGGATTCAGGAGGACCTGAGTTCAAATCCGGCCTCACACACATAACACTTACTAACTGTGTGACCCTGGGCAAGTCACTTAACCCCATTACCTAGCCAAAAAAAAAACCCAAAAAACAAAGAATAAGCAAACAGACATTAAATAGTTGTACCTTACTGTTGTGTAAGATGCAGAGGTAGAAAAGTTCTACAAAGAACAATAAGATCTTCTATGTACTTCAACACCTGGTGACTTCCACACAAAGGCAGGTATCAGGGGAGCAAAAAAGTGCGAAGTACAGTTTAGAATTAAGAAACAAAGGAATCCTCAGGCTGGACAGGAAATAGAGTGGACAAGATGGTCCCAAAGGTCCCTTCCAACTCAGAAAGTCTGTGAAATGCCTGACATGACACAACTGGAACCTGAGAACCCGATCTTCTGGACTAATAATATTTAAGCAAACTGACAGATATTAAGCCTAGCCTGGTTTACGCCTCTCTCTGAGGAGAGCAGAGTGGCCAAGCTCCTGGCTTCAATCTCCTGCTTCTCCTCCTAAGGAGGAAAAGTCTCCCTCGGAGAAGGGTGGGTGGGAAAAGAGGCTAACGATGTCTACTCTGCCTCAATTTTAGTCACACAACAACACCCCTATACTACATATGGAGAACCACACTACCATCTGCTTGTCTACCCTTCCTTTTTCCTGTTTCTGTTACTAGTCTCACATTAGGCTGCCATATCACACTGCTGACTCATACCAAGCTTTCAGGTCACTAAGCTCCCCAATCTTTTCCTATATTTCATCTTTTACTAGGGCAGTTGATACTCATCGCAGCATTTATAAAAAGACATGGAACCCAACAGGGTTCTGTGACCACCACAGAGAGCCCTCTGGGGACAAAGGATCATGTTAGAGGCTGAAGCAATCTTAAGGTACATCTGGGAAGAGCCTGAGCACATGACAGCATAGACTGTCAGAGCCAGAAGTGACCCTTACAACATAAGATACCAGATGTCAGAGATGGAAAGGACCCTGGGACTAGGCTTTTGAATCAGCTCTTTGGATAGGTGGGGCACAAACTTGTCAAAGGTCACACAGGTAATAAAACTAGAAGACCATATCAAGATGCTAAAATTCAGCATCATGCATTAAAATAACTACAAACAGACTAGTTCAAATAATACCCCCAAAATGTGAAAGGGATAAACAACACAATATTGATCCTACAGAAATTTAAGTAACATGCAGCAGTCCTCACATCAAGGAGGGAGAAAGGGCCCAGAAACTATCCTGGTCAACAAATACTAGTCCATAATCTGACTGAGCACAGCTGATTCAGTGAAAACTCTGTCAGCATTATAAAGAATAAAATAAATAATATTTGAGCTGGTGTTTGCATTTCCAGCACCTAGCTTGTGGGGTTTTGTTTGTTTGTTTTAAACTGTATCTTCCTATTTTTCCCAGAATGGAATTAACCTCAGACACGCACCAGCCAGATTTTCAACACTGATTGGCAAAGAAGCTTCAATCTGCTCCATTTTTCCAACCTGGGCAGGTTTGCCCCTCCTTAGGTAGCTGTTTTGCCCTTTACTTCTGGGGACTTGAGAACTGGTGCCAGGCTTACTGTAGCCACCAGTTCAGTTTTCACCCCACTGCAGCTTAGATCTCCTAAACTTAAGTGATCCACTAGCCTCAGCCTCGCCAGCCATAGGAACTCCAGATAGGCAACATCACATCTGGCTTGCTTCTCTTTCAAAGAATGTGTTCATGATACAGAAGTATGAGGCTTTTGTTTATAAGTCCTTGGCCTCATTCATTATTTTTCCCTGAACCATGTCTCATGTATTTCTTCCCATCGTTACCTTTTCCCACCCTTTCACTGAGGTCAGCAAGTATCAGAATGTATGGTGATCTGATTTATGGGGTTTCATCAAATTCTGTGTAGAATTTCTCTCCCACTTCATCTTCCTTTTTGTGCATAATAAGCTGCAATTGTTTTCATGATCTTTTTCCAGATATATCGTAAGAACTGCAACATGTAATGACCATGTAAATATGACATGAAAATAATGTCAATAATCTCCACCCTCCCCACCCAGGACTGATTAGATTGAATTAGTTTTTTTAAAAAATGAGAAAACTTAAGAACGTAAACTTTATTGTTGTTTAGTCATTTCAGGCATGTCCAATTCTTGTGACTCCATTCGGAAAACTGAGGCTTACGTGACTTGCCCATGGTCACATGGCTATACTTTGTCTTAGGCTGAGGGGAATATTTGTTGACATGGAATGCAAATCAAGTGTCATGCAAATTAAGCAACTTAACCTTGAACTGTTTAAACAAACAATTTACAAACTTCTAAAATGGGAAATTGATAAGAGAAATGAAATGACATCAACTAAACCTACCCATAAATCTAACAAATGGACATTAAATATCACAGGGATCAAAAGAGCCTAGAAAATGCTTCCATCACCCTTACAGAGAGATATGGCTTCCAAAGACAACAAATTAGAATATAAACTTACCTGTAAAATCTTACTAAGAAGGTTGATGATTATGACAGTGTCTTCTTAATTTTTAATTTTTTTTTTTATTTTTAGGCAATTGGGGTTAAGTGACTTACCCAGGGTCACACAGCTAGTATGTGTCAAGTGTTTGGTCTGAGGCCGGATTTGAACTTAGGTCCTCCTGACTTCAGGGCCAGTGCTCTATATCCACTGCACCACTTAGCTGCCCAATAGTGTCTTCTTATAAAGCACAAACAAACAGTGGAGGGTAAAACAAATTTAAAGACAGTTTAGAAAGTGTCCAGCTAACTAAATTTATCCCAAGGACCTTTAAAGATGAAAATAGAGGGAGGGTAAAATAAAATAAAAAAATTTGTAAAAACAATATTAACAAACTTTTTTCAGTCCAGTACAATGGACCTATCATATCCAGATCCTAACACCCCAGTACCAGAGGGTTTACAGAAAAGTTAGAAACACTAGAAAGAACAAAACTGGAAAAAGCCACTGATTTAAACCAAAAGAAACAGCATCAAAAACACACTCTAAGAAACACACACCTAGGGAGGAGGTGTGCTGAGTTATGGACTAAGAGTGATTACAGATGGACAGTCTGGATACTGCCTTCCTAGTAACCGCAAAATGTTAAAAAGACTCAAGGGAAAGCTTCCAGTGCCCTGCTGCATAGAGGGGCATGGGCAAGAGGTGTAAAGAATGAACTGTGAATAAACTGCCATCTGCTTGTACCAATGGAAACAGTCGCCACATTGAGGAGACAGACCATAGATCCAAAGTATATAGCTACTCCCTCCAGCAACCAAGATCAATTAGAATCCTTCCATACCTTCTCATCCATGCAATTTCTGTTCATGTTTTATCATTTCCCCATGGAAAAATTACCCACATTGCAAAATGAAGGTGATTCTACCCACTAACAATTCACAGTAGGCAATCTCAGCTGAGTTTTGGTTGCTATCAAATGATCTTTCTGTTGATCTACTGTGAATTTCCTATGTCTCCTTCCCTAGAGCCACTGCTCCAAACCTTTTCTTTTTTAAACAACCTACAGCAATTAGCAGATGCCATAGCATTCAATCACAGACAAGACTAAAGCCCTTTGGCTGTACTATCTCCATTCTTCCTATCTTTTTAGCATCATCATTCATTCCTACCACCTTCCTTCTGACCACAAAGAAGTCACCTCAAACTGCAAAGCTTAATTCCAAGACTTCATCCCCTCTACAGCTTTCTCTGATTCCTCCACTGACACCCACCTGTTGATACTCATCTTGACCTTTAATTCTTAGACCACTTTTCGTGCTACCACTGAAAGAATGAATGAAAAAGCTTATACTAAGAGCTTATGTGTTGGGCATTATGCTAAACTAGCAATAAGGGAAGACAATAAATAAATATGTAACAAGGGAGAGACAGCGAGAGAGAGCTGTTACAGTCCCAGAAATAACAGAGATGGTGCATGGAGTGACTGACATGTCTTTTCCAGGAATGGTAGTGATGATTTGAGTACTGTTCCCAGAGTTATTAATGGAAAGTGAGAAGGGAAGAAGGGAACACAGGGCCCCATGGAGGGATTTGGAGTGCCCTTTTGGAGTCAGAGTGGAGGAGGGACATGCCAGATGCTCAGAACATGACTAGAGAGCAATGTATTGGATCTGGGTAGGGTTAAACATGGAGAACTCTAACCAATTAGGTGCAGAGAATTGGGCAGGGGGGGAGGACCTGAGTGCCACTCATTCCAAGGAATCAGAGTTTATTATTGTGGCTATAGCCAGGACACTGGCAATCATTCTTACTAGAATTGTGTATACATAACAGCATATTTGTATTTAAACATATATAAATGGATATTTGTTAGTTTTTTTTTTTTTAAATATATGGAATTATATATCCAAAGTTTTTTAAGCTCCCTCTCTGAGAATTCTTTCAAGGAAACTAATGACAGTGAAGTATACAGAATTAGGACAGTAAAACTGAATACGGTGTAATTTTAAGGACTAATCTTGGGCCCCGGAAACAAGATGAGTAAATGCCCCTCATTTTATTCACCAGAGAGACAGAAAACGAAGGGTGTAGAAAGCGGCATACTCTGTGAGACAAAGCTGATATGAGTGATTTTGTTTGACTGTTCCTTTTTTGTCGCAAGAGAAAGCTCATTTGAGTGGAGATGGAAGGGGACATATCTGGGGGGGGAGGGGAAGGCTCACACTATGTAAAATATAACATGTAGGTCTTTCATTCATTCTATATTTTTAAGACTCTTTTCCCATTAGCTACTTTAACAGAAAATAACTGATAGACATATAAATATCAGTGTAACAGCTGAAATCTGAACCATTTAAGTCTTAAAATAGTGTTCCACTGCCCCATGAATATCACTATAAATAACAATAATCTATATACATAGGCAACAGAAGAAAAAAAGAACAAACCTTCCTTGGCATTAAGTTTAGAAAAACCATAAGAAATCTCCTATAAAGGACAAGAATCTCTCATTTAAAAGTTATGAAACTAAAAAAACACTAATCATCATTAAATGCAAAAGGACAAAAAAAAAATGTACCACTCTGGCAAGGACGTGAGACACTGTAGTGCTGGGCCACTTGTTGGCGTTCATGTTATCTCTCTATCTTTGTCTCCATCTCTGTTTCTCTTTTGCAAAAGCAATGCAACTAATATACTCTAGGCTTCCTTAAATTTCACCCTTCAAAAGGTAGAAAAAATAAAATAGAATTCTATCTTGGATATGATTCTTATCAGGGGAAAAAAAAGCGGCTGCTACAATGGGACCTTGCATGGAAATGGCCTTAAATTTTGTGATAGGGAAGGAAACGAAACCCAAGAAATGATCTGCCAAACACTTAAGATTTAGAGGGAGCAAATTTCAAAAGGTTCAGAAATGGAACAGATAGGTTCTCAAGGACTTAAACTCTACAGAGGAATAGAAAGCTCTCAAGAATTAAAATGGCTTGGGGAGGGGACCCAAGTCCCTGATTGCAGCTAGCAGGGAGTCTGAAACAGATTTGTTGTGGTTTGGGGTGCTGAGAACCCCAAAATGCAAGGGTACGGGGGGAGATCTGCCTTGAAAGAATTCAACCACTCAAGCCTTCTTTCAGTCAGAGTAGCGAGTTTTATTTTAACACAAGCATGGCAAACTGTATATTGTCACCTTAGTTATTTAACTTATATGCAGAGTACCATATAAAAAATGCTTGGCTGGATGAATCAGAAGCTGGAAATAAGGTTGCCAGGAGAAATATCAGCAGTCAGATATGCAGATGATACCACTCTGATGGCAGAAAGCAAAGAAGAATTAAGAGGCCTCTTGATGACAGTGAAAGGGGACAGTGTAAAAGCTGGCCTGAAGCTTAACATCAAAAAAACTAAGATCTTGACAACTGGGCCCGTCACTTCTTGGCAAATAGGGACAAGAAATGGAAGCAGTGTCAGGTTTTCTATTCTTGGGCCCAAAGATCACTGCAGACAGTGACTGTGCGGCCATGGAATGAAAAGACGCTTGCTCCTTGGAAGGAAAACTATGACAAATCTGGGCAGCATACTGAAAAACAGAGATATCACCTTGCTGACGAAGGTCCATATAGTCAAAGCTATGGTTTTTCAAGTAGCGACATATGACTCTGAGAGCTGGACTCTAAGGAAAGCACAGCAGCGCAGATAATTGAGAAGAAGAGCGCCCACTTGTTCTCAGCTACATTTGGTTGCCAGGACTGGACAGGCTCCATTTAAGGGTATTTAAAGACCTTGTGAATATGATTATTCAGCTGCTTTTGGTGAGATGGTGACCAGAGCAGCTAAGGCGTTCTTTAAACTACATTCATAGAGACCTAGGAGGAAGGTTACAGCCCAATGTCATCTGACCTGGTTAGACCCCTTTTGCAGTGTTGTGTTTGACGCTGCATCACACTGTCTCCTTTCTGAATGTTTTGCCTTTCTTAGTGTGGGCCAAGATCACATTGGTTGTTCTGAGTGCCCCATTGCACAGATGACTTTTTATGTGATCAAATTCAGTAAAATGCTCAGGTATTTTGGACAAACTGCTATGGAGCCACACTGTGGGCATCTTGCACTTGTGTTAATCTTTGTACTTAAAATAGGGCTTCATTTTTATCCTTAAGAAATTTCATCAAACGGTTGCTGAAATTTCTGGTATGTCTACATCAGGAAGTGAGGTTAGCCTGCGTGAAGTCATGCTGTTTGGCTCGCTGTGATCATGATCTTTTCTAGAAGTTCATTAACCATCCCTTTAATATGACATGGTATATAATGTTTCCAGAAATAAAATGCCAAGCCCAATTATTATTAATCCCAGTGAGTTATAGTATGCAGATTCCACTTTCCCTTTTTGCAAAAATTGGAATATTTGCCTTTTCCCAGTCCTGCAGTGCCTGTTTTTTTTTTTTTCATTATCCCTCAGGGTTCACTGAGAGTAGCTCAGCAGTTGTTTGAGTACCATGAGATGTCTTTCATCTGGGTCTGTTGACTTGTACTCTGCACAGGCATTTAACTTCTTTTTTCCCCCCTGGGTCTTGAATCCTTACTATAAATTTTTATTCTGTCCTTCCCATCCCTCTTTTTCCCCATCTTCCCCTGAGGCCAAAGGACTGACAGACAACCAAAGTGACTTAAGAGTTGGGTGCTTCACTTTTCTTTCTGGGGAGCGTTGTGGTGATTTAGAAAGAGTCTTAGTTTCAATGGAAGCCAGGCTCCTTACCTGTGGGGCTTGTGGGGAAGTCATTCAGTTTATGTGGGCCAGTTTTTTTAATTTATAAAATGAAAAGTAAGCAATAATAATCACTAGCATTTATCTAACACTTTAAGATTTGCAAATTACAGATATTGCTTACTTTTATTCTCACAACAACCCTGGAAGGTAGGTGCTATTATTATTATCATCCCCATTTTACAAATGAGAAAACTGAGGGTTAAGGGACTTACTCATGGTCACACAGCTAATAAATGTCTGAGGCCAGCTTTGATCTTGGATATTGCTGATTCCAGATCCAGGGCTCTATCCAGGGTATTAGCTAGCTAGCTAGCTAGCTGCCTCTAGAAAATGATCTCAGAAATCTCTTCTCTTGTTTGATCATCCTCTTTCTCCCAATGTAAGCTATTAAACAAATAAACCAATCAGTTGTTCCATGTTCTGTTCTAACTGTTGCTTCTTGGCCTGCGTACAGGTTCCTCAGGAGATGAGTAAGATGATGTGGTATTCCCTTCTCTTTAAGGACCTGCCACATTTGTTGTGATCCACACAGTCAAAGGGTTTAGTGTGGTCAATGAAGCAAAAGTAGATGTTTTTTTGGAACTCCCTTGCTTTCTCCATAATCCATCTTTTAGAAAGTGGGATTTTGGCTAGCACTTGAAGTTAGGAGACAGAATATTCTAGGCATGGAGGACATGAGCAGCTACAAGACACTGCAAATGAGAAATTAAGCAGAAGTATATAAAAGTATATAAAAAAATAGAAATGGAGGCAGCTAGGTGGTGCAGTGGATAGATTACTGGCCCTGAGGTCAGGAGGACCTGAGTTCAAATCCGGCCTCAGACCAAACACTTGATACTTACTAGCTATGTGACCCTGGGCAAGTCACTTAATTGCCTAAACAACAAAAACAAAAACAAAAACAAAAAAACAAAAACAAAAAAAATAGAAATGAAGGGCAGGAAAAAATAATGATATGGTCACAGTGACAGCAAGGGAGGGGTAACGAAAGTACAGTAGATATGTTCTATTGATATGCACAGGATGTCAGAAAAGAACATGAAGAAGACCCTCAATATAATGCACCTGCCCCTCCTGTAGTGACTTTATAGAAGGACATAGCCAAGAGAGTAGCCCAGAATGGGACGGCATGAATCTGCACTCTTAGAGAAAGTACCCACATGAAAAAATCATAGATCCAATGGAATATCAAAATTCCAAAACAATTGTAATTAGTTTCTCTGGTTTCTAATGGGGACATTTAATTTTAGCCCAGGTCCCCAGAGAACATCAATACAATCAATTGAACCTAATCTGCAGCTATTTCATGTGAATAATTTATATATTACTGTCTAAAATGATAAAATTTGTCAATCCCTTTCCCTAAGCTTAGACCAAGTTCCTCTGTGCAATTATTTCCATACACTTCTCCTTTTATGTGGTCGTGTAGCAGTATAAACTCCATTCTGGTTCTGCTGTTTTCAATCTGCATCACTTTCCCAGATTTCCATTACTCATGTTTCTGAATCTTTATTCAATTAGAGAATTTTCCTCAAGTCTTTTAAAACAGGAGGCAGTTGATGTGTTTCCTATACAGCCAAAAAGGTCTCTAGATAATTTCCCCTTTTCTCCCTCACCTAAGTCAACTCTTTGGCTAGAATTCCATTCCTTAAAGCACCCCATACCTTTTGAGCCTAAATACTATGAAGAATTTCAGGTTATAGCATTCTAACCTATTCTTTTCCTGAAATTTTTGAAATCTGATCTCTTAAAGCCTAAAGTAAGTATCACATGGTAGTTATTTAATTAATTAACAAGCATTTCCTAAGCACCTACCATGTGTCAAGCAGTGTGCTAGGTGCTGAGGATTTAAGTACAAAGAAACAATCCCTACTCACAAGGAGCTTGCGTTCTAATGAGAAATCAAATACAGAAAGATATGCAAACAACACAAACATAAAACTCATAAATGCAAATAAAAACAAAGTAGTTAAATACAAGGTAGACGGGGAGGGAGAACACTACCAATTGGGAAGGGATCAAGAAAGACTTCAAGCAGAAGATGGTACTGGGGCTATGTCTTAAAGCAAAATAATCTCACACTGTAAACAGTTGATGATTGGTTAAAAAGAGAGGTTAATCAGCAGTACTGATTACATAATCAAAGAAAAGAAATAAACACAACATTAAGACCCTGGTTACTGGAGAAGAACTCACTATTTGACAAAAACTGCTGGGAAAACTAGACAGCTATCTGGCAGAAATTAGATTTACAAGATTTCATGCCATTCACCAAGATGAGAGCCAAATGAATACATGGCCTAGATATTAAAAGTCACATAATAAACAAATTAGAAAATCAAGAAGAAATTATCTTTTGAATCCATAGATAGGAAGAAGAGTTCATAACTAAAGAAATGATAGCACGGATCACAGGAGATTAAATGGACAATTCTGATGAGGCAAAATGTAAAAGTTTTTGCACAAACAAAATCAATGCTCCTAAGATTGGAAAGGAAAAAGTTAACCAAAGGGGGAGGGGGAGAACCATTGTAGCAAGTTTCTCTGATAAAGGTATTTCCACTATAAATGGTCTAAGGATATGAACAGTCAGTTTCAAAGGAAGATATACATGTGTCAATATCTATATGCAAAAAATTATCTGAATTACTAATTAGAGAAATGCAAATTAAAGTAAATCTGAAGTACTACCTCAAACTTTTCAGACTGGCAAAGATGACAAAAGGGGAAAATGACAAATGTTGGGGGGACTGTGGGAAAACTGTTAATTGAATTGATCTAGCTATTCTGGACCAAATCTGAGAAATAATTTGAAACTATATCAAAAAAATTTAACAAACTGTCCACACCCTTTGATCCATCTATACCACTACTAGGCTTATATTTGCTGCCCCCCCCCCAAAAAAATCAAAGAAAGAGGAAAAGGAGATACATACATATATGTACATAAAAACAAATCTCTTTTTTGTAGCTTTTTCAATGTAGCCAAAATTGGAAACTAAAGAGTTGTCCTCCTATGGGGGGGGGGGGTGTGGAGATAAACAAATTGTGGTATATAAATGTAATGGGATATTATTGTGTCACAAGTACATATAAAATGAACAATTTTAAAGGAAAATGGGAAGACCTTTATGAACTGATGCAGAGAAAAGTGAAAAGAACTAGGAGAATAATTTATACAATGATAACATTATACTGAAAAGGCAACTTTGAAAGACTTTAGAACTCTGATTAACACCATGATAAACCACTACGCCAAAAGAACGAAAATGAAACATGCCACTCACCTCTCCTGACAAGGAGAAGATGAGCTTAAAATGCAGAAAGAGATATACATTTTTGGACGTCTAGTACAGCAATTTGTTTTGCTATATTGTATATATATCAAGGAATTTGTTTTGTTTTGTCTTTAATTTCTCAGGAAGTAGGGGTTAGGTAATAGGAAGAAGAGAAATAAACATTTTGTTACTTAAAAAAGAAAAGAAGAAAAAGTGGCTACATTTGGCTAAAATCAGCGAGGAGGAGGAGGAGAAATCTCTGAGAGAGGTACTCCAGGCATGGCAGGGGCTGGAGCAGTCAGTCTATAAGTCATCTTTTATTTCCCCCAAAACGGGAAACGCAGCATCACATGTGAAGAGCGCTGGGAAAGGTACTTTGGCTCTACCAGGGACAGCAGGAGGGGAAGTTAACCTCCAATTAGGTTGAAGAGAGAGGTTGTGGCCAGGAGAGGAACGGCATTCGAGCTAAACAGAGTTTTTATTGTATATTAGAGGCTACAGAAAGGCAACAGAGTTTACTGGGAAGGGAAGCCATGGAGTCAGAGCTCTTCTTCAGGAAAATTATTTGCCAGTAGCATGCAAAATGGACTAAAGGCTGTTGCAATAATCTAGGCAAGTGATGCTGAGAGCCTGAAATGACGATGACAGGTGGTTCCGTCTGAGTGCAGAGAAGGGGAGGGACGTGAACGCTGAGATAGAAATGAAAAGATTTAAGCAAATGAGTGAATATGAGAGGTCAGGGCATCGAGGCGTCAAGGTTAGTTCTGAGTTATGACTCTGGGAAGCTGAAAGAACGGGGATGCCCTTGGAAGAAATAAGGAAATCGGGGGGGGGGGGGGGGAGGTGGCAGAAGAGGTAGCTGTGGCTCTGCAGGAGTTCAGTTTTGGATATGTCAAATTTGCGATGACTGTAGGACACCCTGTTTGAAATGTAGCAATGGCAACTGGGGGTGCAGGACTAAAGCCTGGGGCAGAGAATGGCACTGGGATTATTATAAATTGATATGGCACCTGCACAGAGATGACAAGTACCGACAAGGCTATTACCCAGAGAATGTGTAGAAGGAGCACAGAAGAAGGTTCAGACCTTCACTGTGATCAATCAACATTTATTAAACACTACTATGTGCCAAGCACTGTGCTAGGTGCTAGGTATTAAAAAAAAGGTAAAAGACAGTCCCTGCCCTCAAGGAGTGAACTGTCTAGTAGGGAGAGACAACATGCAAACAAATATATACAAGAATAATTAACAGAATTAAGAGGGGTTGGAGAAGGCCTTCCATAGAAGGTGGGATTTTAGTCAGGACTTAAAGGAAGCCAGGGAGTTCAGCAGTAGGAGCAGAGGAGGGACGTATTCCAAGCCTAGGGGAAAGCTAGGGAGAATGCCTGGCACAGAGAGATGTAGTGACTTGTTCATGTAACAGCCAGAAATCATAGCTGAACCCATGGATGCTGAAGGAGATTAGATGAAAGAAGGTGAAGGAAAGAAGGACCACAGGTAGAAGGGAAGACCACAGGAAAACAAAGAAGCCGTAAGAGAAGGAGAGCAGAAAGGCTGGCTAAAAAGAGGACTGAGAAAAGGTCATCACATTGAGCAGTTAGGAGACTGGCAATAAACTGAAAGAAAAAAAAAAAAATCATTTCAATGAGAGGGATAACAGAAGTCCCAAGAAACAGAAAAGTGAGTAGCAGGTGAGGAAACAAAGGCAGCAAGGGTAAATGCTCTTTTCCCTGACTGTGAAGTCAGCTCTTCTAAGAGTTTTCATCCCTCCTCTAACTAGACTCCCATGGCCTCTTCTCCCCCCCTCTCTGCTGAGAACTTCACCTTCTATTTTACAGAAAAAACAGAGGCCATTCTCCTCGAACTCCTTCTCTCCTCCTTCATCCCAGACTCCCATGATGAGCTGGGCTTTCTCCTCACCAGGGCTAACCCTCTGCCTGCTCAAGCAATCCCACTCCATCCAGTCTTCTTCCAAAGATGACTCCCTCTGGAGACTCCAATCTATCAGATATTTTCAAGCTCTCCTACTCTGCTGGCTGCATCCTTGCTGCTTACAAACATGCTCTAGTTCCCTCTAGAAAAACCCTCCCTGACAATAAATAAATGAATGAATGAATGAATGAAAAACCCTCCTGAATTCTTCAGCCTCTAGCAGCTCAACTGCTAGAAAAGATCTTTCACAACAGGTGCCTCAGTGGATAGAGCACCAGCCCTGATGTCAGGAGGACGTGAGTTCAAATCCAGAGTCAGACACATATTATTTATTCACTAGCTGTGGGCCCTGGGCAAGTCACTTAACCCCGTTACCTTGCAAAAAAAGAAAAAAAAAAAGAAAAAAAACACAACAGGTGCTTCCACTTTCTCTCCTCCGGCTTTCTCCCTAATCCATTACAAAACAGCTTCCAACTTCATTATCACACTGAAACGACTCTCTCCAAAGTTACCGGTGATCTCTTAATTGCCAAGGCCAATTTTCTCAATCCTCATTTTCATTCACCTTTTGGCAACCTTTGACGCTGTCACTCACCCTCTCCCTCCCTGCTACTCTCTTCTCTCTGGCTTTTTGGGACAAGACTCTGTCCTGGTTCTTCTCCTACCTAGCTGGCCATTCCTTCTCAGCTCCTTTGCTGGATCCTCATCCTGCAAACCTCTACACCTTATAACCTCACACATCCCACAAGGCTCTTTCCTTGGCCCTCTTCTCTTCTCCCTCTATATTACTTCGCTTTGTAAACTCATCGGCTCCCACGAATTAAACTGCCATCTTCTGGCTGATAAATCTCAAATCTACCTCTCTGCCCCAATCTCTATGCTGACCTACCATCCTGCATCTCCAACTGTGTTTCAGACATCTCAAACTGGATGTCCAGAAGACATCTTAAACTCAGCTCATCCAAAATCAAACTCTATCTTTCCTCCTGAACCCTCTCCTCCAACCACCTCAACTATTATTATTGTAGAGGGCAGTCCCTCTGGTTCACAACCTAAGGGTCATTTTCACTCACCCCCTCCCTGCCATGTCCGATCTACTGCAAAGGCCTATCGATTTCAGCTTTGCAACCCCTCTAGAACCCATCCCCTTCTCTCCTCCGGCACTGCCCTCACCCCAGTGTAAGCCTTCATCACTCACCCTGGACTTCTGTAATAATAGCCTTCTGCAATCTGCCTGACTCCAGTTTCTCCCCACTCTGGTCTGTTCTCCACTCAGCCACTCAAGCACAGGTCTGACCATGCCACTCTCCCACTCAATAACCTCCAGTGGCTCCCTATGGCCTCCAAGATCAAATTCCTTCATAATCTAGCCCCCTCCGACCTTGACGGCCTTCTTCCACGTCATGCCACAACATCTACTCTTCGAAGCAGCAACACAGGCCTCCTGGCTGTCCCACAAACAAGACCCTCCAGCTCTTGGCCTCGGGGCATTTTCTCTGGCTGTGCCCCATACCTGGAATGCTCTTCCTCTTCAATTCTGCCTACACTCTTCCCTAGAGTTCTTCAAGTCCCAACCAGAATTCCATCTTTTATAGGAAGCCTTTCCCAACCCTGGTAGTTCTAGTACTTTCCCTCTTATTTACTTCCAATTTTGCTCTTTAAAAAAAAAAAAAGAGAGATGGTTTGGGATGGGATCAAGAGCACAAGCATATGGGCTAGCTTTGGCAAGATGAAGGGCCACTTCTAAATCTGAAGCTAAAGTAAAAGAAGAGAGAAAGTGGGGGCAGGGGACCATGAAATACGAGTGGTGAGATGGGGCAAAGGGAGCTCAGCTCACAAAGTCTATACTTTCTAAGTAAAGTAGGAGTCACGGTCCACTGCGAAGGACGGGATGGGGAAGTCTGAGTACAGAGCAAGTCTGGACATCAACATGGACCATTCCGGTTTTGTTTTAAAGCCCTTTAGCTTTCAAAAACTGAGAGAATGTGTAAGGATTCTTTTTTTTTTTTCCCAGAAAGGTTGGGGCCAACAAGAGAAAAAGATCAGGAGATCCAAAGATATATGTGCAAAATGTTGTTTTCCCACCACAAATCTGAACAAACATGATGAAATGAACAGGCAGAGTTTTACTAGTTAACACACAGGATTTAATCTTATTTTCTGCCATATTTTCATGTTTCTCTCCCCTAATTTCACAAAACTACCATCTCAAAGAAATCTATTGCAAAGAAAAGCAATCTCTTTTTTTTGCTCAATAATGAAGCATAATGATATATTTAGAAGTTCCTCCTTTTAAATCCCTCTATCATTTATTTTAACAATTTGTCAAATCAAAAATCACTTAAGATTTAGATGACTATATTGTACCCACTAAGAGTGACTTCTAAGTCCTTAAAATCCTACCCATATAATACAAACGCCTCAAAGCATTAATGAAAGAAGAAACATCCCAGAGGAACCGGCTCAGGTAATTCTTCACTTTCAGAGCGAGCCCAATCTATTCCCGTGACTGCCCTAGAAAGAACACTGGATCTAAGTCAAACAACATGGCTCAGATCTCAGCTTTGCCATTTATTTATCTATGGGAGAATCCCTAAACTTCTTTAGGCCTCAGTTTCCTCAGCAATAAAAACAGAGGGGGAACCTAGAAGATCTCTTACATCCTTTCCCCTCTAGGTGGCACAATGGATAGAGCACTGGGCCTCAGTCAGGAAGACCTGAATTCAAATTCAGTCTCAGATAGCCACTCACTATGTGGCCCTGGGGCAAATCAATATGTCTGCCCTGGTCTCCTCAACTTTAAAATAGAGATGATAATAGCACCTACCACACAGGGTTCTTGTGAGCATCAAATGGGAGAGTGTTTGTAAAGTGCTTGGTATAATAATCCAAGGGCGACTGGGTGGCACAGTGGCCAGGCCCAGAGTCGAGAAGATCCAAGTTCAAATCCAGCCTCAGACACTTACTAGCTGGGTGACCTTGGGCAAGTCCCTTAACCTTGTTTGAGGCTGCCTCAGTTTCTCATTTGTAAAATGAGGTGGAGAAAGAAATGGCAAAGCACTCCAGTATCTTTAACAAGGAAACCCCAAATGGGGTCAATGAAGAGTCAGACGCAACTGAAATGACTGAACAACAACAAATAGCATGGTACCTGGCATATCCCTTCTGTCCTCCCTTCTAAATCTATGATTCCGTCATCCACTACTAGAACTTTATCCTGAAATATTGTTAAAAATAAAAAGGTCCAATGAGTACAAAAAATTCACAACTGAAGTAGTTCATAAATTTAATGAATGCAGTAGGGCAGAATACATTATGACTTATTCATGTAATGGTAAATTATACACCATAATATAAATGAGAAATGAGCATTACCCCCTTTCCAGTGAAGATGTCAGCACAAAGAAAAAAACCCGGCTCTCCCACATATATTCTAACAACCATCTGAAAATGAATAATGATCAAGACATCCAACGAGAAACAGCAGGAAGCTCCTTCATTCAGCACAGGCCTGCACAAAAAGATGGCCAGAAGGAAAAAAGGTGCCAGCAGAAGAGCTAGCCCAGGCTCAGGTGGGCCTTCAAGCACAGGATAAAGAGCTAGGGGAGCTGGGGGAGAAGGGGAAGCCAAGAACAGGATCCCAGCAAACTAAGCCAAAGCCAAAAATATGGGAGGGGTAGAGTCTAGTCTTGGCACCAAGTCCCAAATCAAGAACTGAAGCTGGAGAGACTGGCAAACAGAAGAGATTCCTAAGGATAAACCAAGAAGAAAGCAATTGTGCAACAGCTACCAGAAGAGCCTTAGAGGAAAACAGGCTTGTCTGCAAGGAATACAGGAAAATGTGGCAGAAATGAAACAAAATATGCAAAAATAAAAAAGAAAGAAATTGCGAGTAAAATAAGAGCTCTGGAATAAATAACTGAGAGAATAAATAGCTTAGAATAGAAGATGGAAAACTTTACACAAATAACAGACTCCCTGAAAATTAGAAATAGACCGAACACGACTCCATGAAATAACAAGAAATATTAGAACAAAATCAAAAGACTGAAAAAATAGAAGAAAATGTAAGGGATCTACTACTATCAGAAACAACCGACCACAAAGACAGGTCAAGGAGAGATCATTTAAGAATCAATGGATTGCCTGAAAAACATGACCAAACCTCATCTCCCACTCCCTGTTTCACCTCCTCCCCTACCCCCAGGCAAAACCTGAATACTATATTTCAAGAAAAAAAAACTGAAAACTACCAAGCTTTACCTGAACTAGTTGGCAAAGTGAAAAGACAAAGAACCCACCTCCTGAAAGAAAAATCAATATGAAAACTCCCAGAGAGTCAAAATCCAGAGCTTTTAGGTTAAATACAAAATAAAGCAAGCAGCCAAAAGACTTCAATACTAAGGAATCACAGTCAGAACAACACAAGACTTCACTACAACTACTATAAAAGAAGTAAATTTTGGTAATGTGATATCGCAAAAGGTAAAAGATAAAAGCTTACAAACAACAATAATTTACCCTGCAAGACAAAGTATAATGGGGGAGGGAGGTGGAGAAAGATAGAGAAATGCTTATTGGAAGAAGATTTTCAAATATTCGGAGGAAAAGACCAGAAGCCAAGAGAAGCAAAGAAAAGTAAAAATATTTAAGAAATTGAAAAGGAATGATTAAGTGCTTATTTATATTCTAATGGAAGGGAAAGGTGAAGAGAGACAAGTACGCTTTCACAAAGCTCCAATCTACAAGGGTCACAAAAGAAATTAAATACAAACAGAAGAATTAAAGGTGGTTTTATTCTATTTTCAAAGTTTTAAGATATAAAGGAACACTGAAGAGAAAAAATTAGGATTAAAGGGACAGAATTTATGTCTCCTAATGGAGGTTTGAAAAAACACACACACACACACACACACCATAGAAGAACACTTGAGGGGACCAAGCATCACAAGAAACTCAATTTTACATGAACCAGATAAAGGGTTGTATGCATACATACACACTCTCCTCCCTAGACCCAGAGTAATACATTCAACTTAACCGGGAACAGGTAGGGATGAAAAATGGTAAAAGGAATGGTAGAATCAGGGAAAGAATATTCACAAGCAAAACAACTTTAAAGGATGGGGCAGATGGGGATTAAAAGGAAAGAAGGAAAGGCTAAGAACCGGTGATGGAAAGAAAGGAGGAGCAATGCAGGGCAAAGCGGACTGCAAACAATTACTGTTGACCTCAGTCCTTCTCTTTTACAAACATTTTCTTTTTAAGGGAGGGAAGAGTATGAGTCTGTGACAGAAATAAACAACTAACAATCATATCCATGAATGTGAACGGGATTACCTCATCCATAAACAGAAGGGAATAGCAGAATGGACCAGAAAGTAAAACTACATAATAAGTTATTCACAATGATCATACTTGAAATATAAAGATACACAGAATTAATATGAATTCATTATGCTTCAGGTGAACGTTAAAAAAATAGAAGTGACAAACCTGATCTCTTTGCTGTTGATGAATCATGACCTCACACAACAGTAAAAACAGATTTAATTAAAAGGGATAAACAAGAAACTGCATTATCTCTAAAGGCACTATTGACTGAAATAATATCAATACTTAACACACATGCATCAAATGGCACGGCATCTAAACACATGAAGGAAAACTTCATCAAATTACAGAGAAAAAGACACCAAAACTATAATAGATGAAGAGTTCAATGCACCCTTCTCAGACCTACTCAAAGACAAACAAAAGGAAGAAATGGTAAGAAAGGTAAGAGTGATGGATCTTTGATGATTAATAATGGAAAAAAAAAAAGACTGACAGATATATCAGTTGTGAAAGCTATCTTTCAAAAAATGACAATGTGCTAAGGCATAAAAAACCTCATAAATAAATGCAAAAAAGCAGGAAGGTTAAACATATCCTTTACTAACTATAATGAATAAATTAAAGGGCTTTGAAGGAATTAAACTTAAATGGAAACCAATTTAAATAAAAAGATTAAGAGAAAAAAGCTAGATAATTTCATCAAAGAATACTGCAACATTAAAACAACAAACCAAAATTTTGGGATATAACAAAGGCCAATCTCTGAGGAAATTTACATAGCTTAATACTTTCATGAAGAAAGAAAAATAACAGATTAAATGTATTTGTCACTGACTCCTTGAGCAGTCCAGTAAAGTCTATGAACCCTTTCTCAGAATCATGTTTTTAAATGCATAAAATAAAACAGAGGAAATTACAAAGAAAACCAAAAATTAGTGAAAATGATGGTGTAATTTTTTTTCTCATCCAAATTCTTGGACCCACTAATCCCCCGTAGTATCTATGGACCTCAGATTAAGAACTCCTATATAAGAACAGGGAAGAAAATACCTTTCCCAATCATGGAGACTTCAGATATTTTCCCAAGTGGATAAAACTCTGTTTACATATTCCCTTATTAAATTCCATCACATTCAATTTTGTCCAATGTTCTATAACAATCTTTTTCAAATCATGTCTGTCAGCTAGCATGCTATTCATCCCAAATTTGTATAATCTACAATTTGAGAAGTATTACATCTATGCCTTTTTTTATTAATTTTTTTTTAACGAACAATCATTCCTTCCCACCTCCCCAACATCACAGGGGGAAAAAAAAGAAAAACAAAACCCTTGTAATAAATACGTTGTAGTCTATCAAAATAAATTCCCATAGTCACCATGTCCAAAAATTGCATCTGACTCTGTATAGTCTATCAGGAGGTAGGTAGCATTCTTCATTCATCCTCTAGAATCATGGTTGCATTGGTCAGAATTCCTAAGTCTTTCAAAACTGTCCATTTTTAAAATGCTATTATTACATGGCCTAAATGATCTTCCTGATTTCACTCATTTTACTCTGCTTCAATTCATACAAGTCTTCCCAATTTTCTCTGAAACTGTCTTCTTCATAATTTCTTAGAGCTCAACAATATTCCATCGCGCTCACATACCATATTTTGTTCATCCATTCCCCAATTAATAGGCACCCCTTTAGCATCCAGTTCTTTGCCCCCACAAAAAAAGAGATACTATAAACATTTTTATACTTGCACGACCTTTGCCTCGTTCTTTGACCCCTTTGATCTCTTTGGTATACAGTTCTAATAGTGGGATCACTGGGTTAATGAGCATGTAAAGTTCCCACTTGCTTTCTAGAATGGCTATACCAATTCACAGCTCTATCATCAACAGGGCATCAATGTGCTCATTTCCCCACAATCTCTGCAACCATTTTCCTTTGCACCCCAGCATTGCTTCTGCTGCCACTATTCACGGTCTCACTAGCACCAAGCAGCTGCCCAGGCTTCTTTTCCTAACACCACTCTTTGTAAGACAATGCCACACTTTTATATCCATCTTCCATGACCTATGGTCCCTACTTCCACCTCAGTATGATGTCTTTTTAAAGTTTAAGACCATTGAGCAACTCCCCTGGATTCCCCTCTCCAATCTGCCCAGTGTTTCACTCATGCCACATCTGTTCCAGCTAGCTTGGTCAGATCCACATGCAGAGTCTCAACAGAGGCCACCAGTGCTTCCAACAAGATGCAAAGGGCATGGGCTTCACCCAGTTGGACTAAACTATATTAAAATCACACTGGGGATTAAACTGGACATCATTTCAATGGGTTCTGGACAAGTCTATCCAACTAAAGATCCTGTTGCATACCTATTAATGCTAATTAGTGCCTTAAATTTAAAAAGGTTCCTCTTCAAATTGCCTGTGAGTTCTTTTCAGGTTAATTGGACACGTCTCCTTTTCCACCTTCATAAAAAGTTTCTTCCATCCTGGGACACTTTCATCCCACCACCTGGCTGTTCCCAGAACAAGATACTCTACCTCTCAACACAGGCATTCATTCCAGCTGTCTCCCATTACCTGGGCCACTCTCTCTCTTCATTTCCACCTCTTAGCTCCTCTGGCTTCCTTCAAGTCCAGACTAAAATCTCACCTCCTACAGAAAGCCTTTCCCAACCCCTCTTCGTTTTAGAGCCTTCCCTCTGTTGACTGTTTTCTATTGATCCAGTATGTAGCTTGTTTGTATGTTGTTTCCCCCATTAGATTGTGAGCTCTCTGAGGGCAGAGACTGTCTTTTGCCTTTCTTTGTATCCCAGTGCTTAGTACAGTGCCTGGCACATAGCAGGCACTTAATAAAAGCCTAATGACTGACTATTAAAGAAGACAGCTGATGTTTTTTCGTTGAGGAAGGAAGAGTTCCCCGATTAAATTCATCAAGTGTCTATTGCTCTAGGTGCCTGGGCTACAGAAACCAAAACAACACAATCCTTGTCCTCAAGGAGTGGGGTGGGGAGTTTCAGGGGAATAAAAATAGGTACACAAATACTGTATTTCACCACATAATCATCGCGCCCTGGGTTTTCCCCCCCATCCAAAATGTGGTTTATAACCTTTAGTTGTGTAATTGTTGTATGGTATAATTTTGTTCGTCATGTGACTTAAAAGGTAAAGAGAGCAGCAATGTATTCACCAGTGGCATACTGCTACACATTTATCTCTCGTGCACGTTGCCAGCCTAGAATTCTCAGTGCAGGCACGTTGTCAGCATATTTCCAATATTACTGAAAGCCAACTTGGTGGTCTGTTTAGAGAATGGCAGTACTAACGGTATTGTCACTCAGCCTGCAATGAAGAGCTCTTGGTGCAAGGCGAATGGATGGGCACACAAGTCACATGATATGGTAAGACCTGCATCTTCTCAACTTCAACACCCATTCACGAGTATTCCGAGCATCCTAATCTTGCACCAAAGACCGTTCAGTAATAAATGGTTTTTAAGTAATATGGCACAAATTTTTTTAAAAACTTCACATAATAGTTGCACCCCCGCTTTTTTTTTTTTTTGCAAAAACTTGTCTCAGAATCTACAACAATTATGCGGTGAAATATGGTAAGTATGTCATTTGAGGAGAGAAAAACATTAAACATATGGGGGATGGGGGACTGCTCGCTGTGAATGTTGGAAAGCCAAAAATAAATTTGAGTATATGAGCACCTTTGTCTAGGGACTAACTAAACACAAAAATCAACAGTTTCTCTACCTGACAAGTTTAATTAGTAAAGGAAATTGCAATAGATGGGTACACAGATACAAATAAAAAGGGCAAATCACTGAATGGCATAAGAAAGGTACAGTTTAGAGGAAGGAAAGTGCACATTCAAGTAGAGGGAAAAGAGATCAAGACAAATTCGATGGAAGAGGGCCTTGGGCATCATCCCAGTAGAAATGCTGACATGCTGAATTTCAGAAATTCTCCTTAAAACGTTTTGAATGACTTTCATATCACGTGCTAAGGGTTAAACTTACAGTATTTAAGAACAGCTTATAATAGTGACATAAATGGTAAGGTAAGGCACAATACTGCTATAGATCAGGCAGCTGGGTGGGACAGCACACACCAAGCATTCCACAGTTAGAGCCAGAAGACCCAAGCTCCAACTCCACCCAGACATTTCCTAGCAGTGTGACCCTGGGCAAGTCACCACACCTCCCTCTCAGGCTCAGTTTCTTCAGTTGTAAAAGGAGATTAATAGCACCCACCTCACAGCTTATTTGCAAGGATCAAATAAGATTAGTTTGCGAACCCTAAAATGCTGTTAGCTATTATTAGATTAAGATCTATACTAAGGACAATTGTACCTAAACTTACTTATTCAGTGTCATACCAAACTACCAAATAATTATTTTACAATGCTCAAAAAAAATAACAAAATTCATCTGGAGGGGGAAAAAATGTCAAGAATATCAAGGAATCAATGAAAAAAAAGTGAAGGAAAACAACACGGTAGTATCAAGATTTCCAACTGTATTACAAAGCAGTAATCATAAAAACAATCTGGTAACGGCTAAATAGAGCGGTAGATCAGTGGAATAGATCAGGTATACAATATTCAGAAGTAAATGACTCTTGTTACCTAGTGCATGTGATAAACTCAAAGATCCAAGCTTTAGGGCCAGGAACGCACTATCTTACAAAAAATGCTGGGAAAACTAGAAAGTATTTTGGCAGAAACTAGGCATAGACCAACATCTCAAACTGTACACCAGGATAAGGTCAAAATGGGTTCATGATTTAGCAAATTAGGGGAGCATGGAATAAATTACCTTTCAGATCTATGGATAAAGGAAGATTTTAAGACAAAAGAAGAGATAGAGAGGAAAAAGTTTTTACACAAACAAAAGCAATTCAGACAAAATTAAAAGGAACGTAGGAAACTGGGAACAAATTTTTGCAGCAATCGTCTCTGATAAGGGCCTCATTTCTCAAACATATAGGCAACTGAGTCAAATTTATAAAAATAAGCAGTATTTCCCAAACTGACAAATGGTCAAAGGAGATGGACAGGCGGTTTCCAGAAGAAGAAATCAAAGCCATCAACAGTCATATAAAAATGTTCTAAACCACTAGTAATTGAAGAAATGAAAATAAAGCAACTCTGACGTATCACTTCACACCCATCAGGTTGGCTAAGATGACGGAAAAGGAAAATGACAAATTCTGGAAGGGATATAGAAAAATTTGGATAGCGAAGTACTTATTGTGAGTGGAGTTGTGAAATGGCCTGAAGAACAATCTGAACTGTGCCCAAAGGGATATGAAAATGTGCATACCCTGGGACCTAGCAACAACACTCCTAGGTCTCTATCCCAAAGAGACCAAAGAAAAGGAAAAATGACTTACATGTATAAAAATATTTATAGTAGCTCTTTTTGTAGTGGCAAAAAATTGGAAACTGAGGGGATGCTCACCAATTGGGGAATATCTGAACAAGCTGTGGTATATGATTGTGATAGAATATTATTGTGCTGTAAGAAATGAAGAGCAGAATAGTTTCAGAAAAACCTGGGAATACTTCTGTAAACTCATGCAAAGTGAAGTGAGCAGAACCAGGACAACACTGTACACAGTAACAGCCATATTGCGAAAATGATCAGCTGTGAGACTTAGTTATTCTGATCAAGAAAATGATTCAATTCCAAAGGACCCAGGATGAAAAATACTTATCCCAACTCCACAGAGAACTGATGAATTCTGAGAGCAGACTGAAGCAGATTTTTTTCACTTTCTTTATGTTTCTTGATTTTGTTATTGTTGTTATTTTGCATCATGGCTAATATAGAAATATCTTCTGCATGTCTACATCTATAATGGCTACCACATTGCTTGCCTTGTCAATGGGTGGGGGAGGGGCAAAAAGGAGGGAAAGAATTTAAATTGTAAAATGTAGAAAGAAGGGGTGGCTAGGTGGCGCAGTGGAATACAGCTCTGGACCCGAGTTCAAATCCCACCTCAGATGCTTGACACTAACTATGTAACTTTAGGCAGGTCATTTAACCCCGATTGCCTTACCAAAAAAAGCAAAAAAAAATAAATAAAAAAATGTAAAAAGAGAGACCGATAACTATAGTCCTTCAATCTCTAATATGTAAAAGCAGAAAATTTCCTGAATATTTTATTTATTGTCTGCCACATGCAAGTGGAAATAAATACAAATCTAGGCATCTTTCCTATTGTTATCTCAGAGATTTTTACCCAATGTATTCATTCTATTCTGTCCAATAAATATTTTTAAAATTTCTCTCACTAAACAATATTAATACCATGAAAAAATTTAAGTAATTCCAGGTCATATACCTAAGAAATTGAAATGCATCACATACTTAACACTAAAAACTGCGTAATTCAATGTGAATATAAACTCTCTATTTTGTGTGCAAATTTAATGGTTTCATATACATATTGTAAAAGTAAAAGAAAAAGAAAAGTAAAAGTAAAAAGAAAAGTTGACTATTCAGAACTATTTATCATTGAATACTTGGAATACCATGACTACAATACTATATAAACACACTTAAAGACCCTGCAGGAGCTAAATTAGCAAATAAAAAAACACTGGAGTGGTCAAATAGCATACACAAAACAAAGAAATCAAATGAACTAGTTATCTGATCAAATATGAAAACTTCCCTAAAACACATTTGTTGTTGGAGAAACAACCACTAGTGGCATGCACAGCCATGGGTCACTACAGGATGAGCAAAATACTGATACAAAAACCAAAGTGACCAGGCAAATACTATCGCCAAGCCTTTCTCTTCAGCACTCACAACGTTCCAGCACTGTGCTAAGCACTTGAGGTACACGAGAAGCAAGGCAAAGTCCATTCCCTCAAAAAGGCCACATTCTAATAAGTGAAACAACATGGAAATAATTACACACATATCAGATAGATCCAAAGCAGATCAAGTCATTTGAAAAGGGAAGGCATCAGCAACTAGGAAGACCAGGGCAAGGCCTCCTCCCAGTCTTGAAGAAAGCCAAAAGGGCAGAGAATTCCAGCATTGGAGCCAGTGAAAAAGGACAGATTCCTGAGGGGGAGTGACATGTCTGAGGATCTACAAACAGGCCAACACAGCTAAAGTTTGGAAGGGAAAGAAGGTTGAAGAGGGAGGAAAGGGTTTTAAATGACAGAGGTCTTTATGAACCACTAAAGAACCACAGGAGTTCACAGAGTGGGGTGATATAGTCAGACCTAAACTTTAGGCACAGGCAGCCCAGCAAAATGGGAAGAGACTTGGGGCAGAAAGAACAGTGAGAAAGCTACTTCAGTTGCACGGGTGACAAGTGAGGTGTCTGAGTAGAGAGATGGGGTGCATACAAGAGATGGGAAGACAGAAAACACACAATCCAGCAGTGGACTGAATAAGAGTCTGGAAAAGTTGAAGATGACCCAAGGTTTGTGATCCTGGGTGCCTGGAGGGATGCTGGGGTCCACAACAATAACAGGAAGTTGGAAAGAAGGGAGGTTTTAGGAGAAAAAATGAATCCTGTTCGGACACGTTAAGTTTGAGATGTCCAAAAGCTTCTGATGGTGCTGAGACTAGAGCTGAGGCAAGAGGTTAGGGATGGATAGAAATCTGGTCATCATCTACAGAGATGAGAACTGAACCCATGAGAGCTGATGGGAACCTGGACAGAATCTTGGGGGCAGGGACTGGGCCACACAGCATCCTGGAAGAACCATCAAGACACAGAGAAAGAAGGGGCTGCTAGGTGACCTGGTGGGTAGAGCTCTGGCCGTGGAGTCAGGAGGACCTGAGTTCAAACCCAGCCTCAAGACACTTGACACTCACGAGCTGTGTGACCCTAGGCAGGTCACTTAACCCCAACTGCCTTGATGGGGTGTTTGGGTGCTTGTGCTTATACTTGTACTTGGACCCTAGTTTCTCCCTAGCCTGAGAAACACTGTCTCTGGCAGTTTCTCCCCAGCCCAAGGACACTGTGCCTAAGCAATTAAGACCCTTATCTCTCTCCCTGGTGCAGTAACAAACAGCACCCGAAGGAATTATTAGTTTGAACTGGCTTTGCTTTGCACTGGGTCATAAAGATATCTTACCCATTGGACTATCTAGACCCAAGACACATGTATACTCCCTACATCTATCTTGTCAAAGAAGACACTGACTGGTGGCAGACTGGACAACTCTCAGTTACCTCTGACCGCTAGTTAACTTAGTGATGTAGCAGGCCTAGAACCACACCTCTGTGTGGCCCCCCTGGTGGGCTTTTCCTAGTGAACTCTGGGTAAAACACCCGCGGAGTAGATACAAGAAGTACATGTTCCTTTAAGAACTGACCACTCCTTAACCACTCCCTAATCTCTCCCTGAATCATCTAGTTAGCATATGACACATGTTTTAGTATATTTTATCCTATATAAACTTTAACTGTACCCTCTAAGATTGCAGGATTCCTTAAGAATCTTTGCCCACTGTGAAGCGTAACAATAAACTTTTTGCCAACTTGACTTAAAGATTGCTTGAGTTTGTGAATTCATTCCAGATGACCCCATCCTGTACTCTGGTCTTTGAGGGGTCCCAGTCTCTTTAGACCTCAACAACCTCACCAAAAAGCGGAAAAAAAAAAAAAGACACAGAAACAATGGTCAGAGAAAAAGGAGAATGAGGAAGAACAAAGTCACAAAAACCTAGAGAGGACATACAATCCAGGAGGAGACAGTGATCAACAGTGCCAAAGGCCTACAAAGAGGTCAAAAATGTTGAGATTGAGAACGGCTATTGCATTGGGCGATTAAGAGAGCCCTGATAACTTTGGAGAGGGCAGTTTCAGAGGAATGAGGAGGTTAAAAGCCAGACTGCTGAGGGCTTAAAAAAGAGTAAGAGAAAGCAAATGGGGATAGTCAATAAAGGGAGAGGGGTTTTTTGATTTCTTTCAAGGATGAAGGAGACTTGGGCACGTTCGTAAGTAACAAGAAAGGAAGCAGTAGACAGGGAGAGGTGGAAGATAAAAGGGGGGGGAGACATATATAAAACAAAATGCCATGCATCCAGAATAATAAGAAAGTGGGGGGGGGTATCTTTGCACTAAACTGTTCTAATAAAAATCTGCCATTTAACGAATATGAAGTGATGCACATTTAAAATAACACATTTTCCAATAGTGTTGACAGGAAAGGCAGAGAAATTCTCCAAAGTGATCAAAATGCTAATAATCAAAGTAATGCAAATTACAACTCTGATGTATTAGATCTATTAGAGTCAAATTAACAAGATGAGAAAATTAAATGTTACAGAAAAAAGGAGCAAACTAACATACGCTGGTGGAGTTGAGTCAGTTCAGTCAAAAGTAATATGGAATTTCAAGCTAAAAAATACATATACTAATAAAAGAGATGACATATGTAAAGTACTCTGCAAACTCTAAAACGTAAATATAAATGGTGGCTTTTATTATTACTATTATACTTATCTCTTGAAGTTACAACAAAAATGTCTCATCTTATAAGCACTAAAGATATACACTATTAAAGCATAAAGAATCACCAAAAAATAAATAAATAAATAAACTATGATTACTTATTAGAGGGCAATTTGGAAATTATCAAAAAATTTAAGAAATTTCAAGTTTACTATTCTAATGGACTATAAACAAAGAAAAGCCTTATACGATATCTATATTTGTCATGTTATATTTATATCACCTTAAACTTAACAGAGCATTAAAATTTAACTTGGAAATGTACATATTCCCCAAAATAAGATGCTACCTTACCTCAGGGATTTTTCTTCCTTCTAGTGCAGTAATGTTCGTCAAGGCTATGAAAAACAATTTACGGTTTTCATATGTCACCGTCACCTTTATAGCAAAGCAAGCTTCAAAATAAGGAAGTGACAGTGCAGATTTTATGTGTTACAAACAAAAATACAAGTAAAAAGCAAACTTCTACTTTGTCAGGGAGTATACTTTAATGTTACAATTCTATCTAAATGCTTTTGAATACAAACAAAGAAGATTACTACGATTTTTAATTACTTAGCTTTTATCAAATTAGTAAAAGGCACTTGATATTCTATGCTGACAGCATCAACATACATACTCAAGAAAAACACCTAAGTATGGCTCAACAATCTGATCTCCATTTTTCTCTTTTTGAATTTATTCTCTCCAAATAAAATAAACAAATCTATACATTACCCATAAAACATACTTTTTAAAAAGTATTCCCTGACCTCTATTTAATTGTCACATATTTATAAAATTATTTTTTTCTTTTAGCATATTAATACATATATTTGCTTCAAATACTTACAGTAGAAGGTATTTTACACATGGCTTTACATTGGGAAGTGACTGAAAACTTTTATTCCTAAAATAAGTTAAATTTTAATTCCATTTGTAATCTGCCACTTAAATATAATGGTCCCCAATCAGGGAAAATAATTTCCTTATCTATAAGGAGGTAAGTTCCACATAAATAGTGTGTATACTGTATACAACATGTATGTAAACTCAAAAATAATTTTGTAATTTCAAATAATCTTCAATTTATATGCTAAAGAAAATACATTAAAAACTTTCAGGTCTACACAGTTCTATATTGAGCACCTTCTACACGTTTGCAAATAGGCCTAAGTGTCACTTTTTTCTCCATATTTAACCAATGTGGGCATACCCTCCAATAAAGATTACCTTCTAAGCTATCTCAATCCTGTACAACTATGGTTCATTTCTTCCAGAAGTTCTCCGAAAACGTCTCCAAAAAGCCGGAGGCCCGTCTCCAGTTTTTGCTATCGGCAGCTAACCCTGACTCTCCCTATCCGTTTGATCCCTACGCTCTGATCATATATGTCATCAAGGAAATCTTTTATACCACACTGTGAGTGAAGACAGTCTCAGTATTAGGCTGCTACAGCTTGCTTAGGCCCATAATGTACATCTCTGCTTTGCCTCCTGGGCCACCTGAAATTGGGATTCCTAAAAAATTTGGCATGATATGATTTCCAGTCATATAGCATCATCATAATGATGTGAAAAAGATGTGGTCTGTTTCCAGGGAACGTGAAAATCACTCAATCGTCCCTTCCCTCTCCCTAACTTTCCACCCCTCTGCTCCACTAGCTCCTTCACTGCTTAAAAAACTCTCACTTGACCCTCCCATCCTACCTCTTTGTCTTCATCCCATTTATCTCCTTTCTTTCACAGTGAAACTCCTGGGAAAATCAGCTACGCTAACTTCCATCGCTTCCACCTGCCCTCGATGTCCTCCTGGCTAGGTCAGCTGCCCTTTCCTCAGTCTTCACCCTTCTTGGCCTCCCACGCTTCGGAGGCTGCTGACAGCCCCTTCGTGCACAGATTCCCCTCCCGAGGTTTTGGAGGCACTGCTCGCTCTCCTGCTTCTCCTCTCACTGCCCCTGATGATTCTTCTTCTCTGTTTTCTCCCCAGCATCCTCCGCATCGATGCCCCACCCTTGATGTGGCAGTACAGACCAGGGCTCAGCTCTGGTCCCTCTTCTCTTCTCTTTCCATACCCTCATCAGCAAACATGGATTCAGCTAAGATCTCTACGTGGAATACCCCCAAGTCTCTAGACCCATCATCCCTCATTTCTCTCCAGAACCTGAAGCCCGCATCACCAACTCCCTCTGCCTAGCTCGACCTCAATGCCCCACAGGAATCGCAAACTTGACAAACCCTCACTAGGTTTACCCCTGACCCCTCCTCACCACCGTTCCATCTAACTCTGCCATTTTTGACAAGGGTACCGCCATCCTTCCAGCCACCTGGGCTGCAGCAGAGCTGGCTGGAGTCGTCCGCCACTCTTCTACTCCCTCGCTCATCCCACATAAGCTACGCACAGAAAGTCACTGGGTTTTTACTGAATTTGGGGAGTAACACAATCAGATTTGCAGTTAGGGAAAATAACTTTGGCAGCTGCATAAAGGATGGTTTGTGGTGCGGAGACACTTAAAGCAGGGGGCCACTGAGGAACAGTAAGAGGTGATGGGGGTCTGAACTAAGTTAGAGAGAACGGGGCTCACGTGTGAGATGTGACAGATACTGGAGAGGCAAGAAGTGCAAGATTTGGCAACTGACTTGCTACGTGGGATAAGGAAGAGTGAGGAAACAAGGACCTGACCAAGGGTACAAACCTGAAGGACTGGAAAAGCAGTACCTCTGACTGAAAGAGGTTTACAGGAAAGAAAATGAGTTCTGTTTTGGACGTGCTGAGTCTCTGAGGCAGTAATGCTCATAATTTTCTTCCTCAACATTTTATAAGTGGGTTTACATCCCAAAATGGTGGGTCTTTGGCTGCCACGGTTCTCTACAGAATAGGAAGCTGTGTGCCAACTGTGATGATTCCCAGGGACTTCAGGCATCCACCTTGTGCAGCAATTGCTGGCTATTCAAAGTCTCTTCTTTTATCCATTTCCTAGCATAAATATGCTAGAATGAATTTGAATAGGTTAGACTGGAGTTATTAAGAGACGAGGCACATGATTATATCTTTATTCTCTCTTAAAGTTTTGCCATTGACTTTGACATAGGCAAAAAAAAAGGATTCAGAAATGATTCCCCTATCAGTAAGCAATCATGCCTAGCTGTTCAAATATAACTTAATTCTGTGCATCCAGTGGAGCTCCAGGGCTTTCCATCCATTCCCCCACTGCAGCCTCCAGTATGGGCTGTCTCCCTCAGCTAGAATTCAAGCAGCCTGACAGCGGAGGTTCATGGCAGAGAGTGTGCACTCAAGTGGTTTTTTTTTTCATTCATAAAATCACTGAACTTCCTCCACTTCATAGTCATAACTTTTACTCTAAAATTCAACTCATTTAACAATAAATGAAGCAGACCCACACAAGTCCAAAGTAGTAAAACCACTAATAAGAAAAGGAATAAAGTTATGTAACTAAAATTAACCATTAACTCCCACTTTCAGGAACTAAAATGTGTTTCCGAGTCCTAGGTATGTATATTTTCTTAACTCTTTCAAAAGTTGGATATTTCCCAAAATAAAAACAAAAAGATCTCTCTGTATGACCACTAAAGCTCAAAAAAAAAATCCATTTGGTCCACTATTACTAAAATATCATTTATGATTTTTAAGTAACATTCAAGGGAGCTTCTCACCCTGGTACCTTACATGTTTAACCAAATGAAACTTTCAGTTATCAAAAAAAGTACAAAGAAACAACCTAAGCATGCTGAATTTCTTATGAAGGCTCAATTACAAATACTCAAAATATCTTTTAAGAGTAACGGTCCAAGCTCTTTAAACAGAAGGCAACTGAGGTCTAGAGAGACTCGTCTAGGCTTATTTGAGCACTAAAGAGCAAAGCCAAGACTGGAAACCTGGGCTTCTGCCTCTAAACCCACTACTGTTTCCTACACATGACGTTAAAGGGTCCAACTGGCTTGGAAATTTCAACTCAAAGTAAATTTGGACATGGAGGACAGAAATCCTGTATATCTTTCCATGCCCATGCTTTTGCCCCCACCCACTGATGTTAAGAAGCCACACAATTGATTCAGCACAATACAAAGCACAAGCAATACTTTTCCCAGCAGTAATAATTTAAATGGACTAGAATTATATAAGAATAATCTACTTCACACTGTTGTTAACCAGCAGGAAACCAAAATGTGAAGTAAGAGTCACAACAGAGCCAATACCTGTTATGGAATATTTCCGATCAAATACATAAGGAAAAGAAAAAAACACCAATGATGTAGTCAAAGAGATACCAAGAAGCATACTAAGTTTCCAATATGACACCAACAAAAAAGGTAACATTTAAATACAGAGCCTTTGAGGGCTGGAAACACTCTTGATTCCCAGAGCGACCCTACAGAGAGATAAGAGGGTTTTTTATCCCTCTTTGCAGATGAGGAAACCAAAGTAGAAAGAGGTCATAACTGGTACATGGCCACAGAGCTAGTAAGCACCAAAAGTAGATTTGGACACAAGTCTCTTCTGATTTCAAGTTCAATTCTGATAACGCTATACCATACTGCATCTCAAAACTTGTTGCACTTAGGAGGAAATTTCATATTGCTTCATGACAAAGAGATCTATATTTACAAGTTAGTTTGTTATTCAAAGGGAAATTGGCAGGACTACTAAAATTAACTTCAAATACAACAAATGCAGGAAAGAAACAGGAATATCATCTTGTTATGAAACAAATGAGACACTTCTGTCTGTTGTGTCTAAAACTTGGTTTTAAAGGTCATGCTATCAAGTCGATTTTAAATTTTATTGCTATCTTTTGAATATCACCTTCATTTTCAAATATATCCAGCCCCCTCCCATCCCTTACCCTAACACCCAGTCCTTGTAATAAAAAATGAGGGGGGCAGGGAAGCACTGAGCCAATCTAATGGCTATCTCCAATGGCGATCTGACTGCACACACAACAAGGCTCTTCCACTCATGCAAAGAAGGGAGAGATGAAAACTGGACAAACTTGGTCATTATGATAGTGTTGGAGGCAAGGACAAGGGACACAGATTTTTTTTACTGACATCCTTATTTCTATATTGCAATGTATCTAAATCCTATAAGTAATTCCCTATAAAAAAGAAACAGTTCAACAAAACCCACCAACCCATCAAGAGAATAATAATCATAAATAGCTAATACTTACAGAGTGCTTACTATGTGCCAGGCACTGTGCAAAGTGCTTCACAACTAGTATCTCATTTGATCTTCACAAGAACCCTGGTAGGTAGGTTATTACCCCCATCACTGCTCCCATTTTACAGCTGAGGAAACTAATGCACAAATCAAATGGTTTTGCCTAGAGTCACACAGCTAGGATCAGAGGCCACACTAGAGCTCAGATCCTCCAGACTCGAAGTGGGCCTTGCTCAGGCACTCCATCTCCAGAGCACTGCACCCCCCCACACATGGAGGGATGGGGTGGGGGGAACAGTGTCCTGTCCATATTCTTTCTCAGGGCCACGCTCAGTCATCACACCTTCATCTTTCAACTTTGCTGTGGGGGTTGCTTTTTCCAAGAAGGTGTATACTGATGGAGACTCACTGGGTATATGGTCAATCAGTCCATTAGCATTTATTAAGCACCTGTGTGCCAGGTACTGTCCTAAGCACAGGGAGATACAAAGAAGGCAATCTAATGAGAGAGACAAGCAAATAAATGTGTACAGAGAAGGACACACACACAGGACAAATAGGAGATGACCGATAAGAAGAAGGCACTCCAGAACTATGAGGGACTGGTAAAGACTTCTGGTAGAAAAGGGCATTTCAGTTAGGACAAGAAGGAAACCAAAGGCAAATATGAGGAGGGAAAGAGGAGGGGGACAGCCAGAGAAAACATCCAGAGTCAGTGTGTTATTCTAGGAGTAGCAGCGGAGACAATGTCCACGGGACTGCAAGATGGGGGGGAGGAGGAGGGACTGGTGCAAAGATCAGAAAGGGGGAAGGGAGGAGTCCAGGTCACAAAGGGCTCTGAACACCAGAGGATTTTATATTTGATCCTGGAGGTAATAGGGAGCCACTGGAGTTTATTGAGTAGAGGCTGACAAGATCAGCTCTGCTCTTTAGGAAAAGCACTTTGACGGCTGAATGGAGGGTGAACTAGAGCGGGAAGAGATCCTTGAAGCAGGCAGACCCCACCCCCAGGAAGTACTGCAGTAGACAAGGCATGAGGGGATGAGGGCCTACACCAGAGGAGAGAAGGGGGGGTGTATTAGCGAGATGCTGTAAAGGTAAAATCAATAGGCCTTCACCACAGCCTGGATATGAGGGTGAGAGTGAGGAATCCAGGATGACTCCTAGGTTGTGAGTCTCAGGGACTGGGAGGGTGGTTCTTTCAACAGTGACAGGAAGTCTGGGAAGAAGGTGGGGTTTAAGGAAAAGATAATTCTGCCTACTTCACTCTCAGTTCACACACGTAACTCCTCTCTTCCTAAGATCTGTTCAAAGAAGAGTGATGGATTCAACCTCAATGACTCCTTTCCCATTAAATCCTTCCTTTCAACATCTACAACTCTAATTCAGAACCACGGTACATTGGAAAATGTTTGGATTTGGAGTCTTGGACTTGGGCTCACATTCTGGCTCAGCCTCTAAACATGTGGCCTTGGACAAGTTACTTAAAGTGTCTGGGCCTTAAGTGTCCTCAGCTCTAAACCAAGGGGCACCATTAGAAGGCCTTTAAGGTTCCTGAAAGTTCTGCATCTCTGACCCTATGTTCTCCCCCTGCCCCTACTATCTCAGATCCCCTACCTTTATTTGGCTCAACCACTTTTCTTTCCTATGGCGGGGCTAGGGAGTCACTGTGAAGTGACCTCAATATAAAAGAAAAAAAGGCATTGATGACATGCTTTAAAAACCCAAAGATGAATGAGGTTTTCAGAGAAACATGGAAAGGCTCACATGAACTGAAACAACTCAAGGAGGCAGAACCAGGAGAACAAGATACAAGACTAAAATGAGGCAAACAAAAGACACTATGAAAAAGAGGCCAAACTGAGTAACTGTTAATGACCAATCTTGGTGCCTGAGAAGAAAGGAGGAAAGACACCTCTCCTGTTGGCCAAGAGCAGGATGCTGGAGGGAGGGCACTCGCCATACCCCATCCAGAGCAGCACTGGGAGCTGGTCTGGCTTAATTTTTTCTTTATGATAAGGAAAGTTTCAATGGGGGAACATTCTGTCAGGAAATGACTGATGCAAAAACAAAAGGCAACAATAGAACTTAAAAATTAAGCAGAAAAATTAGACTGAGGGTAGGAACCACACTCATGGACAGGACAGCAATGAAGAAGGCTGACTTAGAAATCAAGAAAGAAAGATCTTCTGACTGACAATGTAGGGACAATTAAGTGACTAGGCCTTAATGTCATGCACAAAAGAGACACTCAGTATATACTGTCTAGTCAGTTAGTTCTAACAAGAAGGGAGATGGGGTAGAAATGCTGAATTTGTAACGTTGGGACTTCAGCAAACTGTGGTTTCCATCATTTACTCAACTGTAAAATTAGGGACAGCAATCCCAAATTACGCAGATTTTGTGGGGAACGGACGGGTTTAAACAGTATATTCGCTTTAAAAAAAACCAATTGCAATCACTAAACAAAATGTAAGTATTTTTCCTTCCTAAAACACCATCTAGTTTGACATTCTAATTAATATATCTGCTTACCAATTCAAAAGTAGGTTTCAGCAAAGATATCATATTGCATAAAAAAACACTGGACTTGGAAGCAGACCACCATTTTCCAATCCCACCTGTGAAACACAAGCACATCATCTCAAATACAACATACACTAACCCTGCCTCTCCCAAGAGCTCAGCTCTTGAAATCCCCCCTACAAGGTACTTCATCTATTCTAGTCAATTTCTAAAGACTCTGAGAAAAGGCAAAGAAAGTTCTTCACCAGAAGTTACCCGTGCTGATAAATGCACACATCTGGTCAACAAAACAAAAACAAAACAGCTCGACAGCAATCTGTCTTAAACACAATACACAAGCCAAAAAGCCACAATACGCAAGCTGAACACACCAAGTTCATAGGAGACAGGCTCTCCTCTCATCACACATGCCTGGCACAAACCTGGCTGTCCAAATTCCAAGCCTGTGAGAGCAGAAAGAGCCAATCACCAGTGGGGAAGACGGTGCCATGGGCAGAGACACAAGTAACAAAGGATGATAACTTTATGGGCTGGTAGAGATGGAACCACTACATCAAGGGTGAAACAAGATAAGGAACTTCTACAGTTATATCTAATTTAGAGTTCAATTGCTATGGAAAACCATGGAGCGTCCAAAAGAGTAAAAGACTAAAACCATTTGGTACAGGGTCAAACAGCCCTATAAGCCTAACTATATTATAGCAAAGCCCAATATTAGACGTTAAGGAGGTTGAGGTCATACTCAGCTCTCCATTCCCACTCCTAATGTCGAATCAATTGCCCCACCTTATTGATTCGACTTCCTCTGTCTCTCTGGCATCCATCCCCTAATCTCAACCCATGCCACCACTACCACCCTAGTTGCCTCATTTGTACTAGTACGAAATGCTCCTCACTGGTTTCCCTGACTTCAGGCTCTACCTTTCCATCAGACGTGGTCACCCTCGCGCTGAAGGAGCTTCAGTGGCTCCCTAGTGCCTTGAGGATAAAATACACACTCCTCTGGCAGTTACAGTCCTTCACAACCTGGGCCTGTATCCCGGCTATCCTTTCAGGCCAAGAGCTCCATGTTCCTACACTCTATGTTCCAGGCATCCTAGATGACTACCTGCTCCCCCCAATCCATTACATTCCATTTCCCACCTCCATGCCTTTGCACTCAATGTACTCTCGGCATAAAATGCTTTCTCTCTCACTTCACCCTCCTGGAAACCCTGGCTCCTTTCGAGGATCAGCTCCAGTGACACCTTCTTCATCGTATTGGTTTCTCTAGCGTCTAGCTCAGTGCCTGGCACATAATTCTGTTCAGCACATTGTCTAAAAAAAAGGTAAGATTTCTATTCAGAATGCGTGAAGTCAAACAATTTGGGTCTTAAATGTATAAGCTCCCAATTATCTAGACCCTTAGTAGCCAGAATGACTCATTTCCCGCATGTTTTCAACAGAGTTGAATTCTAATTAACAGTTATTAACAGGATTCCATGACCTAAATTAATCAATCATTTTTTAAGCACTCACTATATGCCTGGCACTGCAGATAAAAAGACAATGAATGAAACAATCTCTACTCAGAAAAAGCTTACATTCTATAGGAAGAGACAACAAGAATATTATATATGTGCAAAATAAAGAGAATAAACTGAAATCAATATAATATTTTCTATTTAATACTTCAATGCTTAAAATAAATAAATGAATGAATGAATAAAATGCTTCAATGCTATGTTTACCATGGTGGGAGGGGAGGAGGAATGCCAAAGCCATAATGTCACAAACACAGGGCATTCCCTTTTCACATAAACAGCTGGTTTAAATTAGAAAAAAAAAAAAAAGCTTTGAGAAGCGTTTAGGAATTCTACTTAAGTATGGAATTCTCCTCTTTTGACATCTGTAATTCTCACATATCATTACATTACCGTGGGCTTATTTTTTCACATTCATTTACTGGAGTAAAACAAATGTTTAACCAGGCCCAAGTTTCCAAAGGGGACTGCTCTTCTATATCCTGATCCATCAATCTGGAGGCATCTCCAAGGACCCACTGCACCTGTCCCATATCCTGCACTAAAGCTTCCACAGAGGTCCTCTCAGTATGCTGAAGTCCTTCTACATCCTCCTCATGCTGCAAAGATACCAAGAGACAAGGGGCTGGAGAAGGATGAAGAAAGCAAGGAGAAGGGCAAGGGCTTTATTGTTTAAAATACATGGCCTCAGAAAACTCAACACTAAACCAAAATTCAAAGCAAAGAGTATTTCAGGTTCTGAATATGTGAGTTCTCCACCTTGGGAGGGGTTAACTTTACTCCTAAGTCCCTAGACTACTTGACCCCTGACTCCCTACTATTAGAACACATTCTCATCACTACACCAAGTTAGCAGCCTTGGAATGGTTGGAGACAAATGTTTAAAGGTATCTTTTTGGAATAACGCTATCACACAAAATAAACACATATAAGGATTTGAGAGATGCAAAAGCAGGGTTTTATTACATGAAAGGTAACAAGGAAGAAGGACATGGCCACCTGGAACAGGGAAGAAATCCACAAGGGCTGCAGCCAAGAGGGAGCCTTTGGAAATGAGTTGTACCCAGAGATTAATAGTGGAAAGGAGATATGTAATTAGACCTGAAAGGCATTTTCAAACAAATGTCCTTGGAACATAAATCTCAACTATCAGGAGCGAATTCCCAGGAGTCACTAGAATGCAGAATAAAGAGGATATCAGGTAAGCAAACCTTCCCTTTTTGCCCTTCACCTCAGCAATAAACAAACACCCTCGAGAATTGAAACCTCACCTTCTCTAGAGAAAAGCAAAGTATCTGGGGATTGCATTTGAGTCTCTCCTTGGCAAACCAGGCCGAGTATTTACTCTTCCACATGCTCCAGCATAACTAACCTCTTCCTAGTCCCGTGCTCACGTTCTCCTGAACGTTTTTGCTCATTCTGATCCCCCTCTGAAACACCATTTAGCCCCACTTATTCACATCACTTATTCAAATACTGACCATCCTAAAGGCCCAGATCATAGATTTAGAGCTGGAAAAAGCCTTTAAGGCCCTCTAGTCCAACTCCCTAGTTTACACAGGGGGAAACTGAGGCCCAGAGAAATCACCTGACTCATCAAAGGCAGTATTTGATCCCAGGTCCTCTGCCTTGCCAAGCCAGCGCAACGCACCTTCTGCTATCAGGCTGTGTCTCCATTCCAACCTGCATCCTTCCCTTCTCTGATCTATTCGACTCACTTTATATTTCAACTACATTCAACAAGCACCACTAAGCGTGCATTCTGAACAAGACTAAGTTTTAGGCACCGGGGACCTGCCCAAAAACAAAATGAAAACTGAGCCTCCTTTCTCTTGAAGAGCTTACTTTCTATTGAGGGATGCACTATTTAAACAGATAAACACAAAATAATCGGAGAAAGAAGAGATACCAACAGTTGGTAAAAACAAGAAAAGCTTCCTGGACGAGGGCGGTGCCTGAGGCAGCCTTAAGGAAGACAAGGAACTGGGAGAGGAGAAGTCCCTGTCAGATCTTTCCTTTTTGTTCTCCTCTTGGCTCACAGATAATCAAACATGCTCCCACCCACAAAGGCCACACTAAACACCTACTCCCCTGTCAGCAAGTTCCCAAGTCAATCCCAACTGGCCTCCAGCCTTAGGAGGCAGCCCTTCCCCTCTGCCCAGTTCTCCAATCAGGCCTTCTGGCCACAGGGGCACATCCCACGGCTGGAAAGCCGTCTGACCTCACCCCCACCTCAGTTCAAGTGCCTCCTTCTAAATGAAAGAAGAATTACAGTTGAAGCACTCTTGATGCCCTCCTCCCCAACTGCTCACAACTCTACTTTTTGTCTTGCATATACACTTAGTATAAAATCTGTCTCCACAAGTAAAATGGAAGTTCCTTGAGGGCAGGGACTGGTTCATTTGTGTCTTTGGAAGAGGGAAAGAGCAGGAAAAAAAGACTCAACTTGTACAATCTGCAAATCACTCGGTACACATGATCTCATTCGATCTTCAGTTGGTGGGTTCGTTACTGTCCTTCCTTCTCGAAGACGACCAAAACACCATCACTACGTTGGGGTCAAGGTGCAGTGTGTCCAATTGTGGCTAACCAGACCAGTACTGGGAAGGCTCTACCACCGGTCAGGCACAAAGAGTGGAAATGTCTCTAAACCTGCATCTCACACATTTCTTTTGAGCTACTGCAGTTCTGTATCCCCTTTTACAGAAGAGGAAACTGAGGCTCACAAGCTGCAAATGACTCACCAACAAAGCTGGCTAGGGTTTGAGGGAGGATGTGTCCAAGTCTCTCCTATCTCCAAATCATCATTACCCAACTGATTGTAGAATCTTGACTTCATCTAATTTCTCCAGGCCTCGGTTTCCTGTCAAATGAAGGGGCCTAACTTCCTAAGGTCCCTTCCAGCTGGAAATCTGTGTTCCCATGAGGCAGATGAGTGTGAGATGTTGGCAGCAGGGGCTGCTGAGTAAAGAGAATTAGACCAGAGAACTGATACCCTAATACAGAGCCTTTGATTGGAAAGAAAAGTTTCTCCAAGTTAAGTGAAAAGTCATTTTACACGGATGACCAGTCACATAAGGTCAGATGTGATATAAAACTCTTCCCAGAGGGTACAGATCCAGTGACCCATCAGGGCCAAAAGTGAACCTGAGTTCTCAAAGGCTACACTAGCAGCCGGGCAGGCAAGCTTCAGGGAGAGCCTAGACTGCCCCCACTGCTCAAGCAACAGCCGTACTATGCTCAGAAGCTCATCAGCAGGAGGCCGGTCACCAGGTACTGCCCCACAAAACAGACAAAACCACAAACTTGAATATTGGCACTGGCAGTCAAGGGGGCAGCGGATGCTAAGAATCAGAGGTCTGAAATGGCCTACAAATAATCATTTAAATGTTGGCATTCTTTTTAAATGTTTTTCCTGTCTCTTATTCTTATTGATATCTTGTTTAAATCTTATGTTTATATCATTTGTCTTTACATTCTCATTTCCATATTTATCCCTCCTCTCTCCCAGAATGCCATCCCTTGTAATAAAATTAAAAAAAAAAAAAAAGTTTGGTGAAACCAACCAAAACACTGGTACTTAACGTGCAACATTTTGTCCAACAACAGAACTGAGACATTACCAAAAGAACTGAACTCTATTTATATTGATATTCTTGCCATAAGTGAAACTAGATGACATAAAGCTGCCATTAAATGGAAGTTTATTTAGCAGATTCTTCCCAGAGATATAAATAAAGACACTGCTTTCATCCTGCACCCAGAGACAACGAGAAATAGTTTTGTATGGGATACTAGGGTATTTCATCTTGCACATATTTGACACTTACAAGCCAACAGACCACCACAAAGAAAATTATTCACCAAGATGAGCTGTGAAGAATGAATAACTGTAAGAAATGACAAGCAGGCTGATTTCAGAAAAACCTGGAAAGACTTACATGAACTGAAGCAAAGTAAAGTGAGCAGAACCAGGAGAACAATGTGCACCATAACAATAATATTATAAGATGATCAACTGTGAATGACTTAGCTATTCTCAGCAATACAATACCAAGACAGACTTACGATGAAAAATATTCCTACCTCCAGAGAAAGAACTGATGGAGTCTGAATGCAGATCTAAACAATTTTTCACTTTATTTTGGGGGGCTTTTTTGGGGGGATCTGTGTTTTCTTTCACAACATGACATTTTACAGAAATGTGTTTTGCATGATTGCACATGCACAACCTATATCAAGTTGCTTGCCTTCTCTCTCTTTTTTTTTTTTTCTGGTGGTGAGGCAATTGGGGTTAAGCGGCTTGCCCAGGGTCACACTGCTAGTAAGTGTTATGTGTCTGAGACAGGATTTGAACTCAGGTCCTCCTGAATCCAGGGTGCTCTATCCACTGCGCCACCTAGCTGCCCCCTTGCCTTCTCAATGAGGAGGGGAGAAAGGAAGGAAAGGAGAGAATGTGGAACTCAAATTTTTTAAAATGAACATTTAAAACTGTTTTTGTATGTAGCTGAGAAAAAATAAAATATTATTTCTGTAAACAAGAATGAATACGTAAAGAAAAATCTATGAAAATTGACCTCTTCCAAAGTCAATGTTTACTTCAAAACTCCATCATCCAACAAGCATTTATTAAGGGTCTCAGGAATTGTGCTAGAGATTGGAGATATAAATGTAAAATGAGACAAGGTTCTGCCCTCAAGGAACTTACATTCCAGAGGAGGGATGCAACATTTTCAGTTATTTAAATGCAAAGGTGAGGGCAGAAGACAACAGCAAAAAAATGATATTAGAAAATATGACAGGATGAAGAATTGAAAATATCAAACACTTCTTACAAACTTTCCTAAATTCTCCCATCATGAATATTTTCTTCAAGAAAAAAGTCCTTCAAAAAGGTGCCCAAAATGATGGGTCTCAAACATCATCACAAAGCAGTAAGAATGACTTAACCATGACAGGAAAACAAGCACTTACAAATGGAGGAGACATTTTAGAATCAATTGTGAGTCGAACAAAGTCACAGTCTGGCTAGAAGGTCAAAGCCCATACCAAATGAGAAGCAAAAAGAATACGGAAAAAGAGCTACTACGATGCAAACTCTCTTAGCTGACCTGTCAACTCTGAAAAATGGGAAATGAGCAAAAGTAAAGAAGACACCATCACAATTTCTTAGACAGGTACAAATGAAGCCAAAGTTACTGAAACAAAAAGGCAGAAAGAGTGCAGAAAACACCTTATCCAGTCAACAATTGTTTCAAGTTGACCACCAAAGGCAACACCAGCTCGGAGGAGCATCACAAAACAATGAGATGCAGCTGAAAACAAACCTCACAAGAGCCTGGTGGGAAACCCAGTTGACTCCAGTCCCCTCCCTAGCATTCATAGATGAAAGTGGAAGGAGAGCAGGCAGACACAAAATGGAACAAGCTCACCAATGATTCCTGGAAACATCTATTCTCACTGGCAGCAGGAAAAGAACCACTACATATGGACCCAACCACCACAAGTCTCCAATGTAAGGCTATGGAAGCAGCATGAAGGAAGATGCAATCAGGGAGGAATGACCAGACCAAAGACATGCAGAAGGAAGGAATCCATGATGGACAGAGCCAACAAAAATACAAAGACATATACAAGGGGTGATTATTATTGTCTCTCTTTCATCCTTTCCAGGGTATTGTGTATTTTGTTTTCCTGGTTCTGCTTACTTCACTTTGTCTTGGTTCACCTAAATCTTCCTATGTTTCTCTCATGTCACAGTCATTCATGTTCCACTACATTCAGACATACAATATGCTTGGTTGTTCCCTAATAGATGACTATCTATCTTGTTTCCAGTTCTTTGCTACCACAAAAGTGCTGCTATGACTGTTTTTATGTCAATGGCATTTTACTTTCTGTCTACATGACATCTTTAAGATGACTGCCTATCTCAGGGGAATGAACAGTTCTCTCACTTTTTAAAAGCATAACACCAAATGGAAAGAGCATTTTAATGTGTATTAAATTCCTACCAAAAAAAAAAAAAAAAACCTCTCAGCATATTTGTCCATTTTTCTAACATACAATGGAAAAATTGCACACATAAATATGCTGATTTCTTCTATTACAATGTGCAGAAAAAAATTCTGCAGAACCAATTTTACAGAACTCTATTAAATAGAAGTAATATTTCATATGTTTACCATAGACTCATGGAATGTTAGAATTGATAGGACCCTTAAGTGATCTTTTAAGCCAATCCCCTCATTTTCAGGTGAGGAAAGTGAAGCTTAGACAGGTGACTTGCTCAAGGTCACACAGCTAATCTGTGACACAGTAGGAGACCAGAAACCAATTTAACTCCTAGCCTAGTCCAGTGCTCCTCCTCACACAGAACCTGCAAAATACATTAAAATATGGCAGCTATATCACAAGTTATAATCATTCAGCATCAAAAACCTCACTAATTAGTTACAAATTTAAATAAAAATACAGACCTAAAGGAGTGTAAAAATGTTTAAATCTTTACACATCTATCCATGTTTTCAATACAAAGTCTAAACCAAAGTTAGCATATTTAACAATCAACCTTATAGAAGAACAAAAACTAATTATATCATAATCTAAAGTTTATATGTAATAGTTGTTCAGTCATTTCAGTCATGTCTGACTCTACGTGATCCCATAGGCTTGTCCATGGGGTTTTCTTGGCAAAGATACTGAAGTGGTTTACCGTTTCCTTCTCCAGTGTGTCCCCATTTTACAAAGGAGGAACTGAGGCAAATATAGGAGTTAAGTGACTTATCCAGGGTCACACAGCTAGTAAATGTCTCAGACAAGATTTGAACGCAGATCTTCCTGACTTCAGGCTGGGTGCTCTAACCACTGTTCCACCTAGCTGCTTAGACTCTGCCTTTAAAAAAAGTTTTCATTTCAAAGATAAAAAATGTCAACGTCAGACAAATGTCTGACACCCAATGTCTCATTTCCCATAAATGCATGCCAAGGAAGAAAAGGAGCCTCAAACTACCTCTACAAGGCGTAAGAGCATTAGCCAAAAATGTAAGCTGACCCAGAAATAATTAACTGAGTCTTTGCAATTCTGTCATGTGACATTTGGGTTGTGTCTACAAAGCCACAGTTTAGATTACAATAGAACTTAGCAGAAGGTCACCAGAAGAGCTGGAGATTAAAACTCCAAAAATATCTCTTTTGAAAACTCCGAGCTATTTTACCAAAAAGTTAAAAAATATGTAGTCAGCAATGAAACCTCTAAGAACAAAGCAGGCGGACTACTTTAAGACCTCTTTAGAAGACCCGATCTCCGTCCAGTTCTGCCACTAATCTTGAACAAGTCACCGGCACTTTCTCAGGTACTTTTCCTTTATGTGTAAAATGAAACTAGCACCTGCCCTGCCGTCCTCACAGGTCTGGTGTGGAAATGCCCACAGGTAAAAAATGACTGTGAAAATTACACAGGTCTGAGCAATTCTAATGACTAGTTGGTGCCCTGGAAAAACAGATACGGCAAAAGCATCACCTTTTCAGTAAAGGTGGGAGGCAACAGGAGGACAATGCTGAATACACTCGACCAGTCCCTGTGACAGCTGTTCTTGTTTAATTGTCTTCCCTGGTTATAGACAGGGAGGGCTAATGAAGGGAGAGGCCGAAGGCAGAGGGAGGACTAATATTCAGAATGAGTGGCATAGAAAAGAAAAGTCATCAATAAAATGCATTTGAATGAAACTTAACATCAAAAAACATATCCAGTACTCTATGAGGTTACTTAGACCCCAAACTCTCTAGAAGGAACAGTCCTAAGTTTCTCCAAGGATCAAAGCTAGTTGAAGCTAAATGCACATCAAGAACTTCAACCTCACCACCACTGCTCCTCCTTCCACCACCATTTTCACTTAGAAGAGGGAGAAAGCAGAGGAGCTAGAGACAAAAACGTGGCTTTCTTTGTTCAAATGCCACCTCGGGCACTTCCATCCCAGCTGAGTGACCCTCTCACTGCACTGGGCCAGCGCTGTCAACGGGAGCCACTAATCCACAGGTGAGCTTAGAAAACCACATCTTGTTAACAGCATCTACGCTTTACTGGGGTTTTCTTTATTTTGCTAAATATTCCACAGTTAACCGTCAATCTGGCTGGGCCACACTTGGGACTGTTTGGGGCCGTGGGCAGCCGAGCCGGATGCCTCGGCTCTAGGCAGCTGAGGCTGCCGAGTGCTGACAAGGTGCCAACCTGCATGGGTAAAGGGAGTTTCCTCACTCGGGTGTTCCCTCTATCAATAAAAATAGGACCAATCCCTAGCCTTATCCTTTTAGAGAGGCAACCGGTCTGGGGGGAAAAAACAAAGGACTGTATTATCAAGCCAAGAATCAAAAGATGACAGAAAAAAAAGAATCATTTTCATGCTCGTACATGGTTCTTTCTCTAAATAGACAAAGAATTTCTTATCCTTTTAACATTTTCTTTTTCATTATCCTGAGATGTAATTAAAAATTAAATGAAAAAGGAGCCCATGCTTTCAAAACTACTCTTCATTTACCAGTGCCTGATAAACATTCTCAATTTCCTCAAACTCATATCTAATGCAAATGCGCATCCATCCACATCTTGTCAGGAACACCCCAGTCAATGAAGACCCCAATGCTTGTCGAAATGGTTGCTTCCCCAACTCCCACAACCAACAGCTGCTCAGTGCCCTGTCTATCACATCTCTCTCATCATGATACCCCTAGAGTACCCCAGGGGATCCCACCGATCCCACCTCGTCTTCCTCAAACCCTGGCTGGGTTATGTCACTCACCTCTCACCCACATTCTTTAACGGCTCCCCAACTTCTCATCCTTCCTGAACCTCAGTGGCCTCTGACACCACTGACCCGCCCACCCTCTGGCTATCTCCTCTCCCTCAGCTTTCAGGTCACTCCTCTATCCTGATTCTCTTCCTACCTAACTTCCCTGTCACAGTCTCCTTCCTGGACCCACCCTTAACCCTGGGTCTTTTCTCAAGGCTCCGTCCTGGGCCCTCTTCTTTTCTCTGTACCACCCCTCACTGATAGCACCAACTTCCATGGGTCAATTATGTCTCTGCAGATGACTCTCAAATTTATATATCAGTCCACTGTCTCCCTCCTGAGCGCCACATCACCAAACACCTACTAAATCGGCCTACCAAACTCCCACTGTCCAAAATAGCGCCCACTCTTCCCAACAGCTCTTGCTCTGTTGAGGGTGCCCCACCACCCTTTCCATCATCTAGGTTCACAAGCCTGGAGTCACCCATAACTCCTGATTCTCCCTCACCCTCTTGCCCATTCACTCCTCATGTCTTGCAATAGCTGTCACTACCATGTCTCTGACACCTGCCCCCTTCTCTCCACTCACAGGTGCACTGCCCTCGCTCACTCCCTCATCTCCTCTCTCTACCGGACCCTTCTTTGTCTGTTTCCAGTTTCTTCCTGGTCTCATCCATACTCCAAACATGACCAAAATAATCTTCCTAAAGCACAGTCATTCAGTCAATCAACAAGCACATATTAAGCAATCACAAAGTAGTTCTAGCAGCAAACAGTTCCTGTCCTCAAGGAGCTTACATTCTATTGGGGGACACTGCAGTTGGTTATACCCAAGTACAGAATAATACAAAATGAGTAGAGGCTAGTTTTGGGAGGGAGAACACCAGCAGAATCTGAGCTGAGTCTTGAAAGAAGGGTAGCTTCTCCCAGGAGGAGAAGTCTGGCCACTTTCACACTTGGTCCACAAGCTTCCGTGGCTTCCTGCTGCCCCTCCTCAGCCTGGCATCAAAAGCCCTTCCCAGGCTGGCTCCTGCCAAACCTTGTGAACTGCTTTGCCATCATCGCTCTTGAGAGCATATCCCAGACAAGTGGCCCGCTGGCTGCTCCCAGAGCTCTGCACTCCATCCCCCACCTCCACGAGGCTGCCCAAAGCCCTCACCACTTTGTTCCCTAGCTTCCTTCCCAGCTCAGCTCAGGGACCTCCTCCTACGGGAAGCCTTTCCTGATTTCCCTTGTCTCTTCTTCCTCAAATCACTGTGTGTACATGTAACAGAACAAGAGAATGGTGGCAAGGGCCTTCAGCATAGGAGCTGGTGTTTAATAAATGCTTGGAGCACTGACTCCCAGAGGACTTTTGTACACACCTGGAGAACTTGGCATTAGTGCTCTGCAGGCCCTGCCACGAGCATGACACAGAACGGCATGAAGATGACAGAACAAAGGGCCCGGAGCCTCCCTGCCCGCTGGCTCCTCCCCACAGAGGGTCCCCAGGTCACCCAAGTCATCAGAGGCAGCGGACTCCTAATGACTGGGCCCCAGGGCCAGCTTTACTTCCTCGCAGCCTGGCCTCAGTCTGAAACATCGGGTAGACTGAGAACGCTGGGCCCAGGAAGGCAGACTTGGAAAATGCTAGGGTTATCATTTCTCTGAGCATATCCTCCATTTCATCTTTATTTTCTATCAGGACACAAACAATCACAGCACATTCTGTGTAAACCTGACGTTAAAGGGGCCACTGGGAGCCCACAGTGAGCTGGGAATTCAAAAGTCAGTCTCTACCAGTTGACAAATCAGGCAAAGAACACATTAATAGTAAATCAAGAAACAGCAGACAGTTGGATGTGGAGTCAGAAGGACCTGGGTTCAAATTCCACTTTAAACAGTAACTTACTGGGTGACTATGGGCAAATCACTTAATGGCTCTAGGCCTCTGTTTCCTCATTTGAAAAACAGGGATAACAGCAAGTACACCGAAGCTTCTCAGATGTCCGGCCTGGTCTCTCTCATAAGCTTCAAACCTGTATCGTGCCCACCAGCCATCTCCAAAAGGATGATCCATAGACATCTTAAGCCAACGTGTCCAAAAGTGACCTCATGATCTTTCCCCGAAAACTCTCCTCTCTTACTGTGGAGGGCCCCCGTCCTCCCAGTGGCCCAAGCTCCCAAGCTGGTCTCAAGCCCTTCCTCTCACCTCCCATATCCTGGGCCAGGTCCTACTGATTTTGCCTTCCTAACATCCCTCTCTCCTCTGACACTGCCCCACCCTGGTTCAGGCCCTCATTGTCTCACTCTTGGACAACTGCAATAACCTTTCTGGCCGGTCTCCCAGACTCTCTGTCCCTACTCCTGTTCATCCTCCACTCAGGTTGCCAAAGTAACCTTCTTGAAGTACAGGCCTGCCCACACCACCCCTCTCTATCCGGTCAATTCCACGGGCCCTTGTCGCCTACAGGACCAAATACAGAATGCTCAGTTTGGCATTCAGAGTCCTTTACAACCCTGCCCCCTCCCACCTTTCCAGTCTTCTGGCACCTCACTCCCCGACAGGTACTCTGTGATCCAGTGCCTCTGGCCTCCTGGCTGTTCCTCAAACAAGGCCCTCCCTCCCTCGGCTCCAGGCTTCTCTCTGGCTGCTCCCCAGGCCCGGAAGGCTCCCATTGCCACCTCCTGTTTCTCTTCAAGTACCTGCTAAAATTCACCTTCTCCAGGAAGCCTCTATGGGTCTCCATTAATGCGAGTGCTTTCCCACCAGTCACTGCTAATTCTCCCCACTTTATCCCTCTAGGTCTTTTCTGTACCAAAGTGTTTGCAGGTTATTTTCTCCATCAGACTGGGAGCTCCCTGACAGCAGAGACTGTCTTTTGCCTCTTTTTGAGTGCTCTGTGTTTAGCACAGTGCCTGGCACATAGTAGGTGCTTAATAAAATCTTCCTGACTGCCTGATTGCTAAAAGGATAAAACGAAACTTTGCAAACCTTAAAAGCCTATATAAATGTGAACTATTATTATTAGAGATAGAAAGAGAGCATGGAAACTATCAAATTCAACTCTCTCATTTTACAAATGACCCAACTAAGGCCCAGGTTAGGTAGGTTCAGTGCCTTTCACAAAATCACACAGGTGAAGTAGAAAGGCAGCCAAATGGCACAGTAGATACAGCAAGCACTAGACCTGAAGTCATAAAGCCCTGAGTGCAAATCCAGCCTCACACCTTCTAGCTGTGTGAACTTGGGTAAGAAATTGCCTGCCCCAGTTTTCTCACCTGTGAAATGCAGGTAATAATAGGGCCTACCTCCCAGGGCTGTTGTGAAAATACTATGAGATTCTTGTAAAGCACTATGCAAATGTGCTTCTTCTTCTTCTTATTATTATTATAAAGTTTAGAGGTTCATAAACTCCAGAACTGGAAGGGACATCGGGGGACATCCGGTCCAATGTCTTAATGTACAGAGAAGGAAAGATGGGCCCAGTGTGTCAGAAGGCAGGACGTGAAGCCGGGCTCCTCTGCTCTGTCTCATTGGAACAAAGTCTCCTCTAACAGAAGATGCTCGAGGTCCCAGAGATCTCCTTCCAACCCATTTTATCTCAGCAAAGTCCAGCATAACCAAAGAAGCTGGACAGTTCCTTAGAGTTCGTTTCAATGAGATGACACAAAGTCCTCTGAACTTTCAGGGACAAGTACATAATTAAATTGCTACTTCCCCTTTGAGTGGTTTGGTGCAAACTAAATGAAATTAAGAACTTGTCCTAAACTGGTAGCTGCCGGAGAAATAAAGGTAACATAAGATTTCTCTCAATGGACATTTCTCGCAAGGACATCAAACACCAACATGGTCATCTGGCTGGTCTCTCTACCCCACGTAACTCACAATTCCAAATGACTATCAGCTAAAACAGCCTGTATTTCCATGTGCTTCAATCTGACCGGCCATGGTGCCACGGACTGATTAATCCCGCCACCTATCACGCAATTAACAAACGGCTAATTTTCTTTACTTATCTATCCTCTTTTAGGTAACGGGGCAAAGGGAGTATATCAGGAATGATCCAACTGTTTCATGTAAAAAGGTAACTGTGGTTGCAGAGCTTTCAAGCACACATTTTGTGCACATTTTTAACATGTCATCTCAATTCCCGTGCCAAAAACCGCCCACTTCTGGTACAGTCTTAGTCATCTCCAAGTAAGCCACGGGGCTGTTAGCTTTGCACAGTCCTAGAAAGGTTCCTTCACGTTACCAATTACAACTTGTCCCCCAAAATTTAAAGTGGTGTTTAAAAGGTCTACCCGAGGTAGCTCACAGAGTGTACGACGGCCCTCTGGTCATCTGTCCCAAGGGCAAATCAAACCCCTAAAGAGAAGGAAATGGGAAAGAGTTGACTGTGTGATGGGAGGGTCTCCACCAGTCCTACAAATTACTTCCACATTTCCCGGGGTTCAGGGGAAGTCCGGTTTGCACACAAACTGAACGCTTTCGGAGAAGAGATAAGAGAAACATATTCCACAGGTAAGGCAAGCGTGCTGGTATTCACCAAGCGTGTTTCTTCGCTCTCACCCAAATCACGCGTAGACGCCACGCTCTTAAGGGCTATTTTTGCTTTTGCCTTTAAAAGCCAATTGACTCTGCAACACCATAATTTCAGAATCCAAGAATTCCAGAGAATTCCAAAGAACTTTCTTCCCTTTTCTTCCAGTCTGTCTTTTTCAAATTACTGCAAAGTATCCTAATGCGCTAGGCCTAGATTCTCAGATCCTCTTGGAAAAGTTTAAGTCAGCCCAGGGTCAACTCAGAGAGACCCGGGACAAACTTAAAAACACACCCGGGACCAACTGCCTAGGGTATCAAAAGTGACTGTTCACTGGCTCACCGGCTCCACAAACTCCAACGGGAAACTCCCTCTGCCCATGCCAGGGAGCCAGTCCTGGATCAGGGAACTTTCAGGCTGAGCAGGCTGCCCAGAGTCACCGAGTCAGGGGAGCCAGGAGCGGGCCTCCACGGGATTCCTCCCCACGCCCGAGGCCCGAGTGCCCAAACAGCGTCTCCAGCTCCGGGCCCACGGGGCGAAGCCCTGTACCAGGGCAGGTGGTGCCCCCAGAGGCCCCCCCCACCCCCCCCGCGGCTGCCCATTACCTTGCCCGTCTTGTGGTCGAACCAGACCAGCGCGTGGTTCCTGGACAGCACCTTGCAGTCGAAGGTGGCGTTGTTCTGGGCCGGCCGGCAGCGGGCCACCGAGCGCCCGATCTTGATGGGCTCGTCCAGGTAGACATGGCGCTCCTGGAACGGGTGCGAGTTGGGGCGGCAAGTGAAGATGGCCAGGGCCGAAGGCATTGAGGACAGCTCGGGGAGCCCGCTCCAGCCAGGCCCGGGTCCGAAGAGGAGCTCCTCCTGAGCCACGCTGCTGGCCACGGCCGTGCACGCCGCGCCAGCCACGCCACGCGTGTCCCCTCCCACCCACCCCCGAAGCAGGGTCGATCAGAGCCCAGGCAGCATCGGCCCCGAGCGCACGCCGGGGTCACCGCGGGTCACCACCGTGGGAGCGGTCCGGGCATGGCCGGGCTGCAGGGCCCCGCGACAGGAGCGCGCGTGGGGGGCGCCCCTCACTCCATCCCCCTGGGGCTCAGCACCCAGGGGCTCCAACCACATTGGAGGAGGCTGCCGGCGGGCGGCGCGGAGGGGGCGTCCCGCATCCACCCGCGGCCGCTCCGGGAGTCACTCGAGCCCGCGGGGACACGCGCCGGGACCGGGTCTCGCGCGGCGGCAGTGGCCCTGCCGCATGGAGCAGGGCCCCGCTCCCCGTGGGCTGCCTCGCTCGCCCGTGGGCTTCCTCCCTCGTTCGCTCGCTCGCTCGCTCGCTCCCTCGTCCCGGCCGCGCTCGCGCTAGCGGGGGCCGCGCATCGCGCGTCGGCGGCGGCCCGGGCTGGGCTCCCGCGTGTCCGCGGCGGCGCGTGGGGGGCCGAGGCCGGGGTGGGGGGGCTGGGCTCGGCCGCTCCTCCGGCCTCTCTCGCTGCCTCGAACGCTGGCCTGCGGGCCCTCTCCGGCCGCCCGCCCCGGCTCACGCGGCGCCGCCGCCAAACTTTCCGACCTGCAGGCGACAAGAACCGCGACCAGCCGCCGTCAGGCGCCGCCCGCCCTCCGGGCCCGTCAGGCGCCCCCCGCAACCCCGCCGGCCCTCCCCGCCCCCGCCCCGGCCCCGACCCTGGCCCCGGCCCCGGCCGCCATAGTGACTCTGACGGAGACCTACCAGCGGGACGGACGGACGGCCGGCCGCGGGAGCGCGCACCCTGCACTAGCCCGCCCGCCCGGCCCCTCTCCCGCGCCGTACTCCCAGGCCCACGTGACCGACGCCGCGGGGGCCCTATTGGGTGTGGGCAAAAAGAGGCCGGGGCGGGGCGCGTGGCGCGGGGCGGGCTGCCCGGGCGCCATATTGGGGGGGGCGCGCCGAGGCGCAGGCCGCCATGTTGCTTAAGGGCAGCGACAGCTGGGGAGTGGGGAGTGGACTACGGGCCGGAGCTTAGCGTGGCGGCGGGCGCCTTGACCCTCTTCCACCTGAAGAGAGGTTGTCTGACAGTGGGGAGAGAAAACTGAGCCTGGGGGAATTCACCGTGATGCTTCTCCCAAGGGCAAAGCGCATTGGCAGGCATCTTAGCTGTGGGCAGTCAGCTCTCGCGAGGCTTCAGGAAGTAACGCAGAGAAAAGTCGAACTGAGAGGCGGGGGAGGGACGAATACTGGTCCCAAAGGACAGATGCTTACTAGCCCCGGAGCTCGGCCCCAGCGACTGAGCATGCGCATTTCGGCCTTATCGTCTACTCCCCTGCCCTTGACCCCTCCCCCTCCCTCCCTGCTCTGTCGTAAGCACCTGTGGCTGGGCGTTCTGGCACTTAACACCTTCCCCTCCTCCCCCGGTCTCTCCCCCACCCCTCTGCCATACCCTAATGCTGCGCGTTCAAATCCAGTCGCTTCCACTTGGTAATTTTATGACCTTGACGTATTATATGCATTTATGTATAACGAATATAAATATATGTGATTTAAAAATAAATATATGACAAATTAGAACAAGGTCATAAAATGTATACATATGTGTATATATATATGTGTGTGTGTGTGCATATATACGTGTAGATAGGTATAATTTGGCCTAGTTTTTTGCTAGTTACCTTACTGAATTAGACTGTAAGCTCCCTGAGGGCAGCACTCATTTGCCTCTCTTGGTGGCTCCCAAATTTAGCACCTTACCTAGAACACGGTAGGTACTCAATGTGTGTTTATCAACTATTGCAAGTCACTTTTCCTCTCTGGGCCTCCGTTACCTGCTCTAAAAGGAGTTAAGTGGACTGGATGAGTTCTAAGGTCCCTTCCGACAGTAAACCAATGGCTTTTAGTAGAGAGATTTAGAGATAATGAAGGCCAGACTCCTGCCCGCTCTTCCTTACCCTCTTCCTCATTCCCGTTTTACAAACAAGGAAAGCATGGTCCAGACACTAGATTTTAATATTAAATTGTAAACATAATAAGCTGTAAAAAAACAAAAACCTATAAAAGTTTATTATCATTCTTATTATTGTCATTATATGAAAAGTTGGGTCTTGGAATTCCAACAAGTGAACTCCCAGGTGAACTGAAAAAGGAGTTCAAAAAATCTTAAAATCATCTCTAAGTGAGAAGGAAAAAGGCTTGGGAGAGAGGCAAGGGGCTGCATAAGTTTAGCAGGCAAGTAAAAGGGGGGTTTTCTCCTTCCCTATCATTTTTATTTCTGTGATCTCAGGGTAAAAGCTTTGAATTTGGAAGCAGAAGTCAGTGATGTCCAACTCTTTGTGACCCCATGTCTGAGTTTTCTTGGCAAAAATACTGGAGTGGTTTGCCATTTCCTTCTCCAGTTCATTTTACAGATGAGGAAACTGAGGCAAACAGGGTGAAGTGACTCTCCCAGGGTCACCCAGCTAGGAAGTGCCTGAGGCTGGATTTGAACTCAGGAAGATGAGTCTTCCTGACTCTATCTCCTGGCCACTACCACTTTATGGGCCCTCATTTTACTGATGGGGAAACTGAGGCCCCAGAGATGAAAGGACTTGCCCAAGGTCACACAGGTTGTAAGAATCAGAGAAGGGATTTGAATCCAGTCCCTCTGGGGTCTTTCCGCCTTCCTTTTTAGTTGTCACCCTCGATTATCTTCCTTCTGGCTAGAGAGGCCTTTCCCTTCTAGTAAGACAGCAAGGAGTCTTGTATGGTTGGGTCTTTGAATAACCAGAAACTGCTGAAATATGTAGCTCTCAAGAGCAGAGGGGACCCAGACCTACTAGTTACAAACAGCTGCATTTCCAGTACCAAATATTTATACATTTTAATATCTGGTACTAAAGGGGAGCTGGGTGGATAGAGCACTGGAGTTAGGAAGACTTGAGTTCAAATCTGGCCTCAGACACTTACTAGCTGTGTGACCCTGGGCAACTCACTTAACCCTGTTTCTTCATCTGTAAAATGAGCTGGAGAAGCAAATGGGCAAACCATTCCAGTATCTTTGCCAAGAAAATCCTAAATGGGGCCACCAAGAATCAGACCTGACTGAAACAACTTTGTTTTGTTTTTTGTTTTTTTTTAATGCTTCTTTAATAAATAGAATAAATGCAAAGGGAGCAAAACTGTTTGGAAGTTGCCTTCTATTCAACAAATCCCTTAAAGGCTCATTTCAATCCTTCCTCCCCTATAGGGGGTGGACTTCCCAAAAGGCTGGACCTGCTGGCACAATCCAAGGAGACCATGTAAGGGATTCCACATTTATATGTATGCACCCCCAAAAAGATACTTGGAACAGCCAATAATCTATTGAAAGTCTCTCCACACTTCAGTCAAACAAACCTTAATAAGCGTTCCAGGCAGAGAATCTCAGGCCTAGTGTCTTAGGCAAAGTGACAAAGTAGGAGTTTTGACTTAGGATTCAGAAGACTTGGTTGCCATTATGAGCGCCTCATTAGACTGTAAGCTCCTAGAGAAAAGGGACTGGTTTTTGCTTTTTTTTGTATCCAAAGTACTTAGCACAGTGCCCGGCACATAGTAGGTGCTTAATAAATGCTAGTTGACTTGTCACTTAGTAGTTTGTGTCTGGCCCAATCCTGTAATCCTGCCCAAGTAAATGCACATCTCTGAGACTCAGTTTCCTTCTTTGGAAAATGGAGATAATACAAGGGCTATGAGAACATTTTGTAAACTTTAAAGCACTACATACATGTTACATCAAGGTCTCTGGACATTCCTTTGCATTCCTAATTGTATACACTATCCATACATGCACAATTGTAATTATCCAAAAACAACCCCATAGGATTTGAGAAATCGCGATAGTTATAAAGTAGCCTTCTTTTCCGTGGAAGGATGTCAACTTTAGCACTTTTTTTTTTTTAAATTAGTGAGGCAGTTGGGGTGACTTGCCCAGGTCACACAGCTAGTAAGTGTCAAGTGTTTGGTCTGAGGCCGAATTTGAACTCAGGTCTTCCTGACTTCAGGGCCGGTGCTCTATCCACTGCGCCACCTAGCCGCCCCAACTTTAGCACTTCTTAAGCCCAAATCTTGGCTACTATTCAGTCTCGGAAGAACAAACAGAAATTTGCAACATTCTTACTAAAAAACAAACAAACCAACCAACCCACCAGTGTGAAAGACCAATGAATAATTCCGAGGAATTCCAAGACATAACAAAGAACACTTCTCTAAGTCTGGTTAATGATCGAACATTGGACTTTCTCATCCTCCCCGTATGCATAGGAGGTAACAAATTGTGTAATTATAGTGCGTGGGCAATCTAGCTGGTACCAAATATCTTTAAGCCAAAAACGGAGGATTAACTCAGGATTAAATAAAAGTCCAAACCGAAAGCATCCAATGCTTTTAAAAAGAATACCTCTATTGTCTTTGTTAAGACCCAAGCTTGATCCTCCTTCCCCTGTTAAGAGGTTGTTTCGGGCTTGGGCGGTGTGCACTGTGTGGAAATACCCCGTCATTGACCAGGTGTCCTGGGTGGAGTAGCAAGACATTCCATAGCCTCTACTCACTTATTTTTGGCCCTCTGGTTTTTCAGGTAGTAAGAAGTGCCCCAGGAAGAAATACTGACATGGAGAATTCATGAAGCACCTTTTCTGAGAATCAGAGATTTTGAGAACCAGGCAGGCGCTTAGAGAGCCCCAGATTCGGCAGCCTCCAATTGACAAAGAGAAAGACCAGGACTGGACTTGCCCCAAAGAACAGAAAAAAACAACCTCTGGGGCAAAGGTGAGTTTAGAATTCAGATCCCCGGCCAGACCTGTGTTCTTTGCACTGCAGCATGACATGAGGCATTAAGAAACCCAGCCAGAGAAGCTATAGCTGCATCTACATCTCCAATCCCATAACATTTTGTGATTCCCCGAAATTTCTTATTGTAATACAGGCACCGAAAAGAGACCATCTTTCTGAAGATGCCATTTTGTTCTTTAGAAACCTGAAAGTTGAGTTGTTGTTTTCCTGAATCAGAAAGGTGATTTGTGACTTCATAGATGTAGAACTGCAATGGCCTCAGAGGCCTTCTAGATCAGCGATGCTTAACATTTTAAGAAGTGCTGAAGGGGTAGAAAAAGAGAGTGGGAAAAGTTTAAGAAGCCCTGATCAAGATCAACCTACTCATTTTACAGATGAGGAAACTGAGGCAAACAGAGTTAAGTGACTTGCCCAAGGTCACACAGCTATTAAGTGTCTCAGGTCTTCCTGACTCCAAGCCCAGTGCTCTATCCCCTGCAGCGCCACCTAGCTACAACTTTTATCTAACTCAGTACCAAAACACAAATTGTACACAGCTAAGTCAGATGTGTATTCACTATTATCCTTGTCCTCTCTTCTGCATTATTTGACACTATTGACACCCCCTCCTCTAGGACACTCTCTCTTCCCTGGGTTTTCCTGGAAAAGTTCTCGTGTCTCTACCTGTCAGCTCTCTTTTCTCCCACTTTCACCAATGTCAGCCCCTCTTTGGCTTGAGTGGATGGTCTTTGAGCTTGACTATGGTTAAAACATTCATCCGACTGCATCTCAACTGGAAATGAGTCTCCCCGAATTAACTTGTCCTCAGATACACAGCCTGGACTCGTACTCCAGCTTGGTAGCACCTGCCACAGTTTGAACCCTGCTGGACTGGCCTACAGGAAACCAAGGTCACCTAGGTACAGACGGGAAGAGGCACCAAAAGAGGATCTCAGTGGAGGCAAGCATGAATTGAACTAGCCAGTGATATTCACATAGTGGGATCTGTTGAATTGTTTTTAATTAAAATCAAATGAAATAATATTTGTAAAGCACTTAGCACAGTGCATAACACATAGTAGGCCTTAATAAATGCTTGTTGCATCCACCCAATAGATTATTAATCAATAAGTAAACATTTATTAAGAGCCTACTATATGCCAGACACCGTGCTAAGAGGTGAGGGAAAAAAATATTAAAAAAAAAGTCCTTGCCCTCAGAGATCTTACAATCTGTTGAGGAAAGACAACACAGAAAAGGAAGCTGAAAGATGGGGGGGGGGGAGGGTGCTTGGAAAATATCCTAGGGTGCATGATAGAAAAATCAGAGAAGTCCCAAAGCAGGGAAACCAGGTGAAATGAGGAGATGTTCTGAGCTGAGCACCCTCCTTAAATGGAGGATTTGGAACTCATGGTTCCATCGTCCAATCAGAGGGACACAGGGTGGTGATAAGGTATGGTCTGCTGCGATCTGGAAGGCTTTACCAATAATGAGCTCTTCACAATCGTGACAGATCTTTCCTTGATAAGGATACAAGCAGATCATGCCTGTGGTAACTGGTTAGTACTAAGCCCTCAGCATTAATATTTTAATAATAATATATATGCACACATATATAAAATCTCTTTCCTAAATATAATCCTACTTTGTGTTTCATTTTAATAAAATTCATTACTTTTTAATTTTCTGATAAATGCCTATTATTTATGTAAGCACCACACCTCTCAATATGAGCTTGTTGCTGAGTTGCTAAATTTTTTTAAATAAGTAGGTTTCATTGAGGCTTTTGATCTTGTTGACCTCTAAGAGGATAGGTTAGATAAGCAGCCACCTCATTACCCAACAGGCATCTGCCCAAAGGCTCTACAGATAGTGGAAGCTGGGCGGTAACCACTTAGAAAAATTGGCTTCTTCTCTTGGAAGCTTTTCCTGCATGGTGTAAATTTCAGAGTATTGTATTACATGCTGACCACACCTTAACTTTTGCCTCTGTCTTGGAACCCTGGCCCCTGAATCCTGACCCAGCACAATGATTATGGGCAAAGGATATATCCCTTTGTAAGCACTCTCAGTGGCTGTGGTAATCTCAAGAATGAGCCTAACACCACTTTCACTGACCCCAAACCTCAGTTTTCATAGACTAATACATGAGCCTTCATGCTTTATCTGGTCCACTCCCCTAAACCAGCTACATCCAGTGGGATATCTGCTGGTATCCTCAACATAGGAGACTATGGTGCATATTCATTTATAGGAAAATGCCCTTTTTGGTTAAGAATTTCATTTCTTTTAATAATTTTCCACCTTTCTCAAATTCCTTTTTGTTTATCATAGTTTAATTATTATATTTTTAAAATATTTCTGAATCTAGTGTTTTTTTTTCTTTCTTTTTTTTTTTTAGGCAATTGGGGTTAAGTGACTTGCCCAGGGTCACACAGCTAGTAAGTGTCAAGTGTTTGGTCTGAGGCTGGATTTGACCTCAGGTCCACAGGGCCAGAGCTCTATCCACTGCGCCACCTACTTGCCCTGAATCTAGTTTTTTTTAAATAAACCTTTAAGAGCTACAAACTAAGTAGCTAATTCAACTGAAGAAGCAAAATGTAATTTTCTTACTTCAGTTAATCAATCAATAAACATTTATTAAGCACTCTGTGTATTGGCAGCTATATGGTACAGTGCATGGAGTGCTGGGCCTGGAATCAAGAAGATTCCTCTTAATGAGTTCAAATCCAGTCTCAAACACTTATTAGCTGTGTGACTCTGGGCAAACCACTTAATCCTGTTTGCCTCAGTTTCTTTAACTGTAAAATGGGGACAATAACAGCACCTCCCTCCAAGAGTTGTTGTGAGGATTCAAATGAGACATTATCTGCACAATGTTTGGCAAAGTGCCCAGCACATAGTAGATGATTAGTAAGTGTTTGTTTCCTGCCTTCCTAATTGGCTAGAGGAAAGATAGATTTCTCTTTGGGAAATAAAAATGATATAAAAACAAAAGATATCAATCAAAAAATTTTAAATAAAAAATGAATAACCTAGAAATGATCAATAAAAATATGTAAATACATACATATAAATATATAAATATACATATATGGAAAGAGAAAAAGATCCCTATAGTAATAATGTCAAACTCAAATAGAAATGCATCCCTTCATAGTGACTTTGAAAACCAGAAATTAACGTTATCTATGTTGTGTTGTATTTTTACTTATTATGTCAAACATTTCCCTATTACATTGTAATCTGGTTTAGGCTACAGGCAGGAATTTTAATAGGACAGCCTCAATCTTTCCAAACCAAACTGGATCAAGTTTCCAATGGGCGGGCTATTAAGGACACACTTGTCAAAATGATCCCCATGGATATGCTTCTAAAACTCCATTTCTGCCTCCACATGCCCTCAGAACGAAAACAAGTACCTGCCCTACTACTTTCTCTATCTAATCTTTGATATCTATCTGCTGTCTCTTTTTGTTTTGTTTTTTTGTTTTTGTTTTTTTCCTAGGCAATGGGCTTAAGTGACTTGCCCAGGGTCACGCAGCTAGTAAGTGTCAAGTGACTGAAGATGGATTTGAACTCAGGTCCTCCTGACTCCAGGGCCGAAACTCTATCCACTGTGCCACCTAGCTGCCCGTTAAAGGCAGTGTCCAGGGGAGTAACTCTTGTGGTACATTGTTCCCTCCATTTTTCTTTCTTTCTTTTTTATTTTCATGGTGAGGCAATTGGGGTTAAGTGACTTGCCCAGAATCACACAGCTAGTAAGTGTTAAATGTCTGAGGCCAGATTTGAACTCAGGTCCTCCTGACTCCAGGACCAGTGTTCTATCTGCTGCGCCACCTAGCTGCACCTAGCTGCTGTCTCTTTCTCTACTATCTACAAACCTGCCCTTGTCTCCCTCATTCTTAAAAAAAAATCCCTCAACTTTCACTGCCACCCATCATCTGATAGAATGTCCTCCATCTTTAAGACCCTCAGCAGTCTGACCTCCAACCTCATCATTCAACTAAAGCAGTTCTGTCCAAAGTTGCCAATGATCTCTTAATCACCAAATCCAGTGGCCTTTTCTCAATCTTTATCCTTTTTGACTTCTCTGTAGCCTTTGACACTGTTGACCACCCTCTTCTCCTTGACATCCTGTTATTTTCTGCAAGGACACAGCTCTCTCTTGTTTTCCTCCAGCATTTTTGTTGTTGTTAAGTCATTTCAGTCATGTCTGACTCTTCCTGACCCCATTTGGGGTTTTCTTGGCAGAGATCCTGGAGTGGTTTGCCATTTCTTTCTCCAGCTCATTTTACAGATGAGGAAACTGAGGCAGACAGGATGAAGTGACTTGCCCAGGGTCACACAGCTAGTGTCTGAGGTCAGTTTGAACTCAGGAGGCACAGTGGATAACGCACCGTCCCTAGAGTCAGGAAGATCTGAATTCAAATCCAGCCTCAGACACTTACTAGTTGTGTGACCCTGGGCACGTGATAATGTAGTGAGGCTGAATGAGCCTGTAGAAGCCATCCCAGGGAGCATGAACTTCCTGATGTTTGGAGTCCCACCATTGTTCACTTTTGACAGAGCCCCGTGAGCATCTTCAGCTCAAGAAATCAATCACCACTGCAAATTCAGGTTTGATTTGTTGTTTTGTTGATTGTCTAGACTTAAGAAAGTGATGGAGTAAACGTACATGATGCAGATTAAACCTAAAAGGTTGTACTTCTCCACTCCACCCTGCCCAGCCTGTTAAATGGTAACCAGCACACCACAGATAACCCTCCTCTACCCTGACGTAACAGGGGGCGGATGCCTTAGAAGGAACATGAACTCAACCTGCCATGGTGGTACCAGCACTTTGGGCGGGCTGCCCCCGGCCTCTCGTGGAAAACTTGGGAATGCTGGGTGACACAGTCACACCTCTAGCTAGTGTCTAAGTCAGGAGTTGAGCTGGGTATCCTCCTGACTCCAAATACAGGCCTCTATCCAGTACCACAGGCATAACAGATTCTATCCAAAGGCCCGGCAGAGTCCCTAGCCTAAACAAGGGGTATGCCTAGCAGAGAGAGAGCTAAAATTACCAGGCACTGGTGCAGGGTGGGAGACTTCTGCTCTTTGTCTTAGAGACCCATGTTGGCTTCCTTTCCACGATGGATTGACAGAGCTTGTGGCTGATGAGAAAGTCCTCACTGAAGGCTTAGTGACAGCCAGCCACCACCGGCACAATCTGCTTGTGTGTTAGTCAAGGAGAGACCAGCTGTGGCTGTAAAAACATCTCCATGAAAGGCCCAAGGCTTCTCCCCTTGTTTGCACAATCAAGTCACAGAGGGCATAGGTCTTGAGGGCACACTTTTACAAGGTGGGCAAGGAAGCCTTCCTGGCATCCTCTAACTTGTGTTGGTATCTTCTGTTTTTCCATCACCTTTACATCCCAGTGGGGCTCTTCCCTTCCACCATCCTGATAGCCATCAGTAGTATGCACTATATAAATGTTAGCTGTAATTCTGATTTCTTCAGCACCTCCTGTGTGCCAGGCAGTGGGGAAGGAGAGATAAAAATGAACCCATCCCCTCCCTCAAGGAGTTGGCTTTCTATCGCTTATCACTTGAAGAGGTTCCCATTTTACTAGAGGGAGCCAAGTGGAGAACAAATAAATATAACAGGCTAATGGAGCAAAGAGAGAGCACATGTGCCTTGGGGTGGAGGGTGGGAAAGACTCCTCCACCAGGACCTACTCAGATGCCTCCCTCATCACAGCCTGGCAGTGGCCCAGGTGGCATGCTCAAAGGCATGCCAACAAAACACAAGTCCTGACAGGTTGTGCTCTGCTGGGAAAGCTTCAAGTTCAGCCCGAGGAACAGTGCCTGGCACTTAATAAATGCTATATAAGTGATTGGCTGAATCATTAATTAATTGATGGGTTCATCAGTCTAGATAAGTACGGAGAGGAACATTATGAATCGGTTGGCCACTTGGTGATGAATTTTTTTTTTCATCCTGGAAACCCAGGAAACAAAGAAAAAACACCAATTTGGTGTTGGAGAGCCCCTTCTCCTGCTGTAACAGTGGCCAAGTGGTAGCATAGGGATCAGAGGGAGCTAAGAATCAGAGTTTTTAGACTGTGTATAAATACATCTCATCTTAGCGGCTGGTACTCTGAATGTGGGTCCTTGTTTAATGACCACTAGTCGTGGCCATGTTACTGAAAGAACTGAATTGTCTCCTCTCCATCTTGATCTGCTCATCATAAACCAAACCAGAAGACAGAAGGAAGTGTCAGGTCAATGGAAGGATGACTCCTAGGTTCTCCCTGGAGAGGCAAAGAAAGGAGTGGGCAGAATTGGCTATATCTTACATCCAGAGGCAAAAAGAAAACATCATTCCATGGGTCACTGGGTCACCTTGAAGCAAGGCGCTCCTAGGAGAACAGTATCTGTAGAAAGACCGCTATGAAAATAATTGCAGCTTGTTCACTGATTGATCTGTGGCAAAGAAGGTAAAGGTAGAGAAATTTTAGGAATAATTCAAGACTTCCAAAGTTCAATCAACTTTGATTCTCAGTGACTTCTATGTAATGGTGGGAATAGGTGAAGATGGTGAAAAATGTGCCGGTAAGTACAGGGCTGCTAGGGGGCCCCATAGAGCACAGAATGCTGGGCCTGGAGTCAGGAAGACTCATCTTCCTGAGTTCAAATATGGCCTCGGGTGCTTACTAACTGTGTGACCCTGGGCAAGTCACTTAACCCTATTTGCCTCAGTTCCTCATCCATCAAATGAACTGGAGAAGGAAATGGCAAATAACTCCAGTGTCTGCCCAGAAAACCAAGACTCACCAAGAGCTGGACAGGACTGACCAAGTATAGATCAGAAGTAAGGAATGAGGGATGCCAGAGGTACACACCCTGAACGGAAGCCTTGTACCTCCGCAACAGGAACACTTTGGTGGGGAGGGGAAAGTACAAAAGGTACCGAAAAAGGCGAGCACCAAATAAAGACATCCCAAAAATTAAATTGATTATGTTTTAACCCACGGGAAATGACTCATTATTGACGTAGGAGTCATTCCTGAATCATCCGACTGCATACAGTCAGACCATTGACTTGTTAAAGCAAAGATCAAAATTAATACAAAAGTAGACTAAAGAATAAAGATGAGAGAAGGATGTGGTGGGTCTATACTGATGTAAAAAAAAAAAGGGAGGGTCCTATGGAAAGAAAAGGAATAGGCACAGAATATAGTAATCTCATATGTTTAAGCAAAATAAACCGATTGCTTTGATGAGTAGACCCAGCAAACACTTGATTTATTTGCCAAGCAAAGACGACTTCATTTGTAAAATCAAATAGAGGAGGAGGGTAGAAGTTGGTTGGTTGTTTTCATAAGACGGAGAGAAAAGAAAGGATAGGTGGTAAAGCCTGTTCAAAGTAATCCTGAGGGCATTTAAAGGTTAAGATAGAAGGAGGCCAAGAAATGCATGAAAGAAGGAAAATGTTTGCAAACTCCTTTTCAACCTCCAGGACAATGGAACCACCGCACTTGAACTCACAATTATAATGACCTCAGACACTTACTAGCTATGTAGCCCTGGGCAAGTCTCTTAACCCTGTTTGCCTCAGTTTCCTCATCTGTAAAATGAGCTGGAGAAGGAAATGGTAAATGTATCTCTGCCAAGAAAACCCCACAGAGAGGGGGTTCTGATTCACAGAGAACTGACGCAACTGAAAAAATGACTGACAAGCAACAACAATCTCAGAGAAAATATTTGAGCAGGGGGCCGCTAGGTGGCACAGAGCACTAGCTCTGGATTCAGGAGGACCTCAGTTCAAATCTAACCTCAGACACATAACACTTACTAGCTGTGTGACCCTGGGCAAGTCACTTAACCCCATTACCTAGCCAAAAAAAAAAAAAAAAAAAAAAAGATCTGCGCAGGAAAGGTAGTCAGATTTGTTTAAGGAGACAGACCCTTATAACCAGAGGACAGCAAATGGTGGGAGCACTGAGTATCTCTCTCCCCTCTTCTTTGACCCAAGATGTTTTGGGCACAGAAAACTTGGAAGCTTTACCATTGGTATTGGTAAGAGTGTCTCCAAAATAGCCACGGCTAGCATCTGTATCTGCATTCGGGACTTGAGATTCTCACCAAGGAAACCAGAGACAATGAGCAACAGCAGCATCTGGTCTCTACACGGACGCAGACCCGCAGAGTTTGGCAGAGAGCTATAGCTAAGGAGGATTTCGGAAAGGGAGGATTTCGGAAAGGGAGAAAAGGATTTCCCCCAGCTGGGAGCTATGAGACATCCGTTTGTCAGTCTGAGACCACTTTCCCTTGGACTCAGTAGGGACTTGTGGGAGAGTGTGTTCCAGACTTTCAGGGGGATTGACATTGTACCAACTTTTTATTATACCACCTTTCTAAAAGCTAACTCTTGCTGTCTGGTTGACTTTTTTTTTTTTTTTTGGTGAGGCAATCAGGGTTAAGTGACTTGCCTAGAGTCACACAGCTAGTATCATGTGTCTGAGGCTGGATTTGAACTCAGGTCCTCTTGACTCCAGGGCCGGTGGTCTATCCACTGTGCCATCTAGCTGCCCCAGTCTGGTTGATTTCAACTGGTTAATCAGTATTGGGGAGTGCATTTAATAGGGGCTCAACCTCTCAGGATTACACCTGAGAGCAAAAGAGTTATCCTCTCCCAGCCTGAGGACTGTTTTGGGAGAGTGAGCCTCAAAGGGGTAATCCACAGGTTAGTTTGAGAGGGAGGCTCCTAACAGTTGAGAAGATCAAGAAAGCCTTCCCAGGGAAGGTGCTTGGGCTGCATCTCGAAGGCATTCTATGGGGCAGGCTTGGGAGGAAGTGTGCTCTAAGCCAGTGGGACACCAGTGCAAATGCATGGAGGTGGAAGGCAAAGTATCACACAGGAGGAACAGAGCTGAGGCCAATTTAGTTGTTTTGATGTCTATGAGAGGAGAGTGATAACCAAGGTGTCTGGAAAGATCTACAATGCAAAAGATCCCAACTCACTTATTGGTGACTGACTTTAAAAAAAGCATCCACGTTGCCTCATGGAGGAGATCCAACAGAGAGCTCAAGTCGAGGAGATGAAGTCCTCCAGATGCTCCCATTTGCGGGTGACATTGGACAAATTGTGACGATTATCAGAACATTGCAGAGACAGCTAAATAAGATTTATGACCAGTCAAAAAAGTTAGGTCTAACAAGTGGATGAACAGTGTCGGTTATTTAAAAGATGTTGAGCTTGTCCATGTGTGTATGTGTGTGTGTGTGTATACACACACATAAATTCATACACACAGACATACCACGTGCATGTATGTCTTGGACAGATATTGCAAATCAGTCCATTCAATCAAGATTCATTAAGTGCTACTATGGAGTATATGGGGTGTTCAGGGAGGAGGAGAACCTCTTGTGTGAGGGCTTGCTGAGCCCTTTTCAAGGCTGCTCCTCTACCTTTAGTGTCCACCCGCCACCCAACGCTCACTTGTGTTTCCAAGAAGCTGTAGCATGAGCAGTGAACATTCCCTGGTAAAAACCACCTTGGAAGATAGGCTAAACCAAGTTGAGGGTAACCTACTAGCCTCAAACCTGTCAGTAAGTTAGGGAGATGTCTACCCCAAGCATATGAAGACTTTCCCTGGTGGGATGGGCAGATAAGAACAATCTGAAGGCAGCTTAAGCAGGCATTGTAGAGCACTTAGAGCTTGGTCAGACATCAAAGATGCCAAGGTGATTCACTGATTCTTGGGCCATCACCAGCCTCCTTGACTGTTGTCCTGCCACTGGACTTTGATGACTCAGGGAGAGAGAAGGAGACTTAACTTTGTGCAACAGGGTTTCACTTAAGTCCAATTCACACGAAAGTCAAGACATCAGTTGTGATGTCATTAGTCCTCTTCGAAAAGAAGAATGAATGACCACTACCTGCCAAGCACTGCGATGCAAAGAAAGGTGAGGTTCCCTATCCTCAAGGAGCCAACATACAAACAATTATGTACAAACAAGCTTTGTAGAGGATGAGTTGGGAATAATCAACAGAGAGAAAGCACTAAAATGAATGGAGATTGCAGAGATCCAGAAGGCACTGGAAGATGGAATATGTGGTATAAGGAAGGCCAGTGTCACAGCAGAGTTGGTGAGGGTGAGGGTGGGGTGCAGGATGTCAGGAAGCTGGAAAGGTAGGGGGAGCTAGTTTAGGAAGGGCTTTGAACACCAAATGAAGGATTTTTATATTTGATCCTGGAGGTCATAGGGAGCCATTGGTAAGTAGAGGGGTGACGAGTTAAGTCCTGGACTTTTGAAAGATCTCTTTGAAAGCTGAATGGAGAATGGACTTAAATTCAAATCAACAGGCTCTGAACAGGAGGATGAGAGTAGGATCGCCCTTGGAGAAATGTAAAATTCTTTTACCGACCTCAAACTTCCCTCTGAAACAAAGGCTCTTCTTTTCAGCGCCAAATCCTTCCTGCTTTGTTACATGGCTGTGAGACTTAGAATACTACAGTCTCTAAAGAGTAGAAAATATATATCACACAGAAGGCAATGGAAAGATTCATGGTGGGTGTGCATAGGCTACGACATAAATGTGGAATCATGAAGAAATAGAATAAAAGATAATACCAAAGAAATGTATGAGTGAAAACAAAAGATGGGCTGGTCACATGGCAAGAGATGACAAGCTAGCCTGTGGGCTCCCCCAGTATCTTTCCAGTGTCAAGAGAAAGTGAGCAAGGGCCCTGGAACCTTGGGCAGATCCCCTACTGCAAACTTACGGACAAGAGTCTCACAGCATGTGCAGCCACAGATGATGTGAAATTTATGTTGTCGTAAAGAACACCCACACCAATGAGATCACAGATCCTTTTGAGTAAATCAAAGAAGAAAAGAGATGAGCAACTCTATAGGAAAGGAAGGACCCAAGTGCATTTATTAAGCACCCACTACGTACTGGGCACTATGTGAAGCACTTTACAAATATTATTTTGTTAGATCCTCACCCAAACCCTGGGTGTTATCATGATCCCCATTTTACGGTTGAAGAAAGAGAGGCAGATCGAGGTTAAGTGACTTGCCAGGGTCACCCAGGTAGTGTCTGAAGCTGAATTTGAACTCAGGTCTTCCTAACTCCAGGCCCAGTGCCCCATACTAAGGTACCTAACATGCGTGGATCAGGGAAAGCTCTGTGGAAGATGTTAGCACTGAATTGAGCTTTGAAGGAAGGTGAGGATTGTCTGAGCATTCTAGGCATGGAGGAATGGTCTGCACATGCAACTTGTAGATAGATGGCTGAATTCAGGGAATAGCCAGTGGTCTAGTTCGGCTGGATTGTAGAATCCATGAAAGGCAGTGGTATGAAGTAAGTCTGAAAGGTGGGTAGGAGCCAGATGACTGAGGGCCTTCAATGCCACACTGAGAAGTTTGCCTTTTATCCCTAAGGCAATAGAATGCCATTGAAGATTGCTAACCAGGTGTTAATTAATCAAAACTGTGGCTTAGGAAGATGGATCTGAGAAGGAAGAATCCAGAAGGAGTGCACTGAGGAGGCCATCATGGTGTTCCAGGAGAAAAATGATGGGAGAATGAACGAGTGTAGCCAGTGCAATATGAGTGGAAGAAGGGGAGAGATTAGAGACATGCTGCGGTTTTAGAAACAAAAATTTAGAAAATTATTCCATGTGGGGGAAGGAAAGAAAGAAAACGAAAACATGACTTGTGGTGGACCAGGATGCTGGTGGAACCAGGGAGGCATGCATTAAACCTCCATACTCCCTCTATACCAGTGAAACAGTTGTAAGCAAGGGAGTTGTGGTACCTGTCTGCATTCCTTTGAGTTGACTTTGCTCCCAGGAAGGTTGACCTGGGACCCACCTCAGTGTCCTTAGGGCAAGGAGAGTACTAAAGCAGTTTTTAGGAGTTTTGCCTGGGAACTTATTGGACCTCAGAGAACTGACTTGTCAGCTAATTTTAACCTTCTGGTGTGAGGGACTGTCTGATGTTGGCAGCTACCAGGTTGAGCGCTGTGGCAAGAGTAGGGTAGGATCTGGGTATTTTGGAAGTCGAGGCAGGGGCTGTGGTAGGCAGAGTCGTGGTGAACTGGGATGGGCTGGGTACGGAGAAGCCCTGAGGCAGTGGGCAGTGCTATGTGAGATAAGCTGGGTGCAAGGAAGTAGCCAGAGCTTGTGCTCCTGAGGCAAGGGGCGGTGCCACATGGGAGTGGGACGGCAGAGGACTGAGTTCCCTTTGCTTAGTCTCCTCCCTATATGCAACGTCAACCCCAGATGCCTCTTGTGACCTTCCTAACTTCCTGGGTCCCTTTGTGCAGCACTGACCCCAGACCCCTCCTCCCAGTATCTGAGTCTGACTTCCTAGGTCACGTACTCTGTCTATGCGCTAATCCCAGATGCCTCCTCCCTGTATCCAGTCCTAGCCTCCTACGTCACTCCCTCCCCCTTGGTGTGCTAAACTCAGACAGCCCCTTCCGGTATCTGACCCTACAATCATTGGCTAGTAAGCGGGCTGGGGAGGAGTGGCTAGGTAGGTATTTAGGAACGAGCGTGGTCAGATCACGCGCTCTCTCTCCTGGCTCCTGTTCTGTTGCTCTGGCCTTGCTGCTTGGGCTTGCTGTGATGGCTTGCTGTGATGGCCTCTGAATAAAGCTCTGGTGTCGGCACCTCCCGATGGCTCGTCTCTGTGTGTTTATCCGGCTGAGTACCGAAGACTCGAAAGTGAGTATGACTCTGGTAGCCTGCTCCTTATAGGAGGAGAGGGTACGGCGTGTGGCCGGCAGAAGGTCGGCGCGGCCAGTACATTCTGGTCCAGGGCTTCTGTCTGTTTTTAATCTCCCTGAACTACCAAAAAGAAGGCAGAGGTAAAGTTATAAAGAGATCATAAAGCCCAAAGGAGGACTTTCTATTTGATTGGTGGTAGTAGGGAACGACCAGAGTTTATTGAGCTGGGGCAGGGGAGCGGAAGAATGACGTGGACAGATGGGCCCTTTAGGAAAATCACTTTGGTCCCTAAGTGGAAGATGGATTGGATCAAGGAGGTACCTGAGGCAGGGAAACAGACAGAAGGTTATTTCCATAGTCTACACATGAGGCCTGGGAGCCTGGACCAGAGTGGTAGCGCTGTGATTGAAGAGAAGGGGACATGTGCAATAGACGTGGAAGCAGAAAAGACTTGGTAACCCATTGGATATCAGGGTTGAGTGCTAGGGAGGAGTCAAGGAAGATACCTAGGTTGTGAGCCTGAGTGACCAGGAGGATGCTCTTAAAGGTAAGAAGGAAGATGGAAAGAGAAGCTTTGGGGGAAACATAAGGAGCTCTGTTTTGGACATGCTGAGTTTGAGATGTCTACAAGACATTCAGTTCTGGTTGTCCAAGAGACAGTTGGAAATGTAAAACCAGAGCTAAGGAGAGAGTTTAGAGCTGGATATATAGATCTGGTAATTATCTGTAGAAAAATGATAATTGAATCCAAGGGAACCAATGAGATCATCAAGTGAAGTAGCATAGAGGGAAAAGAGAAAGGGTCCAAGACAGAGCCTTGGGGAACACTCATGCTTAGTAAATTTGGCCTAGATGAAGATTCAGTAAAGAAACCTAAGAAGGAACAGTCCAAGAGGTAGGAGAAGAACCAGAAGATTGATGGTGCCATAAAGATGGAGGATCCCATACCTATCTGAGGAGTCAGACAGGTATATGGAGAACTAGAAAATGAAATATCGTGGCTACCAAAGGAGAAGAGTACAACCAGGAAGAGGAGATGGTTGACAACGTCAGAAGATAGAGCGGTCAAGAAGGATGACGACTGAGAAAAGGCCTTCAGATTTAATGTTAATTGAACCCTAGAGTATTTTGAGTTGAATGTTAAGCTCAGAAGCCAAATTGTAAGAAATTGAGGAATGGGCTTTGAGATGTGAAGGCAGCAAGTACAGATGTAATCCACATATCAGTTGCCAAAGCTCTAGTATCTCATGGACCCAATTTCCTATCTTGGAAGTGTTTCAATAATAACTCTGGCTTGTGTCCCAGCCCTAGTTTACTTTCAGAATGTCAGAATTAGGCCGGCAACCAACTATGATTAATTTAGCTCTTCTCAGCAATACAATAATCCAAGAGAATTCTAAGAGACTTATGATGGAAAATGTTATTCACATCCAGAGAAAGAAATGATGGAGTCTGAATAGAGATTGAAGCACACTATTTCCACTATCTTTATTCTTTTCATGGTTTTCTTCCTTTTGCAAACTCTTTCTTCTTTCACAACATGACTAATACGGAACTATATTTTTCATGATTGCGTATGTATAACCAATATCAAATTGCTTACTGCCTTAGGGAGAAGGAGAAAGAAAAATTGGAACTCAAAATTTTATAAGAAAGGATGTTAAAAATTGTCTTTACACATAATTGGAAAAAAAATACTATAAAAAAAAGAATTAAGCTAGTTTTCAGCTTCCTTTGGGTGTCCTTGAAAGCACTAAGATAGTAAGGAATGTAATGTTTAGCAAGGTGTGTGTGTGTGTGTGTGTGTGTGTGTGTGTGTGTGTCTGTCTGTATGTGTTTTCATACAAAAGAAAGAATCCTGACAGTACACATGCTCGTGGTCAAGTAGACTTTGCTCTCTGGTAGGCCCCTTCTTTCCCAATAGACCATACAATTCCTCTCCATTCCAGCGTCACCCTGGGATAGAAGTCCCTCCAAGCTGAAGATAGAACCTGGTTAAATAGAGGTTCCCTGGACCTTGGTGGTTGTTGTCCTTGGCTCTTGCAGAGGACCGAAATGACATCACTGTATTAGAGTCAAGCTACAGCGTGTCTGATTGTGGCTGATCAGACCAATATGAGTTCGGAATGCCCTGCCGCAGGTCGGGCACAAATAGTCCATGGGACATTTGGGGTGGATTCTCCGAACTTGTGCATCTCAGCATTTCTTCTGTGCTGCCGCCATTCTGCTTTGCTCCTAGAGCACAGGCCTCCTTTGATGCGGGCATGCCATGCTGTATGGCCCTACGCTGGCCTCTCCTATGTCATGGAACCAATTCTAAAGTTCTTCAGAGAGAGCTTGAGACTTTTCTTGTGTTGCTTCCTTTCGTGACTTCTCCATAAAATAGGCAAGTATACATTTGACATTCGAGCAAGGTGGCCAGTCCATAGGAGTTGCACTCTCTGAAGTAGTTTGAATGTTGTTTGAGAAAGGACCTCAGTGTCTGGTACCTTATCCTTCCAGGTGATGATCAGAGTCTTTCTAGGACAATTCAAATGGAAGCAATTTAGCTTCCTGGCATGGCGCTGCTATATTGTCTAGTTTTCACAGGCATACAACAGTGAGGTCACCACAACAGCTCTTTAGACTTTCACTTTGTTAGGCAGTCTATTACCTCTTCTCTCCCACACTTTCCTTCTGAGCCTCCTAAACACTGAGCTAGCTTTGGCAATGCATGCATCAACCTCATTAGCAATGTGTACATTCCTGGAAAGTATAGGGCCAAGATAAGAAAACACAGTATTAAAAACGTCTCCATTTGCTGTAACCGATGGTTCCATGTATGGATGATATGGTGCTGGTTGGTAGAGCACCTGTGTTTTCTTGATGTTAATTATTAAGCCAGAATTAGCACAAGCTTCAGAGAATTAATCCATACTTTGTTTCATCTTAGCTTCAGAGGCCGTATTGAGTGCACAATCATCTGTGAACAAAAAAACCATGCACCAACTCTCCGTCTACTTTAGTCTTGGCTTGTAGCCTTTTCAAGTTAAATAATTTACCATCAGTACAATGGATAACCTTGATGATGTGTTCATTTTCATTGAAGGCATCTGACAACATTGCTGAAAACATCATGCTAAAAAGCATGAGAGCAAGCACACAGCCTTGCTTTACTCCACTGGTGACTGGGAAAGTGCAAGAGCATTGACCATTATCCAGAATCCAGGCAGGCATACTGTTGTGAAGTGGACATACAGTTTCTCCAGGCATGACGACGAATTTCTCCAGGCAACCAAATTTTGACATAATTTCCTATAAGCCCTTGCTGACAGTATCAAAAGCCTTAGTCAGATCAATGAACATTGCAGACCTCTGTTCTGCTCTTGGCGTTGCTCTTGGAGTTGTCAGACAGCAAACACCATATGAACTGTTCTAAGGCCCTTTCTGAAGCCACACCGGCCCCCAGGTAAATGATCATCTTCCAGGTGAAGGATCAGCCTATTAAGGGGGCCTCTGGCAAGAACTTTGCAGCAATGACTAAGAGAGAGACCTCAGTGATTGTTATAGGACAATCTATTTCTTTACCTTTTACAGAGATGGACTCCTGGGGAATAACCTCCTCTTGCCATATAACCTGGAAAATTTCAGTCAGCTTTTGTATGAGCAATGGATCTGTACCTACACAGTCCACGTGACTCACAGTACTAGTAAAGGGCAGGTCTGTGTTCCTCTACACTTTGGCTCTGAAACTTGCTACTCCTGGGCTTTAGGTTTTAAAGTTCTCAGATAGAACTAGGAATTCCCCTAATTGGTCCAAGACACTGCCTCCAGGCCTACTACAGTGGCTTTATTCAAACTCTGGTTCTTATCAAGGTTTCATTCTTCTCCTGTGTTGCTGCCTCTATCCCCAGTCAGCTGCGCCACCAATCCATTGCTAAACTATGCTTCCCCAGCTTTTCTAAGAGCAATGGGAGCCTGGCCATAGCGAGGCTATGCTTTCGTTGGCTAGTCCCCATTACACAATGAAACAACCTGGGAGAATATGCCTCTGGCCTAGTTAACACATTCTCAGCTCTTTTGTTAGTCACACTAAAACCTACACCTATCAGCTTCCTATAAGCCTCCCTGAAGACAGGCTCAACCTCTTCAACCTGCAGTTGACTTGGAGCCTGCACTTGTAGGTAAATTAGGGTAGATGAATTGTATTCACCTTTCCCCTGCCTCTAGCTGCCTCCTTCATTATCAGTAACACTTTCCGGGAGGCTGGAGAACCTACGTAGAATTGCTAAAAAGAGAACTCTCTTGACACTCCAGTGCCTCCCACTTTCACCCTAGAGACTCCTACAGGTATCCAGACAAATCCTTAAGGATTTACATTCACTCCCTCCTCCCAGCAGATGGTAAACCAAATTGGGGTTTCTAGAGAGGTATTCTCAGACCCCACTTACACCCATTTCCATTCCTCTTTTCTGACACCTGTCGAGCCCTCTGATGACTTAATGCCAATTATCTTGAGGTTACAAGAATCCCCAAGAAAGTCTTAGAAAAGTGGAGGGGGTGGAGACAAACTGGTGGCTTCAGGCATCAGTCTTAAGCAACCAATATCTCTGAAGTTAACAGTGAAAGGGAAGGGAGATAAAAAACAAGAAATAGCTTGAGGGGACGGCAGAGTCAAACGAAGGTGTTTTTGGTGTTGTTTGCTTTTTAAAGACTGGCTAGATTTGCTTATACATGTATAGCTCCACTGTGCCACCTCCAAAGAAAATTCAGAAAAGCTACTAAGAGGGAGTGGGATAGAGATTATGATTTCTTCCTGTAATTAAACCAGATTTAAATGGAAGTTGGGCCAAATAGCCTCAGGGACACGAGAGAAGAAGACCAAGTGTGTGTAGGAATCTCATTATTGGAATTGGCTACGTTAGCCTTCCCTTTACTTCCGCCACTAACAAAGGGATGCAGCTGCCAAAAGGAACAGAGGAACTCAGGAAATTAACTGGGCCTGAGCACAAAATTCTCTGTGTCTCCATTTCCTCATATGTGAAACGAGGGGATTGGAATTAGAATGATCAATAAAGTCCCTTCTGGCTCCAAAATTCTTTCAAAGATTAATATATGTACAGGTGTCTTTTGTTTTCACAATTTACAATTTTACAATTTAATTTCCAGATCTCTCCTTTCCTTTCTCCTTCCCAGGAAGTTCACCATTATAACAAGGATTTTAAAAGAGAGAAGAAAAAGCAATTCAGCAAAAGTAGCCAACATTATCAACTAAGTATGACAGTATATGCAATGTTCCACACCCATAGTCCCTGGACAGCTCTAAAATGCTATGACTTATGAAAAGGAATATGGAAATGTCTGCTAGAACCTCCCTAGGAAGTAAAGGGAGAAAAACTACTTTACTGCCCAAAAGACTGTTAATAACTCAACTGAGGATTTGTTTGTCATGGTGACAAAGTCTGAACATTATGGGAAAGTTTTCTTCCCCCCTCCACCTATTTTTTAAAATTAAAATTGTATTGACATCTTTTATACAGCACAGTTACTTTCAAATAAACTGCACCTCCTCCTAGAAAGGTTTCAGAATGTAATGACAAAGAACGTATTCTAAAACTAGTTTTCCCTGTTGATCTCAAAAAACTTTGGTTTATTGACCAGTGAAACATAAGATCCACTTATTTGTTTATTCTTGTCTCTGGGAGAGGACTAAGGTAGAGATTTCCTTTTGGCATTTATAATTTTATTTGGTCTTAAAAATAAATTTGGTACATTGCAGGGTGCTGTAGATAATTCATGTCTTCAGTGTTTTTTTTAAGTTAACGAACATCACTACAAGTGGCTTTCCATCTCGTGGGCGGTCAGTGAGGAAGCTGGACTCAATCAATCAGACCCTCAGATCCCTGAACTTTATCCTACCATCTCTAATTCAGAGAGAAGTTTCAAGCAAATTTAGGGACAGTCACCAAGACCTGCTTTAGGACCTGTCCATTGTTCTAACCCCAACAAAAATGCTTGTCTGCATTAAATCCCTGTATGCACGGACACTCGATACCAGCAGAAAATCCTGGCTCTGTCAGGGAAACTGAGTTAAAGTCCCACCCAGCAGCTAATTTTTATCGTTTAAAAATTACATTTCCTAATTTAATAGATATAATGTGATATTTCAGGATTGATGTAATTTGTAATTCTATGATCATTGGACAGTTTGAAAAATTTTTTCATGAAGTTATTGATCGTTTGTCTCAAAAATCTATGTCCTTTGATCATTTATCTATTGGGGAATGAATTTTGCTCTTACAGATTTGTGTAAATTCCTTGTATATTTTAGTTGTTAGATTTCTATCAGTATAAACCATGGCCTAGGACTCAGGTTCTGGACTTAACAGAGACAGGGTTAGAATTTGGGGGCAGTTTCAAGATCTCATGCTTCTTTGGCAAATCTCCAAATATTGTTTCAATATAGCTCTTCACACATGTGGACTTGCCGGGTTTCATGAAAGCGCTCTAGCTAACAATGTATTTTAGGTACAGGAAAACTTTTAGTGCACCACGTAGAAAAATGAAAAAACAACAAAAGGAATTCACGGTAGCCCATAAATAGTTAAGAGGTTTCCCTTTCCTTAACCAGAGAGTCTCATCTTGTCCTCGGGTCCAGTTCAATCTCCCAGACTCATAGCATTACCCTGTCATTCTGATTTCCATTGTAATAGAAACGAACGGGTTTGCAAAGAGGACAAATCCCCAGCATTCTGGTGAATCCTCCTTTCACTCCAGGCATCCAGCATAATGGTACTACCCTCAGGGCATGGACTCCTCCGGAAGTGAAATACACTTAGGATTACTAAAAGCAGAACTTCCCTCCCAGGCCGTGCTTCCCACTTTCACCCCAGAGACGCCTACAGGTATCCAGAGTTATGGTACTTGCACTCACCTCCTGCCCCCAGCAGATGGTGAACCAAATTGGAGTTTCTAGAGAGGTAACATCTTTCTCATCAGACTCCACAGATCTATTACGTTAGTTTTTCCAGTATTCTATTGAGATCGCTACTGTCCAGCTAATGCATGGCAATAACAGATCCAGGTGTCTTGCTTCTCCTGGTATGGCTCCCTCCTTCCTTCCTGCTCTTCTTTCTCTGAGGGGATCTCGTGTGCAATCCTTTTCTCCTTAAGAAGATGGTGCTGTGCTGGAATTTTCCCTTCTTACAAGGCTGGGTCCCAGAGCTCCCTGAGGTTGGCACTGCTCAAGAACTGCCCTTCCCTCTCTCTAGAGGGTCAGGGTGTCACGTAGTTCTCTCCCAAGGCAGCCGTGAGTCTGGGCATGTGCACGACTGCCACATGCCTCTGGCTGATCAAGGCTGGATCTAAACCTTCGTAGTCCAGGAGCTCAAGGTCCAGAAATTATCTGTCTGCTCATTCGGGCGCTGAGGACCATTGCTTGGCTCCTAGGGAATCAGAGATCAAAGGCCATTTTCAGGTTGCTAGTCTTGTATTTATGCTTAGTTCCCTCAATTTCAAAAACAGAATAGGTTAAAGGGAGAAAAAAAGAAAAAGGATTGATTCCATAACTGATCGTCTTTATTCTTTTATTTGTTGTTGAGTTGTTTCGGTTTGTGTCGGACTCTTGGTGACCCCATTTGGGGTTTTCTTGGCAGAGATACTGGAGCAGTTTGCCATTTCCTTCTCTAGCTCATTTTACAGATGAGGAAACTTAGGCAAACAGGGTTAAATGATTTGGCCAGAGTCAGATTTTTGAACTCAGGAAGATGAGTCTTCCTGACTTCAGGATGGGCACTCTGTGCACCTAGACCAGCACAGACAATAGGTTGACCCACTCATTAACTCATTCCCAATGAGTTGAGATACAATTGAAGTCCCAAACAAAGGTTCACCACCCTACAAGCTTATCAAGTTGATCAGCTAATTCCCCTTTTAAATCCACTGCATCAGAAATACTATGAGCAACTATCTTTTCCCAATTTGTTTCTTTCCTTTTTATAGCACTGAAATTTTATTTTTAATGTGACAAAATGATTGTTTCATTCCCTGTAATTTCTTCTATTTGATGAATACTTAAAAATTTTCCTCTTCTCTACAACTGGGACTAGACATTACATTTTTTCTAATTATTTGTTTTAAATATGTAGGCCATGAATTCATTTGGAATTTATTTTGATATATATTATGGAATGCAACTCTAATCCCATTTTTGGGGCATTTTGCTCTCTAGTTTTTCCAGTAATTTTTATTGAAAAATGAATCCCTTCCCTGATTTTTTATTTTTCAGACACAGTAACCTATTCTATGCTTTTACTTCTTTTTAAAGCTCTCGTGCTTACGATGTGCCAGGTAGATGCTATCATTATCCCCTTTTTGCACAAATGAAACTGATTCAGATAAATGGGGGAATTTTTTTTGCAACAAGTTTCTCTGATAAAATTTTGTTTTCTAAGATTTATAGGGAACTGATTCAAATGGATAAGAATAAGAGTCATTCCCCATGTAATAAACGGTCAAAGGACACGAACAGGCAATTTTCAGAGAAGAAATCAAAACTATCAATAGTCATATGAACGAACGCTCTAAATCACTAATATTTACAAGCTATGTATTTGTTCTGGTCCCATTTTCTGAAAGTCAGGGGTGTTACATCCCCCAGTCCCATCCCCAGCCATTCTCTGGTACTCTGAAGAAGTTGGAGAAGGTGTCTCTTTTCTGCCATTAGCCAGAGCTCCCCACTGGTTGTTTCCCTACACTCCCTTTTAGGGACCAGTGACTAGAGTGACTGGCATCTCGGTTCCACTTAACCACTTAATGTCAGATTAGCTTTTACAGAGGAATATTGACTTCAAAGGCACAGCAAGGACAAACATATAAACATTTTTACCAACACCTTGGGACATAATAGTTTCATACCACCTTGTGGGAGAAGGGATTAGACTTACTGCTTAATTTAGTTCCTACATAGCATTAGTCCCACCAAGTTCAAGTTCAAAACCTCATTGGGCTAGCACTCCAGACCATTGTTCCTCAAGGGCTTGCGATGCACCGGGTATCATCCTAAGTGCTTTAAAATTATCATCTCATTTGATCCTCACAGCAGCCCTGTCAGGTTGCAGCTGGGAGAGCTGCAATGTCCAGCATGGAATTTGGGGCTTCAAGATCCCCGTGGCTTGAGCTCCTGACTCTACTCCTTGCACCCAGAATTGAAAATGACAGATGAGACAACACCAAAACTTTAAGCTTGTTTCTCAAGGCCACATGCTTTAAGGGGAAGGGGCACATTACATTTATAATTTTGCTGGATTTATTCTATTAAATTATTTGTTGTTAATATTATTTTGACCGGATCTATGGTTTCACCAGAATAATGAGGAACTATTATTACTAATGTGTGTTGGTATCTCCTCTGAGATTGATAGAGAGTTGCCTGGGGCATTATGGGTCAGAAATGGGGCTTATACTTAGATCTTCCAGTCTCTGAGGCTAGCTCTCCATAAGAAATAAGTGGACTTTTCCAGTTCTCTAATATTATTGATTTTCTTACTTTTTGTCATTCAGGTTAACTTTCCCTTTATGAATATAATTGCTAGGTCATTAAATACCAACACAATTTTTCACTGTCAATGAAACCTTTAATTATGATAGAATTCTTTTGTCTCTTAAAAAAAAACCACATTTTTGTTGATATATTTTGTTTTTACATCACCTACATTTTCCAATGTATTCTTCCTCTCTCTTCCTCCCAGAAAAACATCCCTTATAACAATTAGATTATCATTAGATTGGGAACTCTTTGAGGGCAGGGTCTGTTTTTTGCCTCTTTTTGTATCATCAGTACTTAGCCCGGCATGCAGTACGTGATTAATAAATGTTAATTGATTGACTGACTAAATTAAAAAGAGAAAAAAACAGTTAAGCAATACTGTAAAAGTGATTAAATGCAAAAAATTTAGTTATTCTGATTAATACAATGACCCAAGACAATTCCTAAGGACTCATGATCAAAATTACTTTCCATCTCTGGAAAGAGATCTAATGAACTCTGAGTGCAAATTGAAGTATACTTTTTTTCATTTTATTTTTCTTGGTGGTTTTTTCCTTTTTTTTGCAACATCACTAATAGAGAAATACGTTTTGCATGATTTCACATGTATAACTGATATCATATTACTTCCCTTCTCAATGGGTGAGGGAGGAGCCAAGGGGAGGGAAAGAATTTAGAACTCAAAAACAATTATAAGTTAAAAATAAATAAATAGACTCTTCTAAGGGTATATACATGTTCAACAGCCCCTGAGGTTAGTCTTTGGTTTATGAGAGAAAGCCGCTGACCTGAATGGATTAATTATTTGCTAGCCATTATTAATAAATTGATTATTAATTTAAAAATAAATACATAATGAATTGGAAAAATAAAAAATTAGCTTAGCAAAACTAACGAAAACATCAAAAAAGTTTGATGTTATATGCAGTGGTCCACATCCATAGTTTCCTACTTCTGGCAAGAAAGGAGGTGGTGGCTTCTCCTGTCCTTTTTGGGGGGCCAAGATTGGTCATTATAATCTCATAGCATTCAGTTCTGAATGTTTTTTTCCTTCATGTTGTTGTAGTAATAGTGTATATTGTTTTTCTAGTTCTACTTACTTCACTTTGCATCAGTTCACATATACCTTCCCAAGATTCTCTGTGTTTATCACTTTCATAGTTTCTTACAGCTCTGTAATCCTTCATTCCATTTGTGATAGGACACAGCACAATTTGTTTAGCCATTCCCCTGACTGATGAGCATCTACTTTGTTTCCAGTTCCTTGCTGCTACAAAAAAAAAAAAAAATAAATAAAAATTAAAAAATAAAAAAGAGACGTTTTTTGTTTGTTTTTTGTTTTTTTTTTTTTTTTGCCATAAATATTTCAATGTACTTGGGGCTTTTCTTTTTGTCATTTACCTCTTTGAGGTATATACCTTGGCAATCAAATCTCTGCATCAGAGGGTATGGACATTTTAGTTACTTTCTTAGCATAATTCCGGATTGCTTTCCAGAAAGGTTGAACCAATTCAGCATGCCACCAATTGTGTATTAGTGTGCTCATCTTTCCACAAGACCCCTCCAACAACAACTAGTCTCATGTTTTAACGGTCTTTGCCCATGTGCTGAATTGGAGGTGAAATCTATTTTGATTTGCATTTTTCTTGTTATTAGTGATTTGAAGCATTCTTTCCTATGGTTGTTTCAGAGTTTGCATTTCTAATCCATAGGATCCTTTATCTCTCCATGTTTACCAATTTGAATCAGTTTTGTCTTACTCTTAGACTGAAAAAATTCCATCTCAGAAGAACTTGATGAAGTGGGGAGGCATGGCTAGATAGCAGTTTGTCTGAAGAAGAACTTTTAATATTAGTGAACTGGAAGCTCAATCCAAGTCAATTGCGCTACGCTACTCACAGACCAGGTAGAAAACAAAAATCAAATGCCTAAAGCGTTTAATCAAGACTGGCCAAGTTGAAAATAACAGAGATATGCCATACAGTATGATTGTTTTTAACACTGCAAACAATCGAGAACAATCTCCCACAGACTCAGTGAACCAGTAGGGAATAGTCAACAAACATTTGTTAAGTGCCAGGCACTGTACTAAGTGCTAGGGAGGAAATATGAAAAAATAGAGACAGCCCCTGCTCTCAAGGAGCTTACAACTAATTGATTAAGGGGGAGAAAGTTCGTGATGTGGGCTTGGTGAAGAAGTCAGTGAGAGAAGTCCCAAAGTGGTATAGTCAGGTGAGAGATGAGGAAGGGTCTCAGCTGAGCTCCCTCCTTAAATGCAGGTTTGGAGCTCATGACCCCACCCTCCAATCAGAGGGTAGTGATGAGGTGGACTTCCAAGGCTGATGAACTCTTGCAGGAAGGGAGCAAATTCTCCCTGTGGTCCTGGGTGAGGCAGCTGACATTGTGCAAACTGCATCAATTATCAGAACGCTGCAGAGAGCTAAATGGGATTTATAACCACTCAAGAGTTTAGCTTAACTATCAGCTGGGAAAAACCAAGTGGATGAAGAATGTCTATTACTCGGACTATATCTAGCTTGCCCATCTGTGTGTGTGTGTATATACGTGTTGTGTATGTGTCTGTGTATATATATGTGTATACACACACACATATAACCATATATCTGTATACACACACACATATAACCATATATCTGTATCTATATATCTTTGACAGACAGACACATGTTGCTTAAGCCTCACTTGCCTGGCTTCTTCGTGCTGTTCCTTCCTGCTTTGGCTGATTGGCGTCTTTATTCTCTTATAGTCAGACTCCCTGGGCTAGCTCCAACACAAAAACAGTCCTGCTGAGGGACTCCTTCTCACCTTCTTAAGTCTTTTCCCACCTTTCTAAGAGCACTGTCCCAAAGGACATCTCAGGTAGCTATGAAACACATGCATACACACATACACACAAAACAATGAAATACACATGTATGTATGTATATATATACACATACCTTTATAAGCATATATATATATATTCCTATATAAAATACACATATATGTGTGTATATATTATTGCTGTTCTTGATTTTTTTTCCATGTAAGTTTTATTAATGGAATGTAAAATCTTTGAGGGTAAAGTCTGTTTAAATTTTGTTTTTGTATTTTTAACACTGACTTAGCACAGTGCCTGGTATATACTAGGTGCTTCATAAATGCTTATTGATTACACATTTCTCATTGTTTTTAATTGACTGCTATTTTTGTATGCACTCCCCTGTCCCTCTGACAACCTACCTTACTCCTGATGCTAATCGAATCCTTCCTGGTAAAAAGAAAAAAATTGAGCAAAAACAACCAAGATGGTAACTGCTGGTGACCGTTGTCTAACACTCTATGTGAAGCTCTATCCTTGCAGTGAAACGTGCTTGCAGGAGAGAAGCGTGGCATTATCTACTCTCTGGAAACCTTTGTATTTGCCAGGGGCCCTGTGACTTGGCTTCCTTTTAGCTGTCATTTCAGGTTTGGTTTATTTCATTCTGTATCAGTTCATGCAAACCTTCCTGAGCTTCTCTGAATTCCTCCTATTTGTTACTCATTGTCGTTGTTCAGTCGTTTCAGTTGCGTCCAACTGTTTTCGATCCCATTTGGGGTTTTCTTGGCAACGATACCAGAGTGGTTCACCATTTCCTTCTCCAGCTCATTTTGCAGATGAGGAAACTGAGGCAAACAGGGTTAAGTGACTTCCCAAGGGTCACACAGCTAGTAAGTGTCTGAGCCCAGATTTGAACTTGGGCTCTCCTGACTCCAGGCGCAGAGCTTTATGCACTACAGGACCTGCCACCTGCCGTGTCATTCCTTACTACCTCAAGATATTCCATTACATTCATATGTCACAGTTCGTTGAGCTGCTCCCTAGCCAAGATTGAAATAGTAGAGTAAGAGCTGTTCTTAGAGCAAAGCTTCCTAAAATAAAATTGCCAAGAAAAATAAAGGCAATAAACATCTCCAAGGCATTTCATTTGCTATTGTCGTTCAGAATTGATTTTTATACTTTCATCGGAAATGAGTGTGTGACCACCATCATTGTATTTGTAGAAATAACTGTGGCTTTCAAGAAAGAACACCACTTAACTTCTGCTTCAAGAAAACCCTGAGGAAATACTATTGAAATGAGTGAATGGAATAGTTGCTTTAAGAGGAGCTGATTTGAGCCGAAAGCTATCTCTACCACACAGAGAAAAACTGTCTCACATATTCAGCTTTTTCCTCGTCTGATTTACAAAAGTGGAATCTTCATAAAATTTTATTCCTATGAAATAAGCTCCAAGACATCGGTAGTAAAACTGAATTAACCTGCCATTAATATGTGTTTATATGTGTACATATAAATAAAACTTGGACATTCTCCCGCCAGCCCCCAATATCTTGTTTTATTTCTGTTGTGCTAAAACTCAGTGTTAACAATCTGCCTGAGTTACAAGGATCCAGGGATGGAAATATTCCAGCCAGTGGAGGGGAAAATTTGTTGGTCACAAGAAAGGAATGTAAGTTTCTTGAGGACAAAGCAACGTTTTCTGAATATTTTGAAAATGTCAAGTTCTGGCTGATAGGGGCTGGGCTGCCTTTCAGCTTTGAACTTTCAATAAAAGGCCCACACCTGTTTCCCAGGTGGGCTCACCCACACAGCTGGAGATCAGTAAGGGGGTAAGAAAACAGCTTCTTGGCTGGCTAGATTCTCACTTTTCTAGGTTGTCCTCACTAGGCATTCTGACCTCTATTATTTTCCCTTTTTTGGCCTGACCCTTGTTCTTGAACAAACAAAGATCTAGTTTGCTTTCTGGTTCTAATCTGGTTAAGTCTTGAGCTTTGATTTAAGACACACATACATAGACATTTACATATATGCATTACTGGCAGTCAGAGAGGGTGGACCTAATGGGGCAGCATCCTGGTGTGTGGGTATGGGTGTGGGCATGCGTTGAGGGGCTGGGTGGAGGTGGGATTTCTCATTGGCCCTTCCCCTTTAGTCCACATACCTTGCTCACACCTATTTACAACAGGACCACAGATGGGATCGTAGAGTTAGTGATGGAAGGGACCTCTGAGGTCATTTGCTCCAATTCCTTATTTTACAGAGGAGGAAACTGAGGCTCAGAGAGGTTAAATGGCATACAACAAAGAAGACATTTTAGAGCTAGAAGGGACCTTTGAGGAAACTGAGGCCAAAGTGAAATGACTTGCTGAAAGTCCCACAGTTAGTGAATTATAACCTTAATTATAGACTTGTGATTTAATATACCAATGCACTCAGTCATCTTTAATAATAATAATAATAATCATTATTAGCAATAATAATAATAATAGCCTACATTTTTATGGTGCTACGTGGATATGATCTCATTAGCTTCCTACCACAAGCCTGTCAGGTAACTCACTGCTGTCTGCCTCATCAATTATTTGGCTGAGATTACAAATAGAAATCATAAGGAGAAGGGGAAAGACAGGTCTTCTAAAAGCAGGCACCCTGAGAGCCCCAGATTATTGTGGTAAAGGGCTAATGAGGCCTCTGAGGCTGCTGTGCTAAATGGCTTTCCATTATCATGCTGCTGTATCAGATGAGATCATACACGTAAAATGTTTTGTGAACCCTGAAATCCTACATAAATTGAGCTATGAGATGATGATGGTGCTTTTTAAAATAGGCAATGCCTTTCATAGTTTTAGGTCTCCTTCCTTCAGAAGACTGTTACCTCCCACACTTTGCTGCCATCAATGTGCCTACTGTTAGGAATCCTGACTTTTCTTCTCCTACCCACCATTTTTTGCTACCTGTAATTTACAATGGGATGAGAACCCAGAAAATTAATCTTGTTAGAGTTGTTGGTAAAGTAAGAGTCAATAGGCCCTGAGTGATGACCCTGATCAGTTTTTGGCTGTATTCCATAGAGTTCAAAGTCCCTGGATATGTGATGTATAATTGCACTTATACATAACTTGACTTTGAACTACATTCAAGAGACATTTTATTTTTGACTTTCTTGTATTCACGTAAGTGAACAAGAGATGTGAAATCTATGAAGACTGAATCCAGGGAGCAACAGAAATTTCTTTTCCTTTCTAATTTTGGCTTGACTGTTTCTGTACATGAATGTAGTGGAGGAATCACAGAATAGCAGAGTTTAAAGAAACCTCCCAGGACAGCTAATTAAATACAAGTCAAGTCAGAAAGAATTTATTAAGAGTTTACTATATGTCAGGCAGGAAGCAGCTATGTGGCTCAGTGGACAGAGTGCCAGGTCTGGAGTTAGGAAGACCTGAGTTCAAATGCAGCCTCAGACATTTATGAGCTGTGTGAACCAGGGCAAGTCACTTACCTTTTTTTTTTTCTTCAGGAAAAGTATATATTCACAAGTGTTTAATTGCTGAATTCTTATGATTACATCATTTACAGCTGAACCCTCCACTCGTAACACTACTATTCGCATACTATAGAACATGTCTGCAAACTTTAAATTCAACAGGTCTTAAAATCCTAAGGTACAATTGAGCTTAAAACAGGTACTTAACTCAGCAGAAGGTCCTATCTCTAGCTGAACTCCTCTGGCTTTTCACAGTTTCAATTCAAAGATCACTCACCCAGTGTGATGGGGTGTTCTTTACTCAGGATTGTTAGGTAATAAAGTACACTGACATGCCTGTCAACCATTTAAAGGCAGTATTTAATCAAATCATTGTAATTAAGCTGTTTATGCATGAAAAGTTAGGGAATTTAAGTTGGAAATTAGTGGGCTCGTTTTGATTCAGTTGACCTTGCCTTTGGACAGACCAGGGGCACAACTTTTTCCAAAAGATAATTCCCCTCCCCCCAACATACTACAGGTAAAAGTCACACGAAACCATCAAGTAAGTTTTCCCTATTGTTCAGCAAAAGAAACCAGATTCAGGGCAGGTAGGTGGTGCAGTGCATAGAGCACCAGCCCTGGAGTCAGGAGGACCTGAGTTCAAATACAGCCCTAGACTAAACACTTGACACTTACTAGCTGTGTGACCCTGGGCAAGTCGCTTAACCCCAACTGCCTAAAAAAAAAAAAGAAGCCAGATTCAATCGAAACTTTCCAAGATAGAGGTGGAATACATTACCTTTGATTAAAATAAAAAAAGAAAAGAAATCTCATCTTGAGAGACATCACCTTTATATAATAAATATGCAGCAGACAGCTATTACTCATTGGTGGCCTTTTCAAGGTATGCTATCAAGTCTGCCCTTTCTCCCTTCTTCTTAATGCCTTCAAAGATCATTTTTGTTCCAGGGATATACTTTTTGGGGTTTTCCAAGTATTCCATCAGTGTATCCTCTCCCCGGGTGATACTTTTGTTCTCGTTGGCATCTGTGCAAGAAAAGCTGGATACTGGCTGGTCTTTCAGCCAAGGAGTCCGTTCAGATTAGGCCCCCTTCTCAGTGGTGTGGCACTGAGTACACTTCTGAACAAAGATAGTCTTGACCTTCTCCTCGTCACCCATTGTGAATTTGGCTGGGCCCGAAGCCTTGTGCTCACCCGCTCTCTCTCTGTCTCTCTCTCTCTCTTTCTCTCTTTCTCTCTCTCTCATTCTCTCTCCATCATCCGTCTGACTTGCGCTTCCTCTAGTCACTTTACTTCTGTTTGCCTTAATCCACTGGAGAAGAAAATGGCATGCCACTCCAGGATGTCTGCCAAGAAGACCCGTGGACAGTATTGGTGTGATGTGGTCTACGAGGTCATGAAGAGTCAGACATGACTAAATGACTGAACAACAATACAAGTCAGGCACTGTGCAAAGTGATAGGGCTACAAATACAAGCCAAAAGATGAGCCCTCAATGAGCTTCTATTCAAATAGGGTAAGACAATACATAAAAGGGAACTGAAAAAGGGTGGAGAAGGGACCTGTGGTTAGGCATAGTGGCAAAGGTTAAAGAGTGAAGCTTGGATGGTCTGAGCCCTTCCACAAAATGGAGGTCATGGGAGGAACTCACCTATGGGAGAAGGGAAATACCTACAGGACCTTCAGGAAGGCCAGGGTCGTTCCATTCCTAAGAAGTGATACCCTCTCTAGCCTACTGGCCCTCACTGTGCTTGGCCTCATTGCAATTGTTGACCCTGTCTATCCCATAGTCCTCTTCCGTCTTCTGTGACACTGCTTTCCATTGTTGACCACTTGAGTGTCTGACCATTTTGTCTCTGTCCCCTTTTGTAGATCCATTTCCCATGTCAAGTCAAATCAACAAATGTTGAAAATACAATGTGTAATCTCTACTAGGGCCTTGTCCTGTTCCCTCTTCCCTGTTCTCTTAATACTTTCCCTTGGAGACTTTATCAGCTGCCCTGGGTCCAAGTCTCATCTCCTTGCAGATGACTCCCACATCTAAGTATCCAGTTTTCATCTTTCTCTGAGCAACACATTCCACTAGGTATCATCTTCTGATGGCCTGTAGGTATCTCAAACTCAACACGCCTGAACCCCAATCCTAGGTCTCCCTAAATTGCCCTATTTCTCCTGAAGGCAACATGACTTTTCTAATTGCCCATGTTCCTAACCTTGGCGTCTTCCTTGATTCCTATTACACAATCTATTTCCAATTCTTGCCAATTTGACCTTCACCACATCTCTTGCATTATTATTCTTCACTCTACTAGAAAATCCACCATCCAATCTTCATCACCTTTCACCTGAAATACCATAATCATCTAACTGATTCTAGCCCTCTCTGACCTATCTCTCATGCAGTTGTCAAAGAAATCTTCATAGGGTACAAGTCAGACCATGCCACTCTCCTCCTCAAAAACCTTCAGGGGCTCCCCATTGCCTGGAGGATAAAATACAGACTGCTTAAGCTGACATCCAAGGTGCTCCACAATCTGGCTCCAACCGACCTTTCCAGATTTACTTCATTTCATTTCCCATCATGAACTATATGTTCCAGCCAAAAGGATTGTTTATTTTGTGTTCCTTAAACTTGGTTCTCTTACCTGCCTAGGTGCATTTGTATAGGCCAGGGGTGGGGAGCCTTCAGCCTCGAAGCCACATGTGGCCCTCTAGGTCCTCAGGTTTGGCCCTTTGACTGAATCTAAACTTCACACGTTTTGTGTGCCATTCTCCCCTCTCTTGGAATGCCTGCCCTCATCTCTGCCTCTCAGCATCCTTGCCTGCTCAGCTCATGCACCACCTTCTCTGCGAAGCCTTCCTCACTCCCCTGAGGGGTCAGTGCATCCCCACCAACCTCCCCCTCCCAGTCTTCCTTGTTTTGTACTTGTGTGGGGCAACTCTGCTAGAATGTAGGCTTCTTGAGAGCAATAACAGTTTTTATCTCCAGTGCATCGCATGTTGTTACTGTCGCTCTTGTTCTTTGTGACACCATTTGGGGTTTTCTTGGCAAAGACACTTGAGTGTTGTTTTTTTTAACAGATGAGGAAGCTGAGACAAATAGGGTTAAATGACTTGTCCAGGGTCACACAACTAGCAAGTGTCTGCAGCCAGATTCGAACGCATGAAGAGGAGTCTTCCTGATTCCAGGCCTGGCACTCTATCCTCTGTGCCACCTAGCTGCTTCCATAGCATCTATGTTCCTGGCACACAGTAGGTGCTTAATAAATGCTTGTTAAACTGATTTTCTATAGCAAGCCAGCCAAAATGGCCCTGAGGAGGGAGGAATATGTAATCGGCCTGGAAGGATGGATTGGAGTCAGATTGTGAAGGTCTTTAAATGACAACCAAAGGAGTTTGTATTTGAATCTAGGGGCAATAAGGGGCCATTGAAACTTCTTGAGCAGGAAAGGAACAGAGTCAGACCTGTGTTTGAGGAATATCAGTTTGGAAACTATGTGGAAGATGGATTGGGGAAAGGAGAGGTTGGATGCAGGGAGGCTAACTAAGGAACTATTGCAGGAGTGGCACGAGATGGATTGAGGGTCTGAACTAAGGTGATTGTAGTGTGGGTAGAGAAAAGGGAAGAGGAGAGAGAGCTGCTGTGGAAGTAGCATTGGCAAGAGGTGGCCTGGGGACTGATTGGATAATGAAGTGTGAATGAGGGTGAAAAACTGATTGAATGCACCAGTTTAGACTTTAGTGGATCTTAAGGAGCCCAGAGAGGAAGGACACAGGATTTGTTGATATTTGTTATCAGGATGATTTGCTTTAGTCCAAGAGACTGCCCAGGGACAGATTCCAGGGACCTTGTCTCCTGATTTTGGATCGAAGTGAAGCTGGGGCTTTCCAACAGAGTGATCCAAAGTACTTTGTCAAGTGATAACCAAAGTGTTCAGCCCGGGCTCAGATCTCTGTGTAGACTGCCTAGGTAGTGAAAGGCCACTCTGCCCCCACCCTGGAAGACCCTTTCTCTTTCCCTAGTGGGCTGCTCTGGCGAACTTGCAGGATCACTTTTATCCTTGATAAATGTCGGGACAAGTGTGTTGGGGATGGTGCCCCTACCATCCCCGGTGTCCTGCCTACCCAAACAGAAAGGAAGGAGGTTCTGTGGTTCTTGGACAATCATGCTGAATGTCATTCTTTCCCCGAGGGCAGCCATGCTGTCCTCTGCAGTGACCCCTCCCCTCTCTGTGCTCCTGGGATGCAGATCTTACCTATGGGGAAGTACCTTCTGCCCTGAGGTCCCCAGGTAGCTCCTCACAAAAAGCTTCTGAATATGGCAGAAAGTGACTGGCCAACTCAGGCCTTTCTGGGCCAGGGTGGAGGTGTCTGACATCACCTAGAGGTTATAGGCAGGGAAACGGGAGAAAAACTCTGAGCTGGTCAAGTTAGGCTTGTTTTATTGGATGTTGTCCCCGAAGGGCTGTACTAGAGAAGGGTCTTGATTGGATTCTCATACTTCCAAGCACACGCTGGGAGACCTTCCATGGATAACATGATGGGGCAGAAGAGAGAGATGAGCCAGGTTCTTTGGAGATATTTCAGCATGGGCTATAACTGAGAATTCAAACCAAAGGTCTCCCGACAGTTGCGATTTTTTTCATTTATAGCTTTTGCTTACTCTCCACTGATTTGATAAAAGAGGAGGCAATTTTATGTTGGCTAAAGGGTTAAAAACTCTCAAAAAGACAAGGAACAAGAGGGCTGTGGTTTCGGATGGCTCAAACCCAGGTTCTTAACCTGGGGTCTATTGATCCCTAGGTAGATATCAAGGGATCCATGAACTTGAAAAGGAAGAAAAAATACATCTTTAGTTCAATATAATTGGTTTCCTTTGTAATTTATGTATTTTATTTTATGCATTTGAATGTTTTATTCTGAGGAGTCCATAGGCTTCCCCAGACTGCCAGAGGGCTCCATCACCCAATAAAAGGTTGAATCCCTTTTCCATAGTGTTTAGAAATAACCTTGCTTGTTTCGGGACTCACCTTCCCCCACCCCAATCCTCCAATCTTTATACTTCAAGAAATATAGGAAGATACAAGGCAAGTTATAGGATATGTGGGAAGAATCGTAAGGGTCATTTATTGAGGTTATCTCTGGGTCTCACTTAACCACTCTGGTTAAGTGACTTGTCCAGGTCTCATAGGTAGTAAGTAAATAATAGCAAAGTCGGGCTCTGAACCCAGGTCCCCTGACTATATATAAACTCTACATTCTTTCCACAGCATCACATCAGGCTCAGTGGAATTCACTAGACCATGACTGGAGGTCGGGGGAGGGGTCGTTCCCCAAGAGGCCACAGGAATTCTAAACCATCAGGGACCAGGTCCAGGAAACCAGAGAATGACATGAGTCCTGATATTCAATTACCATAAAAGTGTTCCGAGGAGACTAGAGAAGGTAGACTGGATATAACCATTGGGGCTATGCCAAGGTATGTAATGATGTTACAATGAGGGTTATAGAATCGTAGCTTTAGAAATGGGAGAGGCATAAGAGGCTCTCAGATCCAGCCTTCTCATTTTACAGATGAGTAAACTGAGGACCAGAGGAGTTAATCAATTTACTCAAAGTCACCCAGGTTATAAGTAGCAAAGCTGGGATGGGACCTAGGTACACTGACCTCACATGCATTATTCTTTCAACTGTACCATGCATGTTGCTGCCATCTGTCACTCACATGCTTGTTGACTGCAATGATGTTCCAGTGACATTTGGGGAGTGGGGCAAGGGAGATACCCTGCCTGAGAATGTTATGGACACAGGGAGAGGGATGAGGAAGAGAAGAGTGTCTTTAAAAATATGTAACCCCATATCCCTGGGGGAAGTGGGAATTCTAGCTGGGTTGTGAATAACAAGCTTATTCCTCATAGTTGTAAACCACAGCAGCACAAATATGAACTCGGATAAATTCAGGTTCCCTCTCCTTTACTTCTAGAAGATGAGACCACGAGTGGGGCCCAATCAGGGAACAGCATTCTCTTCTTCTTTTTGAACCAAAAAGATAGGGAAAGTGCCAGGAATTTAGCTAGTGAGGAGAGGCAGATTTGGAAAGCTCTTAAGCCTTTATTCAGAGCTCTCTAGTAATACTAGAAGGGCAGGAGAGCCATGCATGCACACATCCCATCATGTTCTTGGCTAAGCAGTCCTCGCCTGACTTTCAAGTGAAAGAGACGAGGGTTTTAGATGCTTGCCAAGGGCATTAGGAGCCAAAAGGGTCTTACGGCTGCCAAAAAGCTAACACGATCCCAGGCTGCCTTAATAGATGGATCAAATCCCAATCAAAGGAGATAGTGGTCCCATTGTACCCAGCTGGTTGGACTACACCGAGTATATTGTGATTTCTGTGCTGGCTGCAAGAAAGACAATGTCACGGCCAGGTGAGAGTGAGTAAGGTCTGGTAACCACATCCTTTGAGGTTGAACGAATCAGGGATATTTAGCTTGGAAAAGAGAAGACAGGGATGGATTTAAGTGGATGACAGATTTATTTCTCCTGTGTATGTCTACAGACACTGTGAATATAGAAAGAGTCAGGGTCATATGTCACCTCTGACAAATACTGGCTATGAGGTCTTCCAACAGACTCTCAATGCCCTAGGACCTAGGCTAGGGAGTCTTCCTGTTCCCAGAATTCCCAGATTTCAGTTTAGGTTAGGGATATATTTTCTAACATTTAGAACTGGTCCCAGACAGCGTCTTTTTGGGATGGCCAGATCCCAGGTGGTAAAGCGTTGTATCAGGATGCTCCTCTTACTGGCTATTGTAGATCTCTGCTTTCTCCCTCCAAAGAGAGCACCCCAGAGAGCAGACTCTGGTCTTACCCCACTGGGGTCATTTTGTTCCTTCCTTTTTTTGGTGGAACTGTCATGTCATCACTTCAGAGAGCCCTGGATAAGGAAATTCTGTCTCTCAAAACTGATAGACAAACCTCCAGTAACTTCAAGTCTTTGTGAATGGCCTTGGGTGTCAAAAGGAAGTGTTTTGAAGGTGCTTATTAATCCAGTGTCAGAAAAAGAACTTGAACTCACGTTTTCCTGACCCCAAGGACAGCCCTCTTTCCTCCCCTTATGCAAACCTATCTACTTGAGAGAAGTTGTCATCCCCCATTTTACAGATTAGAAAAGTGAGGTTCAAAAGAGACTTCAGGAGTCCAGAAGGTTTTTGGCCAGGGTCACACTGTATGTATAAGCGGGAGGATTTGAATCCAAGTCTTGTGCAAGGTCAGCCCTGATCCTTTAGGCCCCTGCTGCCTTCTCTATCAACTCCTTTTAATTTATTATCGGGGCAGAAGGGGGTAGGAGGTGAGGCTGTCCCTTTCCTCCTCCTCTTGTTCTCCCTCCTCCTTTTGCCCCTCCTCCACCTCTTACCCCTCCTCCCCCTCCCACTCCTCCCCCTCCTCCTCCTTCCCCTCCCACTCTCTCTCCTCCTCCCCTCCCACTCCTCCCCCTCCTCCTCCTTCCCTTCCCACTCTTCCCCCTCCTCCTCCTTCCCCTCCCACTCTCTCTCCTCCTCCTTCCCCTCCCACTCTCTCTCCTCCTCCTTCTCCTCCTCTCCTCCCGGCGCAGCTTTCGCGGGTCACGTGTCCTCATGATCCCGCCCCTAGCTCCGCCCCCCAGCCCCCGCGCACGCGCCTTGCCGTCCGGCAATCTTCCGGAGCCGTCTCCGGCGGGGGCGGCCCATGGCTTGGCGGGGCTCGCAGGGCTCGAACCCGGGCTCGGGCTCCGGGCGGCCCCTGGAGGAGGCGGTGGCGGCAGCAGAGGAGGAAGAGGAGGCAGCGGCAGGCGCGACGGAGGAGGAGGAGGAAGAAGAGGAGGAAGAAGAGGAGGAGGAGGAGGAGGAGGAGGAGGAGGAGGAGGAAGGCGGGGGTCGGGGCCGGGGCCGGCTGCGCTGGGACGGCTTCTCGGCCTGGCTGCACTGCGTGTGTGTGGTGGGCTTCGACCTGGAGCTGGGCCAGGCCGTGGAGGTGAGGCCCGGGGCCGGGCCGGGGGCGCGCGGGAGCCCCCTCTCCCTCCACTCCCCTCCCCCATCCTCTCCTCCCCTCAGACAAAGGAGAGCCACCCCCTCCATCTCTCCTCTCCCCCACCTCCGTCCCCTTCCGTCCCCCTAGCCTTCTTCTAGCCCCCCCACCTCCCTCCCTTCCACCCCCTTCCCCTCCATCTCCTCCTTCCCCCTCCCCTATGTCCCTTCCCTCTCCGTCTTTCTCCCCTTCATCCACCTCTCCTTGCCATGCCCCTTCATCCTCTTCCTCTCTCCATTTCCTCCTCTTCTCCTCTCCCCTTCCCCCCCCTTTCCCCTGTCTCCCTCCATACTGTCCCCTTCAGTCCTTCCCCTGTTCCTTCCTTCTCTTATGTCCCCCTTCAGGTCTAGGAGCCCATAGCTGGTTAGATTACTCATGACCTAGAGCTGTCAGGGCCTTGGGGTCCAATCCCCTCATTTTACTGAGGAGGAAACTGAGGCACGGAGATTCAGGGGTCTTACGAAGATCACACAAGTAGTTAAGTATGGGACTGGATTCAAACCCAGGTCTGATGACTCCAAATCCAGGGCTCTTTGCAGACACTGCAACTCATTGACAGTGCTCAAGGATGGGGACAAAAGGGGCAGCGTATTTGCTCTGCTTTGCTACATTGATACTGCTTTTTTCACTGACGTGTCTTTCATTGAATTGACTCGACTTCACCCAGGGAAAGCTAAGCAGGGAGTATGCTTTGGATCTTAATGAAGTGGAAGAAAGCAGTTGATAAGTTGAACTATAATAAAGAAACCGCCCGGGACACTTTTTTGGGAGTAGGAAAAGACCATGAGTATTTCTTTCCATTCACTAGAGGATTCTAGAGCTCAAAGGCAGATAGAGCATTGGGTCTGGAGTCAGGAAGACCTGTTCAAATCCAGCTTCAGAGGCTTACTAGCTATGTGACCCTGGGCTAGTCACTTTAACTTCTGTTTGCCTGGAGAAGGAAACAGCGAAGCACTCCAGTATTTTTGTCAAGAAAACCTCATAATGAAGAGTCAGATAGGACTGAACAGCTCAATAACAAAAAGAATCTAGAGCTGGCAGAGAACCGAGAGACCATTTAACCCAAACCTCTCGTCTTACAGAAGAGGAAACTGAGGCACAGCTTGCTTAGAGGATTTACTCAAGATCACCCAGGTAGTGTCAATGGAATCTGATCTCAGCCCATTCAACCTGAAACCCAGCACTCTGCATTGCACTCATTGGCTGTGCTGAGGATGGGGAGAAATATTCAATATAAATATTCAATTTTTCACTGACCCCTTTGGTTTGACTGACCTCATGGGGGACAAGGTGGATGAGAGGGAAGCTTGGACCTGGATGTTTGCAATTGACTTATAAAGCTGTAATAGAAAAAGGTGTCTGACACTTTGTGGGGGGTGCAAGAGTGAGGAGGCTGGGAGAAGCCTCAGGGACCCCAGAGGCCATCTAGCCCCCCCCCCCCCAGTTTTACAGATGAAGAAACTGAGGCTTTCACTCTTGGTGCATTTCACTCTTCCACAGAGCCTTTAATCTTGGAGCAGCCCTCATATCAAGTGTTTCCTATTTAAATTAATTTCCCCTTTTGATGGTTATTTCTTGACACTGATGAGTGTTTCTGGAATATTTAGGAAGTAACCATCAGGATGGGTGTAGAAGAGGAAGCATTGTCTTGGTTTCGTTTTTTGGTGCAGAGGGGCTAGGCAAAAGGAATTTGGGTTTAGTTTGTCCTTTCTGTATAAGGAGTACAGTATTTGTAGATGAAAAGAAGGTGCTTTTTAAAAAGGGTGCAAGTATTGTGAACTGTCACTGTCTGTAGGGTGTTCATTTCAAGTTGTTTGGTTCAGTATTCTTGTTGGGTTTTTATTTCCTTTCATCTTGTGACCTACTGGGTTTGCCAGAAGACTGGCCAGGGTAAAGGGTGAAATCTGACTGGTACAGAGCTTCTCTTACCTAAGATGGAATGCTTGTTGAATTTTAGACCATTTATTGAATTGTCTCCCATGTAGCCAGGCACAGTATTACAGAATGTAAAAACACCAATGGAACATCTCAGTCTGACCCCAGGGACCTTCTGCTGATTAATGAAGGGATGGCTCTTGGATTGGGATTTCGCGACCAGGAGCTAGCTTAACTTCCTGGTTGGGAAGACCTGAGTTCTAGCCCCTCTTCTGACCCAAGTCTGCTTAGGGACCTGAGGCTAGTCATTTAACCTCTTAGTGTACCTGGAAACTCTCCAAGGCTTTAGAGTGCTGAATGGGGACCCATTTGCATTACTACAGGGAGATCTTTCTGCTATTGAGATTACAGGATGACTCGCTGAAAGATGTCCAGCCCAGAGTTTAGGGCCTTATTAGCACTGCCCTCTAAGCAGATTTATAAAGATTATCGATTATATAATCTGTGTCAATGGGGGAGTTGAAGAATTAATCAAAGGTAGTGAATGAACAGTTCATTAATTTATCAACAGGTGCAACAGCCTTTGAAGGCTTTGGGGAATGAAGAAATTTATAAACCATGTATAAACCTTACCATATTCTTCTCGACATCATTGCACTTGAATTCTTGAGAAATATGGTATTGAGCTTCAATGAATTTTCTGCTTAACAGTAGGAAACTCTTTGCTTTTGACCCATTAGAAACAAATCTTGCCTCTACTCTTCTCATACCTCTCTCCCTGATCCCCCCCCCATCCTTCAGAATAGCATTAGATTAATCCTTCTCATACAGCCTTCTCCAGTCTCCTTGCTAGTGTGGCAGGATTATCCTTAGTGGATTGCAGGGACCCACATAAATCTCACATTGGGTATAGATCTCTGAACCTTTTGATTCAAATGAAATATGCTTAACAAATATTAAGGTCAGTTTTGAATGGAAAAAGTTCACTTAAGGGCAACCATCAGTCTGGGGATTATTTTTAGAAATGGAGAAAAGGCATTTCCTCCAAATCTGGCTTTGGGATTGAGGTTGATTGTATGCATATATGCACCTGATGTGCTTTCTTTCAGATTTTCTGTGAGTGAATTTTGATATATTTTATTTTTATGTCACAGATTCCTTCAAGTACCTCTCCCTTTCCTCTTTCACAGAGCCATCCTGTATAACAAATTTAAAGAAAAAAAAGGGGGGGAAGAGAAACAAATCAGCAAAATCAATTACTACAGTTCAAAAGTCTGAAAATATGTGCATTGTTCCCACCCAAGGGCCTCTGAAAAAGAGTGTGGGAAGAGGGAGGGAGCTGTCTTCTTGCAGCTCTTATTTGGGTGGCTTGTGCTTTGTAATTCCACAAAATTCATTTTCAGTTGTTTTGTGGTTCTTCTTTGCACTGACATTGTCGCATATGCTGTGTTTTTGGCTGTGCTGATTTCATTCAGTCTCTGTTCATAGAAGTCTTTCCAGGCTTCTCTGTGTTCATCATATTTGTCATTTCTTATAGCATAGTAATTAACATTACATTGCTTCACACACCACAGTTTGTATGGCCATTCCTCAGTTAATGAGCATTGACTTTGTTTCCAGTTCTTTGCCGCTACAAAAAATGCTGCTATAAATATTTTTGTGTATGTGGGGACCTTATCAATGACCTCGCTGGTTTATATGCCTGGTAGTGGAATCTCTGGGTCAAAGGATATGGACAGTTTAGTCACTTTATCTGTAAGTCCAAACTCTTTCCAGAATGGTGGTACTGATTCACAGCTCCGCCAGCCTGGCACTGGTGTCTCTGTTTTTCCCACAAGTCCTTTAACAGTAATTGATCCCTTCTTTTGCCCTCTTTGCTAGTTTGTCAGTTAGTAAGTGAAACCTCAGTGATTTTGATGTGTATTTTTCTTGTGCTCTAGAGCATTCTTTCATATGGTTATTAATAGTTTCTAATTCTTTTGTGAAATTTGTTTTTATTCTTTGACCTTTTGATCTTTTGGGAAATGGCTCTTGATCATAGGTCTTGGATACCAAATCCTTAGGTGAAAATTTGATTTAAGATTTTTTTTTCCCCAATCAATTCTTCCCTTCTTAACCTAGTTGCATTAATTTTCTTGTATATCAACTTTTCAGTTTCCTGTAATCCAAGTTATCTGCTTTGTCTTTTGTAATTGCTGCTATCTCTTGTTTAGTTAAGAAACCTTTGATATCCACTGGGACATTCCTTCTTTCTATTGCTTTGGTGAGTTCCCCAGAATGATGAGGTCTGGGTCAGCTTGGGTCTGTGGGGAGAGAGTTGGTGTGAAGTTCTGGTTTTCCGTCCTTGGTGCTGGCTGTCATTGCCTTTTCTCACTACACAGTAGAACCATGAAGTATTAGGTTTCTACTAGTTAGTAACTGATGTTAACTGATTTTAAGTAAGAAATACCAGTAAGATTAAAGAATAATGAATATAAATCCTTTGAAAGTAGGGACTTCTTTTTGATTTATGTGTGTGTGACCTGGCTTAGCATGGTGCCTTGCACATAATAGCAACTCAATAAGTCATGGTTATTGAATAGCAGAGGAGACTCTGGAGAGAGTAGACTTACTGAGGCCAGGGAGGAGAGGATGCAGGAGAGTGGGTGATTGACAATGTTAGAAATTGCAGAGGGTTCAGAAGGACCGGGGACTGGGAAAAGACCATTGTATTTAGTAATTAAGAGAGGTTGGTAAGTTTTGAGAGAGCAATTTCAATGGAATGGTAGGCTCCCAAGCCAGATTCCAAGGGGTTAAGAAGTGAGTGGGATGCTATGAAGCCTATGTAGGTGACTTTGTAGGAATGTAGTACTGCATTGGAGGAGAGAGACAAGGTTACAGTTTGAGGGGAGGTCAGGATTAAGTGAGTGTTATTTGAGGGTGGGGTGAATTGGGCATGTCAGGCAGCAGGGAAAAAAATCAGTCCCCTTGTACGATTAGAGCAGCTGGGGGAGAACACTGGTCCAGGAGCTGAGAAGATCTGAGTTCAAAGGCAGCCTCCAACACAATATCTTTGTGACCCTGGGCAAATCACTTTTCCTCTGTCTGCCTGTTTCTTCATCTATAAAATGGGGTTAATAATAGCACCTATCTCCCAGCATTGTTGTGAGGCTCCAGTGAGATAATTGTAAAGCCCTTGGCACATAGCACTGTATAGAAATTTTGGCTGTTATCATCATGTTACTTCCAGCTCTAAATCTATGATCCAAGGATTATTCTATACGTGGAAAGTACTTTAAGCATTACGTAAATGTCAACCATTGTTATTATTTTTAAATACAGTTGTTTCCAGTGCCTTTAATCTCTTCCCTCTGCTTGAATTTCTACCCCTCCTGTTAAGCCCAGCCTCAGTGCCACCCTCTCCATGAAGCCTTTCCTGACTCTCCTCTTTGGTAATGACTTTTCTCCCTTACACACATACTTTGTAGCTCTCTAATGGATGCTTGCTGTACTGGAGGTGATGGCGAGTCAGGTGAGAGTAAGTGGAGGTAGCTAGTGTGAACAAAAGGGAGGAGAAAGATAGGACAGTCACTTTATTTGAAAGCAGTTGGTGAGGTGAGAGGGAAAGAAGGCATGGTGGAGAATGTGGTCTGCTGGAGAAGCCGGGAGGGGATCAAGAACCCATGTAGAGGGCCCTTTGTCAGAGACTAGGGAACAGCAAGAGAGGCTGGGAGATTATGGCAAGGGACCTGCAGAGAAAGAGAATGGGAGAAGAAGGAGTTCTCCGTTTTCTTTTTCAATAGAGGCAAGGTTCTCAGCTGAGGTGGGGGGTGGGAGAGCGATGGAAGCTTCTGTGGGCACTGAGGTAGGGAATCACTTAGGGAGGCACCAGAGTACCGAAGGCCTGGCCTGCTTCGTTTGGAATGTGGCCAGTCAGCAAGGTTATGAGGTCGGCTGCAGCTTTCTTCAGTGGCTCTGGAGGAGGAGATGAGGTACGGGGCAATGAAGTCTGACAAGAGAGGAGCATCCATGGGAGGGGGGGACGGAAGGGCTGGGAAAGGAGGAGAGGGCCCCAGACTCCAGAGCACAATTGAAATGACTTAAATTTGGGCTAAGGTTGGAAGGGAAAAGTAAAGTCAGAGCCTGAGAATACAAAGGGGTGGAAGAATGAGAGGTCTCCATGAGGGTGAAGGAGCTGTTGGGAGGAGAAAAATGGAGGTGAAAGTCAGATAGGGCAGTGCCAGAATTCCTAATTAATCAGTCAGTCAGTAAACATTTATTAAGTGCTTACTGTGTGCTGCTTTGTTTTACTGCTTAGTGCAAGCAGATACTCTCTCCACTCATACCTGAAGCCATCCTAGTTTGTTAGAGCTGGCGGGGCTTTGTACCCCACTGGCAGAGCATTTAGAAATCCTATGGAGGCGCTGGAGTAGCCAGACAGTGACTTCAGTTTGAATCTCGTGACAGTTATAGCTAATCAATTATGAAATTGCCTTCTCTTTATAAAGAAAAAACTTAATTAAAAGTTAATACATTTCAACCAAAAATCAAAGTTGTCAAGTGTACATGAAAACATAAACTTCATGTAGTTTGTTAAAATGAAAAGGATCTGCAAAAAGACAGCAGAGTAAGCGAAAACTTCTTTGCTCTGTCCCTTTCTGATTTTTTCATCTGTGTATGTAACAAACTTTTGGGCTTTTTTTTTTTTTTAATACATGCATGTTTTATTTATGATTTATTTTATCTCATTTGTATAGGGCTTTCTTATATATTTTTGTGTTTTTCATATTTGTTGCTTTTTGTTATGGGGTAATACTCTGTTCTGTTGACAAGCCACAGCTTATTTAGTCATCCCAATAGTTAGATATGATGCTGTTTCCATATATGAAAATGTTTTTTTGGTTTTTCCCCAGTGTTATATACCAGAGCTGAAAGAAATTACTTCTGCCTGGGACCAACATGAATTTTGTATACCCAACTTATTTTTACAGTTTCTGCCATACTTTGTATTTCAAAAATGCAATGTAGTGAGTGATAAGAATCTCTTCATTTGGTAAATGAAGAAACTGAAATTGGCTCAGTGTGTGACATCAGTGCCAGAGATTTAAAAAAAAAAATAAAGCCTTTACTGGATTTCTTAATGTAGGTGTTCATCATTGAAAATTCAGAACTTACTCTTGGGCTAGGGAAATAGTTCTTGTGGGGAGGCCTGTACGATGCAGAATACATAATAAATAAAGGTTAAGATATTTTTTAGGATCATAAGATTTAAAACCAGAAGATAACCTTAGAAATCATTAGTTCCTGAATTTTACAGATGAGAAAATTGAGGCTCTGAAGGTCACATGACTTGTCTTAATTTTTTAAAAAATGAAATTTTATTTTTAAATTATAAAGTAATTACTTTTTTTCCCTCTCACCGCCCCCCCAGGGGAATAAGCATACGCTCTTTAAAAAAATGAAATATTATTTTTAAAATTATTAAGCATTCATTTTTTCCTCCCTCTTGCCTTTCTTCTACCTCTCCCCCAACCCAAGAAATAAAAAAAGAAAGGAAGAAAACCAGAACCCTCGCAGCCAATATAAATAGTTGAGTAAGACAAGTTACCATATTGGCGTGTGTCTTATTATGCACATTAGTCCATCCCTTCTAGTGGGAGATGAATGGCGTTCTTCTGCAATTGTGATTTCTTTGATCAGAATTCTTAAGTCTTTCATAATTGGTCATTCTACACTGTTGATAGCATACATTGTTTTCCTGCTTCTGCCCGCTCCACTTTGCAACAACAGTCCAAACAAATCTTCACAGTTTCCTCTGAAACTGCCTTTCTTCAATAAATAAAATCTTAACTTGACCTGGGTAGTAAGTAGCAGAGTTAGGATTTGAACACAGTTCTCTTGACTGCCTTGTCTAATGTACTATGTTGCAGATTTTGTTGTTTTGATCTAGAACGAAGCCTTATCTATGCTTTTATAGTAGGGACAATATTTTTAAACTATTAAATTCAAAACTTTTTAAAAATTCAATTTTGTCAGTTCCAGATTCTCTCCTCCCTCCCCTTTGCCCAGCCGTTGAGAAGTCAAGAAAAATAAAACCCTTCACATACATGTATAGACATGCAAAACAGATTTCTGCATTTAGCCATGTTTCTCTCCCCTTCCCCTCCCAAAAAAGAAAAAGCAAGAAATAGAAGAAAATATGCTTCAGTTTGCTCTCTGAGTCCATCATTTCTACCACCCTGGAGGTGGATAGCATATTTTATTGTGAGTCTTTCAGAATTGTGGGTGGTTATTGTGGTCAGAAGAGTTCCTAGGTCTTTCACAGTTGATTCTCTTTACATATTGCTATTACTGTGAAAACTGTTCTCCTGGTTATGCTCATTCTGCTTTACATCAGTTCAAGACCCCACAGGTTTATCTGAAAACATCATTTTTTACAGCGCAGTGGTATTCCATCACATTCATGCACCATAACTTGTTCAGCCATTCCCCAGTTTTTGGGCATCTCCTGAGTTTCCAGTTCTTTGCTCTGGCAAAAAGAGCTGCTATAAGTATTTTTGTACCTATGGGCCCTTTTCCTCTTTCTTTGATTTCTGTGGAGTACATACCTAGTAGTGAGGCAGTGGGTATATACATAAACTCCAAACTTTGACGTAAGTTCCTTGAAGGCAGGAACTTTTTTTTTTTAATCTTTAGCTCATGTCCCATTGGCACTAAATAAAATGCTTGTTGGTTGGTTGATCACGGACAATGTAGTTTAAGAAAATAACAGGAAAATAAACACAGAATAATTTGATGTTGGAGGAGAAATTATGTAAAGTCCCGATTCTGTTCATTTCCTGTTTCCACTTGGAGTAATTATGCAAATAACTAGAATCCCGCTGCTTAGAACTCTTGGGAGAGGCTGTGGAAGAATCACAAAGAACTTGTCTCTGGTGTGCATCCTGAGCTCTTTCCAAGCCATTGTTGACTCTGAGATGATGAAAAAGGAACAGGAAAGGGGGAGGGTAGACCATAAAGACTTGTTCCACTTATTTATCTCTTTGTTGATAGTATTCTAAGCACTAAAGAATGAGTGGGATGAAATGTTAATGCAATGAGATTAAAGTGGAAATGAAAAGTTTTTGAAAAATGAAACTTGCAAATCATATTCTATCTCTAAATCACTTAGAAAACTAGGGATTTGGAATCTTTTCCACTTTAGGAGAGATGATTTTTGTGGTTCTCAGGAAATGATGTTGGTATTATTTATGACCCATTTGACCTCACCTGAACCAATAGAAAGGAAGCTATACTTTGGGGAAAAGGGTGAATTTATTACTCATATTTAGTGTTTCCCCCCCAAAAACCTGAAAATCTTATGGCATCTGTTGAATTTTAGAGTGATCTATGTTTTAGTGGATAGAGCTTGGAACTTTGAGTCAGGAAGACTCAATTTTGAATCCTAACTCACAGAAGCTTACTAGTTGTGTGACCCTGGGCTATATCATTTAACCTCTGTCTCAGTTTTTTCATCTGTGAGATGGGGATCATAATAACGCCAATCTCCCAGGATAGTTGTGAGGTTAAAATTAAAAGTTAACATATGTAACCTTTAAAGCGATATACAAATGCTCATTATTATTAGTGCCTTTTAAAGAGCTGTATAAATGCTATAATAATTCTACATTTGTACTTATTGAGGAATATTTGGAATGCCTTCATGTTTCAGCACGTCAGTGGGTCACTGATCTAACTGCTGTAGATGTAGATGTTCCCATTCTAGCCTGCTTGTCCTTTACCACCCTAGGCTTGGGCCTTGGCCTGGTTAGTTATTAGGCCTCCCCACCCACCCAGTGTGCTGAGTTCTTTCTCATTTTCTCTTGACATCATGAGGATGCCAGTGTACACAAAGGTTGCCCAACAGAGTTCAACATTTGTATCTGTGATTGGTTTAAGATGTAGTAAACATGCTCGTCAGATTTGCAGAGGACACAGATCGGGGAGAGATAAGACAAATTCCCAAATGGGTGGCTAACATGATGCCGAGTTTGTTGTGGCATGTAAGTGGTACAGATCATAATTCCAGTTAGGTTTTGGGGGTGTGTGTGTGTGTGTGTGTGTGTGTGTGTGTGTGTGTGTGTGTGTGTGTGTGTGTGTGTACACTTCAGTTTGGGCAGCAGAAGGCTTCATGGATGAGGTAGGATTTGAGCCAGACTTGTAGGGGGTGGGGGAGAGGGAGGGGAGGATGTAGGATTTTGATGAGCAGAGGGAGTTGGGGAGGGGACTGTTAGATGGAGCAAAGATGCTGAGGTTGAAATGCTTGATGCATGTACTTTGAGGGTGAGAAATCTCATTGTAAGGGTTAGTTTTAAAATATCTAGCTAAGAGATACAGAAGCATTTCTAGTACTTAAGGTATTTGGGCTCAGATCTAGCATTACCTGCTCGCCACTTCATAGTACCCATTCTTCCCTCCAACTAAGGCCATAAACATCATCGAACGCTAAATGACATGCCTTGTTTGTGAATGTCAAGCGAATGAACACTTCCTATGCCTTTCTTTGGAAGATTCACTCAGAATATTTGTGGGCTGCCTTTGACATTTATTGGATGTGTTTGAAAGACTGAATTCAGAGAATATGCTTCGGTTTAAGATTAGCTTCTTAAAGTCGAAACTGGGTGTCCCTCTTAGAGCTTTGAACTTACTTGAGTGAGGCGTGTTTTGGAGATGGATTCATTTGACTTCTGCCAAAGTGGTTGGGTTTTGATTCCCATCTTTTGTCTAGAGTTGACATCCTGGATTGTGACTATTTTAAAAATAAGATGAACTCCTAGGACCTAAAATTAGTGCTAGAAAGGACCTTGGAGATTAGCTAGTTCCATTTTTGTAGATGGGGAAACCGGCAAGTGTCAGTGATTTGGCCAGGTGGTGTGTTGCAGAGTCAGTTGCCAGACTTTGAACCCACGCCCTCTGACAACAGTTGTCTCCCCGCTCTCCTGCCTCAGTTTCACTGCTGAAATCAAATGTGGGAACTGTTTGGATACCTATCTGGAATTGGATTATAACCATAATCAAATGGAACCTTTAAAGAAGGTTGTCTGTTTGACACTCAGTTTAAAATATAACCCATTTTTGGAAACTTGTACTCTCATTTAGGTTTAGGTTTAATCATCATTTGGTAAAACCATAACATTTATCTGTAAAGATATTTCTGTCAGAACCAGAGTTCCTGTGGCAGCAGGTTAGTTCAGATGAGGGGCAGCTGCTACCCAAGTTTATGCAGACCCTTTGTTGAGTCAAAGGCTGGCTGTTGCGAAATGGTAACAAAGGGCTGAGGGGGGGATGATATTAGCTATTTGAGGAGTGGGCATGCAGGAATATGATTCTGAGGGTGGATTCCATGCTAAGAAATCAGTCTGTGGAGGGAAAAGGACAGGTAGGGTGCATGTGGTATTAGGCCCAAGTTCAGAGCAAAGGAAAGAAGGCAGCAGGTGCTGACAGGAGGCCTTGGATTACGACCAGCTCTCTGGTCCTGGCCTGTTAGCAGCATATACGGACCGGGGAAGGCCTGACTTTTACTGCTTGTATTCAGAAACAGACCATGATCATACGTCCTGTGCAGTGTTGTGGTGCCACGGCCAGTGAGTGAGACCTTGTTGTTTGAGCCGTTTGTCCGTTGGGGACGCAGTTGTGAGACTGTCCCATGGTGTCTTTGCCTTTAGGGTTTATTTTTCCTGTCTTTGGTCTTCTCTCAGGACAGGGGTGGCTTGTTTGCCAGGCTGTATTGTTGTGTCACCTGAGACAGAACATGACTAGATATGATAAAATATGTAAAATGCAGATAACACCAGGAGAAGTTGGCTATGATACTGCCATGTGTCAAGCTTGCTCTAAATTTTTTCTCTTTGATAGTTATCTTCTTGAATCATTCCTCTTCCTTTAGGGCAGGGGTGGGGAACCTGTGGCCTTCTGGGTCCTCAAGTGGGGCCCTTTGACTGAATCCAAACTTCACAGAACAAATCCCCGTAATAAAAGGATTTGTTCTGTGAAACTTGGATTCAGTCAAAAGGCCACACCCAGGGACCTAAAGGTCACATGTGGCGGGCTGCAGGTTCCCCACCTCTGCTTTAGGGCATGTTGGTATCAGAAGTTGAAAGACTTGACAAAGGCCATGGGAGTTTGATACTGAGACCTAGGTCATATTTCCAGGTGGAGGGAGCAGCACAGGTGATCAGTGATGGTCTAGATGAGCAAGGTAGTTAGCAGTAGGCAGGTCTGGTCTGCTAGAGTATTGGGAAACCACTGATCAGTTACAGGAAGGCCAGGGCCTGAGGACTGGGCAGGTACTAGCTCCAGGTGAGAGAATTAGGGGACAGCAGCAGGGATCCACATGGACCACTTTATCCTTGATAGGAAATGAATGACCCATTTTTAACTTCTTAGACTTCTGACTTTGGACAATGATTTTATCACAGATTTTCAAAGGTAATTTTTTTAGGCGATTGGGGTTAAATGACTTGCCCAGGGTCACACAGCTAGTGTCAGGTGTTTGTTCTGAGGCCAGATTTGAACTCAGGTCCTCCTGACTTCCGGGCTGGTGCTCTATCCACTGTGCCACCTAGCTGCCCCTCAAAGGTAAATTTTAAAGGTAAATTTAAACATTAAAGGCAGCCTCGTGTAGTGGATAGAATGATGCAGTTGGAGTCATAAAGACATGGATTCAAATTCTGCCTCACACATTTTCTAGCAGTGTGACAATGGGCAAATCACCCTCACCTCTGAGTCTCCAGCAACCCCATCCAGCTTATTTCCTAAGTAATAGATGGATTTTTGATTGTAGGCTGGTGGCCAAGGAAGGTCGTATAGGAAGTCCCAGGTCCTTGATGTATTGATGTGAGTTTTGTTTATTGTCTTGTGATTGTTTTATATTCTTTGCATTCTAGTGAAGATTTTTTTTAAGTCTTTCTTCAGTTAGTGATTATATAACGTTTCTCCTTCCCCCCCCATGTGTGATAAAGTCACTTCATGTAATTTCTTGTAATAGAGGAGATCATTAGTATGAATTTTAAAAGATGTTGGTTAATATGCCACTCAACTGGAGTGTCGTTTGCTGGGTCCTAACTAAATAATGGAGTGGGAAAACTGAAAGCGGGATTTGTGGCTAGGTATTGAGGTATAAATTATGTGACTCATAGGACGTTAGAGTTGGAAGGCATCTCTGAGGTCATCTAATCCAGCCTACGCCTGGATCATTGATCCCCCATTTTACCTCCCCAGTCGTAAGCTGACTTCTGCTTGAAGGCTTCCACTGATGAGGAGAACTGTGCTCCTAGAGGCAGCCCTGTTGTGTTTGGACAACTGGGACTTCTCAGAAACTTTGCTTAGTTTTTTTCAGCCTCCCCATATATGGCAACGTGGCCAGTTTCCTCACTAGCCTGGTTATTCTCTGAGAGCTCACTAGCTTATCAGTGTCAGTCCTTCTAAAATGGACCCCAGACAGGCACCCAGAGCTATCTAAATTATCACTGTGTTAGATGTAGTCTGATGAAGGCAGAACGTTTCGGACCCAGCAACGAGTTGAGCCTCACCCAAACACATACATTTCTGTATAAAATCCCTTCCCAAGACTTGCCTATCTCAGACAAGTCAGTCTCTCCTTCAGGACAATAGTCAAGCAGTAAAATTGGATAAACCAACATGCCGCGTCACTGCTAACTCAGGTTGGACTTGTAGTCCGCTAGAACCCCAGATCTGGCTGCATGAATGGTTTTCCGGCTTTCTGTATCCCATGGCTGTGTAGTTGACTTTTTGAACCCAACACAAAGTGTTACTTTGGGACACTCTTAGAGTCTGTTGTATATTAGCTAGCATTCCCAGCTTTGCGTAATCAGTAAATTTAATAAACATATCTTCCCTCTATGCCTTCATCTGGTCTCTGCTTCCGTTTCCTCATCTATAAAATGGGGATAATAATAGCACTTACCTCCCAGGGTTGTTGTGAGGATCAAATTAAATAAATAATTGTAAAAATCAATTAGCACAGTGCCTGGCACACAGTAGGTGTTATATAAATGTTAGCTCTTGTTATTATCATTATTCATGGAAATATAGCCCAGACATGTTCAGTACCATAGGCCTAGGATGCTCTGGACTTGAGATCTTTTAGGTTGACGTTGATATGAACATGTTTTGGGTAGTCAGCTTACCATTTCCATACCCAACCAGCTTCACTGTTATCCAGTCCTTAGTTTTGCCCACTGGGTTTTCATGGGAAGTTTTGTCTTTGATATTCCATGAAATCAAGTCAATTTTAGCTGTGATAGCCCAGGAGCCTCTAGATTAGTCTAGTAATCCTCTCAGAAAAGGAAATAAAGCCAGTCTGCTGTGACCATTCTTAATGAATCTATATGAATATTTAAAATTAATTAAAATATTTAAAATACTTTATAAATTTTAAAGTACTGTATAGGCATTATTTCTTTACTGTGCAGGCTATCAGTGATGTCTTACTTTTCTTAGTGGGCACTCACCATCCCATTAATAACATGATCTAGAATTTTACCAGTTATTGATGTCAATCTCACAGGTTTCTATGTTATGTCTGGGTCTCTCAGACCAGCCCTTAGGTTCATGGGTTGATGCTTTGTCAGAGGGTCCTCCTTGGCCCTGTTGGGCAAGCCTTATTACAGACTTCCCTGATGGCAGAGGGCCCAAACGCACTACCACACACATAGCTAGCCGTCCAGCTGGCTTTTTCAGGGTTTGGTGTCCTGCGAAGTCCCCAGGGATGTCTGCTAGAGGCAGAACCATTCATCTGTTCGGCATTTCTTTCCTTCATTAAGGAGGAATATGGAGAAGCCTAGAAGAAAACTGGTTAAGAGGGAATTGAAAGGCGAAGTCCACCTTAACCAGGTTAAGGCGGCTGACTTGGTGACTTCGTTGGGAAGTGGGGCATAGGACAGGGTGATAAAGAATAGGCATTGGTCTTCTGGAAACGAAAGCACTTAAAGAAATGAAGCCCTAATCAGAGGCTTTTCCACTGTTTGTCTTGGACACGTTCTTCAGGAAAAGGCACTGGAAAGCCCTGGAGGAGTGAGCACTGAGCAATCTCACAAAAATGAAATGGGTTCTGTTTTTAAAAATAGAGAATGCCTGGTTTTTTTTTTTTTTTAAAGCATTTGATTTGCATGGGGATAATGCCGATTTGGAGGCTTTCTTCCAACAAGGTGTCTGCCATGCATGTTAAAATGATATAAAGCTCCTTGTTAGATGCAACCATTGAGACAGCTTTGTTCAGTGACCCTCGAAGGTCTGACTGTGTCTGCTTAGCATAGTGCTTGGCACCTATGCACTTAATAAATGCTTTTTGATTTGACTATAATTATTATCAAATGAACCATAAAAAGGGAAGTCATTTGCTTGTCAGAGATTTGTAGCCATAGTTTTGGGGGGTCAGGATCCAAATTAGATTAAGAGGGGATCAGAATAAGTCTTGTGTAGGAAGGGGCCTGTAAGTTGAACTTTGAAGGAAGCCAGGGATTCTTGAAAGGGAGTGCATTCCAGGCACGGGGAACAGCCTGTTTGAAGACATGGTGAGGTAAGCAGGACAGTGATTGAACTGGAGCCCAGAGCCACATGGTGATGTTTTAATTTCGAGGCCAAGGAGCTGGTGTTTGATCCTCGAGGTGATGAGGAGCCCCTCGATCTTTATCAGTGACCTGGTGGCTGTGTGGTGGTGAGTTGGAGAAGGGAGAGGCTTGAAGCAGTTGGGAGGCTTTTGCAGTAGTTGAGGGCAGAAGTCATGAAGGCCTGAGTTCAGGTGTGATGGCTGTGCCTGCGTGAAATGGGGGTGGGGAGAGAGATGTAGGAATGGGATGCCCCCCACCGGGCAGCTGCTGGGAGGAGGGGGAAAGGTCCAGCAGGACTGTGAGGCGGTGGACCTGAGTGATGGGGAGGGTGGTGGGGCCCTTGGCAGGCAGAGATGAGCTGGGGACGTGAGTGGTCTGGGGGGAGAGACTAGTTCTGTTTTAGATGTGTTGAGCGCAAGGCACCGATGGCGGGGCTAGTTGGAAATGTGTAGTCAGCCTCTAGTGACGTGGAAGTGGGGCTGGGGTGGGGGCAGGGGAACAGCATGAGGGCCATCGTCGTGTCGCTTAGATTGTAGACTCCGTGGAGGGAAGTAAAGTATAAGAAGACTGGCAAGGTAGGAGGGGGCCGGCTGGGAGGGACTTTGAATGCTCAGCAGCGAAGTTTCTATTTGATCCTGGAGGTGTCAGGGAGCCGTTGGAGTTAATTGAGGAGAGGATGGTGTGGTTAGAAAGATCACTTTGGCAGATGAATGAAGGATGAATTGGAGTGAGGAGAGACTCTGAGGCAGGTAGACTCCCCCAGTGACTATTGCAGTAATCCGTGTGTGAGGTGACGAGGGCCTGCACCAGGGTGTGGAGAGGGAGAGGTGGCAGAGGAGAGAAGGGGGCATAGCCAAGAGGTGTTACAGAGGCAGAATCAGGAGGCCTTCCTTGGCAGCAGAGTGCATATGTGGTTGGAGTGTTGGTGAGGTGTCATAGATGACACAGAGGTGCCACCCCTGGGTTCCTGGGGGATTGTAACCTGGACAGAAATAAGCAACTTTGGAATAGAGGGAAAAGCTGATGAGTTCTGTTCTAGACATGTTGAATTTGAGGTGCTGAGGCAGAATCCACGAGGAGATATCTAAAAGGCGGTTGGTGAGGAGGTCAGAAGAAGAGTGAGGGCTGGATAAATGGATCTGAGAATCTTCTGCCAAAAGAGAATTGAGGCCATGGGAGCTGATGAGGTCGCCAAGTGAGATATGTAGAGGGAGAAGAGGAGAGGGCCCAGGACAGAGCCTTGGGAAACCCAGGCTATTCTGTGTGAACTGGAGGAAGATCCAGCAAAGGAGACTGAGATGGAGCAGTCAGACAGGTAGCAGGAGACCCAGGAGAGCCTAGAGAGGAGAGAGGATCCAGGAGTAGGAGTGATGGACAGTGCTCCATTTGGCAATGAGGTGATGGCTGATTACTTTGGAGAGACCATCTTCAGCTGAATGAGGAGGTTGGAAGCCAGATGTCTGAGGGTTAGAAGAGAGTGAGAGGAGAGGAAGTGCAGACACTTATTGTGGATGGCTTCTTTGAGGAGTTTAGCTGTGAAAGGGAGGAGATGCAGCAGGATGGTAAGTGGGACGGTCCAGTGATCCAGTGATAGTGAGATGGCTGGATTAGTGACAGTTTTTTAAAGAGAGCAGAAATAAAAGGTTTATATGCGCAGTTAAACAGCTATTAAATGGGGGAAAGATTGAATATTGATTACTGTGCTGCTGATAGAAGTCCAGCAGTCTGCTGGAGAAGATGGGATGGAATGGGGTCAGTCGTGCATATAGAGAGATTTACCTCAGCAAGAATGGCCACTTCATCACATGAATTGGGTGAAGGTAGAAAGTAGGGGGGGAAGACATCTGAGTGATGTGGATGAGGAGGGGAGACAAAACTCTCCTTGAATGGCCTCGGTTTTTTGAAGCATGAGGCAAGGCCATCAGCTGAGAGGGTAGGGGGAGGAAAGGATGAAACATTTGGACTAACCGCTGTGGTGAATAGGATCGGGAACTGATTAGGGACAAAAAAAAAGATTGCCTGGATGCAGTGAGGGCTCAGTTGAGATTCTGTATTGTAATTTGTAGTGGATTCGCTCTGTATGCTTTCTTGACTTTCCTCCAGCTCTGTTGAGCAGCATGCAAATAGGAATGAAGGTAACGAATGGCAGGAGTAATCCAAGGTTAGGTTTTGGCAAAGCATGATCAGTGATGGGCTAGGTTGGCAAAGTTGACTTGTTCTCAGGGGGGATGGAAGGAGAGTGTAGCCAGTACTATCTTTGAGAGAACTGTGGGGTGGAGGGACTGGAGGTCATGGTAGAGATGGAATAAAGTTAGAGTTGTAGGGCTGAAGTTTGGAAAGATGGTAAAGGATTTTTCAGAGGTTATGAACTTGTGGGTGATGGCAGGCTCAAGGGGTCACCCATCTCAGTGTGCAGCTGGAGTGGGGTGGGAGAATAGTCCATAATAGAGTTGAGGAACTTGGGAATTTAGATGATTTGAGGAAAGATTAGTATGTGTGTGGAAGTCCCCTAGTGTGAGGGTAAGGGTTTGGGAGAAGAGAAAGACTGAAATGATTGAGGGAAAAGGAATGTGTCTTGGGGGTTTGATAAATTAACAGCTATCACAGTCTTCCTGGGATGGTAAATTTGGAATGAAAGACTCTCAAGGCAGTTGAGTGATGGGGGGAGAGGAAGAGTCTGGAAGTGGCCATGGAAAGCAAGGAGTTTTCTGATGCCCCCATGATCAGTAGTGAATTGAGGGGTCTGAGTGAAAGTGTGGGCAGCACTGTGAAGAGTGACCGTGGATCCCGTGGGTGCAGGAGAGAGCCAGGAGACAGATGGAGTGGGAAGGGAAGACAGGGAAGGTGAAAGTCAATTCATTCTAGAGACACAGTGGGATGAGTGGGTAGATCTGGAATATGACTTGGGGGAAAGGGGAAAAGAGTAAGGGATTGAACAGTGGGGGTAGTGGGGAATGGGGTTTTCCAGTGACAGCCTGGAGTTCAGAATCTCTGGGATGGGGGGAGAGAGTGAGGATGTGGAAGCATGTTAACCATGGAGGAATGAGTCTAAGCAGATTTTTAGTGGCTAGAGAGAAGTCACTTGAGGGAGACAGACTGACTGTTCAGGGGCTTTGTAGCAGGTGGAGATGCTGAATCCTGTCAGGTCCAGGAATCCAGACTCTTAACAGGCAGCAGGTGGTTGATACTTCTGCCTTAGAGAGTTGCCTAGAACAAAGCTTCCCCACCAGATTACAGTGTCATTGGAAAATGTTTAACAAAATAAACATAAATGTAGTACAACATAGAGAATGTTCATTTGTGTTTTTGTAAGTCAGTTTGTGCCCCTCAGGGATCTGCTAGCTGAAGCCAGACGTGAACCTAGGGCTTCCTGGCTTTAAGGCCACCTCTCTACCCTGTAGCCTGGCCTCTCATGCTATTCATGGTGGGAAAAATCACCTAATCTTTCTGAGCCTCAGTTTCCTCATCTTTAAATAATTTAATAGCATTTGAGTTATGACCTTACAATAATATTGAGTGGAAAGAATCAGTTTTGTTGGAGGATTGAATCACTTTTGGACATACTAGGAATAATTATAAAGAATTATGGGAGAGGGGCAGCTAGGTGGTGCAGTGGAGAGAGTATCGGCCCTGGAGGCAGGAGGACCTGAGTTCAAATCCGGCTTCATACAAATGATACTAGCTGTGTGATCCTGGGCAAGTCACTTAACCCCGATTGCCTCACCAAAAAAAAAAAAAAAAAAAAGAAAAGAAAAAAAAGAAAGAAAGAAAGAAAAGAATTATGGGAGGAAAGAACTTCTCGAGTTAGACACAAGTTTATGTTCTTAAAGTTGGTAAATTACTTAGAAGTTCTTTACAAATGCCTTTACGTTTTCCCATAATACGTTGAAGGCATTTTCTCTTGTTATTTTAAACCATGAAATGGTTGTAGTAGAAATGTCATTATTTGTAATAAAATAGAGAGAATACAGGATTCAGAGGCCCTGGATTTAAGTCATGGGTGCGCTCCTCAGTGCTTGTGTGACCTTGGGTCAGTGACTTCATCTCTGAGCCTCAGTCTCTTAATCTGTAAAATGGGAATTGTCATACTTGCCCTTACTGCTTGTGGGACTTTGGGAAATTCAATTCATATCCCTGACCTCAGTTTCCTCTTCTGTAAAAATTGGACTAGAAGACTCCAAGGTCTGTGATCCTCTGAATAATGGCACTTGAAGGAAAGGTAGATTTGATCGTGGGATGGAGAGGTGGCCTCATTCAGGCCTTGGGAGGTCAGCAGTGCTGGTTAGGGCCCGTTCTGTGCATGCATCATTTCCTTTAATCCTCCCAGCCACCTTGGGAGAGCCTAGGATTTAGAGCTGGTTGAGAAATCATCTGGGCCTGCTCCCTTTTTAAATATGGGAAAACTGAGGCCCAGAGAGCTCCCGAGATTGGAAGAGGCTGGATTGGAAAGCAGATCTCTTGTGGTTCTAAATTTAGGTTTCTTTCCGTTATATCATGCTGTCACTAGATAGGCGACTTTTAAGGGAAAACTGAGGGTTTAATGGGTGCTTTGTTTTCTCCCAGGCAGGGTCTAGGCCAGTCTTAAACTCCGGTCTTCACTGGGCTTCTGGGGGTAGTCAAATGCATGCTTTCATTTTTAAGCATAAATTTAATTTTTCATACGTATTTTTCTTCTAGTTTTTAGAAAAATTATGACCGTGTTAAGTCAATATCTTGGTTTAATATATTATTTTAAAGTATCTGCTGAGTGTGAATGTTGATCTTATTTTCTAATACATTTTTACCCTTGTTTTGTAGGTAATTTATCCAGAGCATTCGAAACTTAGTGATAAAGAAGTAAGTCTTTGTCTTTTACTGCTTTTCATTTGTTTGATGCCTTGGCAGCTCATAGACTTTTTGTTTTCTTTTTCAGAAAACGAATATTTGCTATTTGTCTTTTCCAGATTCGAATTCAGGTAATGTTTTTACTCCATCACTCTAAGTGTGTGTGTGTGTGTGTGTGTGTGTGTGTGTGTGTGTTGAGGCTGGAGCCCACTTGGGACAGGGAGGGAACTGTGCCAGGTGGAGCCCTTGGTGGCCTCTCCTTGAGTCCATCGAGCTGAGATTGTCTACTCTTGCTGGGCGGGGCATAAATCCTGAGTAAGTTTTCAGAGGAAAATTTTATTTGATTTCACTTTCATTTAAAGAATAAATAGTTTCCATGGTGCTTTTAAGGGTAGAGTGAGGCATCGTGAAATCCAGACACCACAAGCTGGACAAGTTGATGGAGTGGCTGCAGTTGGCCCTACGTTCAGATGGGTTTCCCAAGTTTACCAGCAGTGGGTGGCCTTCAGTTAGTGTTAGTGACCAGGCCAGGGCCTGGCAATCAGAGTCCAGTTACACAAGAGAGGGTTAACAGTGGCAGACCCTGTGAAAGGCGAGTTCAGCTGAGGAGCATATTAGTAGGGGTCCTTTCCTTTGGACCGGTCTCCTTGTGTGTGGTCTGGGCTGCTGACAACTTTCAGCTCCCTCCAGGCCTCCCACTGGCAGGGTGACACCTGGTGAAGCAGGCATATTTTAGTGCTGTTTTTGTGTGCTGCTACTTATACAATTAAAGAATTCTATAATAAGAATTCTCTTTCTCCGATTTGGGGGACTTAGAGACCATTTTTAACATTCCCTGTTTTTTTTTAACTACATTTTTTTCATGCTTCCGAATTTTTGCTACAAATTTAGAACTTGTTGAAACAGCTTCTTTAATCACTTCTAAAATAGTCACATAAAGTTGGTGTCCCTCTGTGGACAGGCCTTTTATGGACCAGTAAAATTTATTGCAAAATTAAGAACAATAAATGTGTATGGGGTTATTGCCTTCGAGAGATTCTAGAAGGGCTTGTGAAGATTATGAGATATTGGTCTGTCTTGCCTTATTATCAAAATGACTTAAATATTTAGAATTTTTGCCTACAGATTAATGGCTCTGCTAGTTTTTATTAAATCAGATAAGCTGCAGGCTGCGCCTGTGGGCTCCTTCCCCGTTGGGCTGCATTGGCACTTCTGAATAATATAGTGTTCCATCATCAAAACAATTTCCCCTAGTCAGTGAACTTAGCTTACCACAAGCAGAGCACACTCCATGTGAACCTCCCCGCGAGGCCAAGGGTAATGTGTCAGACAGTCCTTGTGGCTTTCCTGTGAGCCTTAGCTGGTCATTTTGGTTCCTTCTACCCCTATGTCAACAAATACGTATGAAGTGGCTGCTTGTGTGTAAATAAAGGTGCTTGGCAGGATGACCAGAATTTACAGTCGGCCTCAGACACCTACTAGCTATGTTGACACTGGGCAGTCACTTCTCTGCCTGCCTCAGTTTCCTCATCTGTAAAATGGGGATAATAATAGCACCTACCACCCAGGGTTGCTGTGAGGATCAAATGAGATTACATTTGTAAAGTGTTTTGCAAATCTTGAAGCGCTACATAAATACTAGCTATTACTAGTGAAACAAAGATAAAATAGGATGCAATTCCTGCCTTCAGTATCATTATGTTCTCCTACTCCCCTTCCCCAGTTTTCAAAGGAAAGAACTTAACTATTCATCTGGGTACCAGGCCTGAGTAGTGATGGAATGGTGCTGAATGGTGCTTCTTTTTTTTTGGCTAGACAGTGAGGTTAAGTGACTTGCCCAGAGTCACACAGCTAGTAAGTGTTATGTGTCTGAGGCCAAATTTGAACTCAGGTCCTCCTGACTCCAGGGCCAGTGCTCTATCCACTGCACTACTGCCTGCCCCACTTGAATGGTGCTTTAATATTTATTTACTATTAGTCTTTTTTTTTTCCTGTGTTAACCTTTTATTCACCCTGTCTACTTCTGGAAAGTAAGACAGAGATCTGTTCCTTATGTCCCTTTTTTCTTGATTGAAGAAATCTTTCAGTACTTCAGAAAGATGTGTGGGGTCATCAGTGTGAGTACTCTTCCCACCGGGCTCTTTGTGTCTTAGTGGCACTGTCTGGAGTTGCTGTGCCTAAAGAATTCTTTACCTGGTGGCAGGTCTGATGTGGAGCCTGTCTGAACTTAACTAGACTGATGCTTGGACAGCAGATAGGAAGTCCGTTGCCAGGACTGGCCTTGGCCTTTCTAGAATTGTCTGCTGGCCTAGCCCTGGCTTCTCCTGGGCGTAGGCTCTCCATGCCCCTTGAAGGCACCGGGACATTATCTAAGCGTCAAGGTTTAGGACTTAAATAGAAGCTTACATGTCCATAGTTAGAATATATCTTCTGTTATCAGCAGATGTGAGCAGACCATGGCTGTTTGGTATTTCTGGCTAGAGGACCGATGAGGTCTCTTCTGGGTCCAGATTGATGATCCTTTGACCTGATCCCCTCCGTGAAGTAGGGCACATCTCCCCCAAAGTTTGCGTGGTCTGAGTGAACTTGATCTCCCTGAAAACAGGCATCTCGCCATCCTGACAGACGCGCTTCAGTGCAGGCAGCCAAGAGACCACACAGTGGGATGTGATTTAGATCATTATTCTCTTTGGTGATTCTCTAAACAGCTGGTTGCTCTTCATGTGTTTTATTAAATGAAACTTGTTATGACTGTGCCAGTTCTGAAATGGATTTACTTTAAAAAAAAATCCCCAAATAGCTTTTATTGCTGTGGAAGGAAACGCAGGAGCTATATTGCAGTCTTTAGGAAACAGTAAAAATGGAGTTTTGGTTTCTATGGAGTCAGCAGAAAAAATAGAACCATTTAGGTCATTCATTTACAGAGTCAAGAAAATGTAGGTAGATATTGTAGGGAAGAGTCCTCAAGTTTCCAAAGAAATCTCTCCCCCATTCCTCCCAGCCTCAGGAACTTCTACCACCACTGTTGCATTTAAAATAAACAATATTTCCTCTGCTCACCCACAGCTTAGAGCTGTTAGAGAGGTATTTGTCAGGCCTTTCTCCTTGTAGCTCATTAGCAGCGTTTGGACCTGGGGAATCCCTGCTCCCTGAACTCTGGTGATATCCGAGAATCCTCACTGCCTAAGGCGTGTGCAGACCGTGGCAAGATGAGAGAAACCATCTGCAGACATTTCTTAGCTCAGTGTGGGAGAGACCCAAGAATGTAGATTGGTTCTACAAATGCTTTGTAATTGTCTACCTCATGTGCTAGATGCTGGATGACAGTGAAAAACAGGTCCTGCCCTTGAGGAGCTTAGAGTCTCCTGAACAGATGATTTAGGGGAACATGGGGAAAACATTAGTCTTCATTGCTGAATCTTAATAGAGAAAATGGGCCACAACACATGTGCATTCTCTAAATAATACTCCTCTTGTGTGCTTCTCTTTTGGGGTATTCTAAAAGCCGCTTTCAAAATAAGTGTCCCATGTTCTCAGAAATCTTCAAATGCGTACAAGCTTCCTAGCCTAGGGGACAAAGGTTCACGAGAAGCTCCTGACAAATTCTGTTCTAAGGCCTCGTTGAAAGGATGTGCCACCCAGAGGCTGGTCTTGTTGCTTAAAAACGCAGGAAAGGCATATAAGAAGATAATATGGCCATAGTCAATGCTTTCATTTTAATGGATTTATTTTCCACAATTAAGTTTTTACCTAAAGTTCATTTAATGAGGTAAATACATAAAACATTCCCCCTTTAGAAAAATAAATTTTCAAAAGCCCACCCTTCATTTCGGTTTAGCCGGAAATTTTAATAATATATATGTAAAAAAACAAAACAAAACCAAAGCAGCTCCTGGTGCAGCCACACATGCTGCACTGTACTTGGAAATATGCTAGATGAGGATTTTCTTGGCTATAAAATAAATATATGACAATCCATTGCTCTTTGCTGTTAATGGAGGAGTTAGAAAAAAACCCATCTGAGAGCTGAAATTCTGTGTAATCACATTTAGTAACACCTCGTGTCCTACTGCAACGTGTTCTCAAATGGACTTTTAATTCTTTGTATTTTGTAGGCTCTGAATAGAGTAAGGACTATCTCTGTGATAACTTTGGGGTAGGGAACTTCCCTATGACAAAAACTGCCCATACTGTTTGGCACCTTCTCTGAAACTTAAGCCTGGGTGCATTGCCTAGAGCACGGAGTCTGTGGTCATTCAGCCAGCTTGGGTCAGAGGCAGGATTCGATCTCAGGTTCTGCTTGTTTTGTGTTATCCCTGGGACCTTAGAAAGCCAGTCATTTCAGTCTGGGTGAGTATCTTGTCCCTAAAAGGAGGGTGTGGGATTGGATTGACTTCTCAAGACCCTGCCCACTCTTAATAATTTATGATTTCTGACATCCTGACAAGGTCTTTGTTACCAATGGAAATACAGCCATTACAAATTAATATCTTTGTGAAAACAATAATAGGAAAGGTAGAAGAATTTTGAGTTTTTAAGACTAGGGTTCCATTATTGGTAAATGCAGGCCTTTGTTGGAGAGTGAGCTGGGCCCCCAGTCATCCCCTAAACCCTGTTCTGTGCTACTAGGAGGGAGGCTCTGTGCACTGTTCAGCTTTGGTCTCGTGCCAGTCCCTTGTACAGAGCTGCTCCGGAAGTCTGGCTCGCTGAAGGAAGAAGGATGGAAGAAGCCGGGATTCCTGTGGGTCAGTCACAGAGGACTGTGTAGGCAGCCCTAAAGTCAGTCATATTACCTTGACACTGTGGCCTCTTTTGGTAGCCTTCATGGAGGCCCCTTTGTTTTCAGCTGTAGGTGATAGAGGAAAACCTGGCTATTGCCCAGGTAGCCAGAACTTTGACAATTCTGCTAATCTAGCCTGCAGTCCTTAGGAATCACTTTATAGCTTCTTCAAAAGATGTGGTAAGGATTTGTTGTTTTAAAAATATTATTAATGCCTCTGGCTAAACCTTGTTTCAGTCTGGACTTTTGATAAACTGCTTTTTAAATTGGAGAGTGTTTTATGAGATTAAATGAGCTTCAGTTAAAACTTAACAGTTAAAATGAATTATGATGAAGAAAACAAATATTGTATATAAGCATTTCAAAAGAAAATTAACAAGAATGGAAATGTCATATACAGAACTGAGGTTTTAGTCCCAGCTTGTCACAGCTTGGCTGTGTGATCTTGGACAGGTCACTTTGGGGTCCTCAAAATGAGCAGGTAAGTAAGCTCCGGCCCCTCTTAGCTCTAAAATTCTGTGATTCTGTGTAAATAAAGTGTTAGGCTAAGCTGTCCTCAATTCCCCCTTTTTATTTTTGTTTTCATCAGGCTGTCTTGGAGATACCCAGTTTTGTTTCAGGTTCCGACAGTCTTCTGGCCGGAGGATGTCAGCTCGATGTATCCAGGATCAGTTGGACCGAGATTCACCTGTGTATTTAAAGGTTAGAAAAGTAGTAACAGGAAAAGGTCATCGTGGTAGAGAAAACGGTCAGCATCAGTTTGCATTTGTACAGTCATAAATTGGTTGTGTTTGGCAAAAATGCTCGTGCTTTTGTTTGCATCCTCTAGTGATACTTCAAGGGGCTGTAGAGGGAAGGAAGCTGATTGTTCGGGAGCTCGAGAAGCCTTTACCGGTTCTTGAAGTATACTAAAGTTTCATTGAAGACTTCAGGAATAAGTTAGAATGTGATTGTTCTGTACTTTGTTACTAGCACCTTTGTCTAGATTGGGAGTCCGAGCCAGGTGGCTTTTTTACCAGGTTATCACCCTAAGCAACACAGAGTTTCCAGCAATGCTATATGTGTTGAGGAGGGGAGAAGGAAACTTTTACTAGATAGGTTTTATTTTTCCAGTGGCTTTTTTTCATTTTTCTTATTCATCTCTGTTGTCTTTTAACATTTTGATCATATGATTATTTTATTCCTGGATAAGATTAAGCAAAACTTATTCCTGAATTCTATGTATTGTACTTAAATGTTTTACTATTCAGATAGAAGGTTGAGTTGTGACCCTTTGAGTTTCATCTTATTTTTGGTGTGCAAAGAAATATGATTTTGACAAATACTGAAATCAGGATTTAATTTTATTTTACCTTTTTGGCAGAAAGATCCTGCATATTTTTATGGTTATGTGTATTTCCGACAAGTTCGAGATAAAACACTAAAAAGAGGCTACTTTCAGAAGGTAATTTATAGTCTTTTAAAAAATTCCTTTTTGGTCATGAAGTTAAATTTGAACTTTTCAGTTTACAAAATACAGAATAGAATTGTATATAAAAATCAACTTTTATTGCATTTTTTTAGTGTATGTTAAAATGGTAGTAACAAAATCACCTTGCATGTCTCTCTTCCCTTCTGATCTTCCTTCCATTCTCTTTTGTGTATTTTAAAATGTTTGGTGTATATTTTCTTGCTTTTCTTATTCATTTTCCATTGCTGTTAAGATCCACCAACTCCTCCCTCCTCCCTTCCCACCAGAAACAACCTCTCCTGTAACAAGGAAGGAAAATTCCGCAAACCCATTCAGCACTTTGGTGGGGCTGAAAACACCTTCCTCATTCTGTACCTTCCTGTTCCTTTGAGGGTCTTTGGGAGTTGTGCTCAGTTAAGGCCCTGATCAGTTTTGAAGTCTTTCAGAATCATTCTCCATTACGTGCTCCTGGTTCTGCTCACATCTCTCTGCATCAGTTCCTACAAGTCTTCCCAGGTTTCTCCAACTTGGGCTCTTTTGTCATTGAAGGGGACACTCCCTCCCATGGCTGTGCCTGTTTGTGCTCTATTCTCTGATTGATGTTCCCCCTGTGAGTTTCCAGTTTTTTGATTGAACAAAACATGTTACTCTAAATATTTGAGTACACATGGGTCCATCTACGTACTTTTCAAATGAACTAAGCCAACTTAAATTTGTGCCATCAGGAAAGTGAGGTGTGATCGTAAAATGTGAGCAGCTTTGTTAAAGAAGGCAGAGCCAGCCTTCTACGTCCTTAGGAGAGTTGTCCCATTACCCAGAGGCTTATTCTAGAAGGAGGATTGTTGCGTAGAACGTTTTTGTACCTTCTTTCTGTGGGACTGATTGCCCCTTCTTTTGACCATCTTCAACACTGGCAGATCTGTTGTTTTAAACTACATTCCAGTGGAGAGACAAAGTGTGACCGCTTAGGAAGATCTGCATTCTGTAACACATACACACACATATGCATACATATACACACAAACATGTTACACACATACATGATTGAGAGATATCCTTGGAGTTTTAGGTTTCATTTAGTGAAATATGGTTTCTTTTCTGTTGTTAGTAATAATAGTAATGATAGTTAACACAAATGGAGCATGCTAAGTTGTGAAGCACATTTGACAGATGAGGAAAGTGAGGCTGAGTGAGTTTAAGTGATTTGGCCAAGGTCACACAGCCATTGAGGGTCCAGGGCTGGATTTGAACCCAGGTCTTTCTAACCTCTGAGTATGGTGCTTTATTCATTGTGTTACTCAGCTTTTCTAGTGTTCGTCTAATGGTATTGGTTGAAGATTTATTAAGTACCTCTTTTGTGCCAGGTACCAGCATATCCTTTGTAGAAAGGAACAGAGGAAAATGTCCCTGGCCTTTAAGGGGCCTCTTTCCACTGGGTAGAGATGGCATGTCAGCAGATAAGGAAAACGGAACCCCTCCCCCCAATTTAGGTGTGTGTGCCTCCTGTGGTTTCGTTGGTAGAGAGAAGGAGATGAGGACACTCCCTCCATAGTGCCTGTTGGCTGCTTCCTTGGCAGGGTAGAATCTTAGAGAGCCCCCTGGGGATGAGACATGAGGTGACTTCCCCACAGCCATACATGCAGGACGTGCTAAGGCAGGGCTTGAACCCAGGACAGCATGGTGTTCACTGCCCATGCTGCCTCTCATCTGACCACGCATGTTTACCACTCTATAGGTTATGGTCTGGGGTGGTTTTCACTTTTCCTTTTAAAAGCAAATAAACAAAAAAAGCCCCAATAAAAGCAGACTTCTGTTAAAACTTTGCTAGCGGGGGTGGAGCATGCTTTCTGTGTGTGGAGAGCCTGCCCTGTCCAGGTTGCCCAGCTCCTCCCGCTCTTGGGGCTGTGGGGAGACACCAGAGAGGAAGGAGGTTTTCAAGAAGAGCGTTTTTGAGCCCGGCCAAGTCTGAGTTAAAGACGCCAGGAGCTCATCCTGCTGCTCCGGCCGCACAGTGACAGGCTAAGGCCTTGGCCACCTGCAGTGTGTTGTGAGGGTTGTTTGTACTTGCTTTTTTCTTGTGGCTCTTTGGAGAATCCCAGTGCTCCCTCGCACGTGTGGGCAAGTGCATCCCTCATTTCCTTAAACAGCATCAGGCTCTAACTGCTTCACTGATTTTTGCTTCTAATTAGGCAGCCAATCTGTGGTAAGCCAAGGAGGAGCATTTTCGTGGCCATTTTCATTTTATTAATCGTGGCCTCTTACAAATGGCTCCTTTCAGCTCAGAATCTGCGTCCATTTAGCAGCTAAAATGAGATTGTTCGGCTTTTTCTGATGCCATGTTCTTTGTTTTCCAGTCATTGGTTTTGATCAGCAAGCTGCCATATACACATTTTTTTCACACGGTGCTTAAACAGATAGCACCTGAATATTTTGAAAAGAGTGAACCTTATTTGGAAGCAGGTAAGTAAAACATTTATGTGACCCTTGTGATGGATTAAAAGACATTTAACTGTAAAATTTTAATGAAAAATGAAACCTTCTGAAAATCATTCAGTGAAGATTGTAAAGGTATGAATTAAAGGAGAGAAGGGAGAATTAAACTTCTTCTAGTAGCCTCATAAGTGCTTTGAAGTGTTAGACCACGTCTCTAATCTAAAAAATAAATTAGAGTGATATGCACGGACTTTTTTATTAAGACTATGTAAATATTGAATTGTTGACAGTGGATTAACAGATACCCTTGTACTTAATTCTCTTTATCAGCAGTCCTCGTGCCAGACGTAGCTCTCATATGGTGGCCCCACCACTCTCGTTGTTCAGTAGATCCTTAATGTGTGATAAATCTATTCTGGCATAAAATTGTAGGATCTCCTCCCCCTCCACTGTTGGTGATCGCCCGTTTATATCATTGTTCCTATGGAATTAATTAACTACCTCCTATGATGTCTTTTCACCCCTATTGTGACTGAACTTGTAATGATGTCAGGTGGGGTACAATGCCAGCTTTGTTTCATAGCTACAGTAAAACAAAGGGAGAAGTCACTTAACATTCATTAAAACATTTTATTCACTGCTTTTTAAAAATTTGGGAACCTGTTTCCATCCCAAGAGAGTAAACTATGTGTGTGAAGCAAAAGGAAGACATTTTTCGCTTCTTCCCCTACCATTTTTATGTTTATGTCTTTTGCAATAATGATAATAATTAATATCAATAAATACTAATAATTAGCACTTATATAGTGTTATCTCATTTGATCCTTAAACAATCTTGGGATGTATAGGTGCTCTTTTTATCTCAGTTTTATAGATGAGACAGGGTAAGAAACTGAAGGGACTTGCCTAGGGTCATATAAGTTTGTTTCTGAAGCAGAATTTGAACTCAGATCTTCTTGATTCTATCCACTAAGCCACATAGTTGCTGTAGTCCTAGGTGTTTTTCTGTAGTTTGAAGTAAATTAAACAAATGTCCTGAAGAACTAAAGTATGCTCGTATGGATATTTAGCTAACTTCTTGTTAGTTGTTTTGTTCTAATTTTGTTTGTAAAGTATGTATTTAAATTTTTTAAAATTGTCCCACTCATACAAATGAGATATTTCATTCTGTTTTTTAGCCTGTAATGATGTCGATCGTTGGCCTGCTCCAGTACCAGGGAAAATGTTACACTTGCCCATTATGGGGGTGGTTTTAAAGGTAATTTGTTCATAATTTATTTATTGCCAAGCTCATCCCTGTTTTCCCCTCTCCGCCTGAAGAATGTCAAGGGTTTTACCTGCATCTTTACAGGCCTTCATGCCTGTGGAAGCCTGATAACTGCAGAAAACGGACTTTCCCACCATAGGAATCTCTGAGAATGGACTGGAAATGCTAAGTGGAATTAGGAAAACTATTGGAAACACGCTAATGCCGTTCTAAGCATATTCTTTGGTTTTTAACACAAATTGTTATTGTCTCTTTTGTTTTCACGTCCACTGCCTTTCACACCGTGCCTGTCCACCCCATCAAAACACCGGGTAGTTCTGTTGTTCTTTCCATTTACGTGTTGGAACAGTTTTGCATGTTGTTTTCCTGGTTCTGTGGACTGAATTTTCCATCACTTCCTGTGTCCTCCCATGCTTCTCTGTATCCGTTGTTTTTTTTTATATTCATTACATTCATGGGCCACTGTCTTTTTAGCCATTCACTAGCTGATGGGCATCTTCTTCTTCTTCTTTTTTTTTTTAATTTTTAGGCAGTTGGGGTTAAGTGACTTGCCAAGGGTCACACAGCTAGTAAGTGTCAGGTGTTTGATCTGAGGCCAGATTTGAACTCAGGTCCTCCTGACTTTGGGGCTGGTGTGGGCATCTTCTTTGATTCCAGTTCTGGACTTCTACAGAAAGTAACCTCCTTGGGCTGTATGCCTAGTAGTGGAATCTCTGGGTCTGGGCCCCTTTCTTTACATAATTCTAAATTGCTCTCTGGAAGGGGTTTATCAATGGATATCTCCAGCAACAATGAATTAGTGTTTCTGGCCTTCTCCATCCCCTCTTGCATTGTCCATTGCCACATTTTGTCATCTCTACCAGTTTATTGGGTACAAAGTAAAACCTCCATGTTGTTTTCATTTGCATCAAATTGTATCAGATTCGTGATTCAGAAATACCTTTTAATCTTATATAGTACCATTGTCTGTATATCTGAGATAGCAGAACCTTAAAAGGGATATTTATAAAAAGTTTTTTTCCCCTCGTTAACAGCTTCCCCTCTTACGGTTGCATTAATTTTGTTCATGCAAAATCTTTTCAATTTCATGTAATTGCAATTATCTGCTTTATTTTTTGTTTCTCTTCCTTCCTGGTTTGGGTAAGAATTCACCCCCCCCCCCCAACAATAGCTCTGAAAGGTATATGATCTGCTTCTCTTCTAATTTTTAGTAGTGTTTAATATTCAGGTTGCATAATTGCTTCAACTTTGTTTTGTTTTTTAGTTTAATATGTTGGGCTATACCTCATTTCTGCCATATTGATTTTTATTTTCCCAGATATTCTTGTCAAATAATAAGTTATTTCCTAAGAAATCTGTGTTTTGTACCTTGCTAAATACTGGTTATTGAGTTCATTTATTTCTCATTCTTCTAAATAAGTCTGTTCTGTTGATCTGCTTTTCTATTTTTAAACCAATGTTAAAAGGTTTTGAAAATTATAGGTTTGTAGCAGGACTGCACAACATATGGCCTGTGGGCTGCTTGTGGCCTGCCAGATGATTTCCTGTGGTCCTTGAAAAATATAGGGTTGCCACTGTGCACTCTTTCCTGTTTGTCACTTGACCCAAAGCAACTAACCATCATCAGTTTGTCTCCTAATCTATCTGTGGCCCGAAGAAGTTTAGCCTATTTTAATTTTGGCCCCTACGTACTGCCAAGTTGTGCAGGTCTGGTTTGACACTAGAAATGCTGTTCCCCCTTTGTTACTGTCTTTTTCCATTGTTTCCTTCACTTTTATAGATCTTGTGTTTCTTCAAATGAACTTTGTAATTATTTTGTCTAAAAATGTAAAGTATTCCTTTCATAATTTGATGGGCATAGGACTAAGTCTGTAAAATAACTTTGGTAGGATGGTCATTTTAGCATACTGAGTATCAGCCCATCCATGAACATGGAATATCCCTCTCGTTCTTTAAGTTTGTTTGTTTGTTTGTTTGTTTTTTAAGGAGTATTTTGAAATTATATTGAAACAGGTATTGAGTATACTTTGGCAGATTAAATCTTAGATATTTTATAAATTTTGAACCCAGGGATGGGACTACCTATCTATTTTTGCCCTTCTGCATTTTGTTATTGCTATACAGAAATACTGATTTTTGTGTATTTATTTTGCTATTGTTTCAATTAATTTCCTTGCTGATTCCCTAGGATTTTCTATGTAAGCCATCATGTCATCAACAAATAGGCATAGCTTTGTATGCTTTCTGCTGTCCGTAGCATGTTCTTTGTTAAGGATATTGCTGACTTCTTTCAATTAATTTTATCTTAAGTGAATTTAAGCATTTGTCTCACACAAAATTGTTTTTGTATGAATGCTTCTAGTTTTCTGGCTTTTCTTTATTCACAAGTATATTATGAGGGGAAAAAAAACCCCTATTATTTGTGTTGATATAACAGTAAGACTTTGAAAGTCCCTGGTAATTAAAGGCATCTTTTCTGATGGCTTCATTTCTGAACGTTCACTGCATGTGTACTGCTGTGTATTGTGAAACTTGTCAAGAATAGAATTAAGAATTGTAAGTTAAAGATTTGGTAGAGATGTGAACGCTTGAAAGTTCTCTCATTTCTTCTGACAGTTTGTCCCAAAGCTTATTGGCAAGTTTGGAGAGGCTGTGTAAGGACGTGTGGATGTTGAGAAGAACATTGGATTAATCAGCATTAAATAATATGTTAGTGGTCATTTCTCTATTTATATTCTGTTTGCTTCCCAGCCAGGTTCATGGTATTTGTTATTAAAAATGTTAATTTGTGTGTGTTGGAGTTGACTGGGATGCTATGGCTGAAAATACATATCCCTGAAGTCTCTTCTTTATGTAGCAACGAGTATCTTGGCTTCCCCAAAATTTTGGCATAATGAAGAATGCTATTAAACTGGTCTTAGTAGTGGAGATTTTACGATTCTTTAGTTTAATTTCTTTGGCAAGTTGTTATAGTTACAGGATGCACAGATGAGCCATTTTGTAGGGAAAAGTTAACACCTTCTGTTTTCTTCCTAAGGTGCGCATTCCAACATGCCATGACAAGCCTGGAACAACCCAGATAGCCCAGTTAACCCAGCAGGTAGATGGCGCTGGGGGCTGGGGGTGGGGGGAAGGGGGGGGCCTGTGGGTAGACTCCTAAAGACTTGGGAAGAGTAACAGTGGCCGTAGTTTATCTAGTGTGCTGAGGGCATCAGTTGATCATTTTGGAATAGCAGAGACTTGTGTTTAGACAGTGTTTTGTGTATGTCATTGTTGGGTGGATATTGGAGAAGTCAGAAATGTGTTTAGTACTTGGTGGCTGGGGCGAACACTTCAGCAAAAACCAGTTCTGGATAAGATGCTTCCCTGCATCTCACGGAGCAGGGCCAGCTGGTTTCTCATTTAGGAAATTTGGTCAGAAGGATTCAGTGGATTGGATTAGCTTTTAGTTATTCCTTGGGAGTACATCCATTTGTGGGTGGAGGTGAATTTTTCACTTTTAGAGTATGAATTTATTTATCCACCCACCACTCTATAGTGTCCCGAATGTCTGCTGGGTTATTTGTGTAGAAATGGAGGAAATGAAGTAGCTTATTTTCACCTTTATTTGCATTAACCAGCTTAGTGGTGTGTGTCCGTTAAAGCTGGAGATGTACATCTCCTTCCAAAATGTAAAAACCACAGTTTTCTCTCTCAATGTAGCATATTGGTCTTCTCATCAGGCCTGGACATATTGGGCATCTTCAATTTTTGTGATTTTTTTTCTCCTTTCTCTCTTTTAGACAGACTCACAGATCTCTATGGTTTTACCTACTATTCATGAAGTGGATCTTTTCAGGTGAAAATTTAAAGCTTATTTGTTGTAGTAATTTTAACCTCTCACCTTCCTTATTGTTCCTTCATTAATGCTAGAAGATTTTATTAGTTTTCCCCTTGGGAGTTGGCCATTTCCCTCCCCCACCCGTAGGGGTAGGAAGTGGGCAGTGGGAATTGAGAAGAGGAAAATAATGAAAGGTTTTCAGGTACTTTAAATTACTAATTAGGAGGCATTTTTTTCTTAGTTGACTTGGATTGAAATTAATGTTACACTTTGGTTTATAACTTCAGCAGTGTTCTTGGTTTGCACCCTTAAAGTTCACCAAAGTCAGATTCATCTGCAGGTTGGAATTTCATCTCATGAACATAGTACCTCTATGCTGCCCACATTTTGCATTTTGTCCTTACGAAGTGCTACAATTGAATATCATCAGTTCTGTGGAAGTTGTGCTTTGTTTTAAGACTTGTTTAAGCAAAGGTATCTATGATCTTGCCTCTTCAGACCTTGGGAAAGTAAGATGTAAATTGCTGTCAGAAGAATTCTTCATTTTTCAAAAGTCACGTGAACAGGAGTTCTCTGGGAGGTCCTGCCTCTCCCTACCCATGGCCAGCCCCTGGACGCTCATGGCCTGTAGCTCCTTTATTTTCCAGGCCACTGATGATGGGACACCTCACCACTGCTCTGGTGTCCCTTTCCTGATTGACCAAGTCTTTCAAGGCTTAGCACGTTTTCTTTTTTCTTCTAAAGTTGGAGAAGTGGTCATTCACACTAATGTTCATAGATAATGTATCAGCATAAAAGACACTGAGCTGTAGGAGGAGGGATTACAGAAAGAATGAGGGTTACCCAAATTCTTTGACCAAACAGTGCAGGGTTAGCAGTGTCCTGACAAGTATCCACATTGTTCAAGCGCCATGAATCTAGACATGGGCAGCTTCTCTCTTGGCTGGGATCCCTCATGGTCTGGGCCCCTGCCACGCAGGAAGGACCCTGTGGTCCAGACTGAGTGCTCCCTCTTGTGGTGAACTCTCAGCAGTCTCCTGTAGCCCAAGCACACAGGGTTTCAGTTCTTTTACTAACTAATAAAGAAATGTAGGAGAATTATATGTTCAGGTTCAAACTTAATTTCCTAAATCTGATTTTTATTGTAATAAGAAAAAAAATTAGTGATTTCTTCTTGAAACATACAACCACATGAAAGACATAATGATAACTTTTCCTCTGATTGACATAGTCTGGTAGTACTGGCACCTGTAACTGTAAGAAAAATAGAAACCTGGGACCCCTTGAACCCCACTGTTTGTGACTAGGTACACTCTTCCTCCGTCTTGGCCTGTTGAATGTCCACCTTTCCTCTGCCCCTTCCCCATCCCATCTCAAAATTGGTAAAGATCTCTCTGGGCAAATTTTTTCCCATTTCTTATGTAGTTATCATATGTTGGTTTAATCTCTGTTCTAGACTGTCAGGTGCATGGAGGTAGGGATCGTGTGTTAGCCATCCATCTTGTCTCCTGCAGGGCCTAGCCCAGAGCTCCACACAAGAAGCCCTTGTGATGCACCTGCTGCACGTGGGGCATTGTGTGAGTCGTTGGGGACGCTCCTCCAGGACCTCACAGACTACCATGGCCACAAAGAAGTAGATAGAAACGACACACAAAGCAAATTTCTGGAAGTGGATGGGTGGGCGGGGATTTTCCTGAATGAGACATCCGGCTCTCGCACCACGCTGTGAAGGAAGCTTGGGATTCTCTGAGATGGAAGTGAATTCCAGGCATTGGCAATAACTTATAAATATTTGGATTTAATTGATATGCTGAATTTGGGAAGTATTAATGAAAGATTAAATCTGCTGTATAGGATAATCAAGCCTCTGCTTTATATTCCTTTACTGGGACAGAGGGCCAGGTCTGGGAGTCAGGAAGAACAGATTTTTATCCTGCCTTTGACACGAAACAGTTGTGTGACTGTTGGCAGGTTACATAACCTGTCGTGGTCGTAGGCAAATCTAAGCTTCTTTGCATACCAGGCACAGGAAATCACAGGTCCAGACCAAAGAAAGAAAAACAGAATTTATTTAACCCATATTCTGTCGTCTATTAAGTGCTGAGGAAATGCTTGTTGATTGGCTAGTTGTCAGTATAGTGAGATAACATTCTAACATAGAGGGAGAGAGTAACACCTATGCTGATGTCTGAAATTTTTCTCCAAATCAAAAAAATAGCATCCGTGCGCTGCTGTGTCTTGTCAGTAAATTTGTGTCAGACATCATCATTTTGTCTTTGTCTGACGGTCCTTTTGACTCTGTAGGTGACTAGATGAGGGAGGTAATACGAGAATCATGATTTTATGTTTTTGCATCATCTCTGAATTTTCTTACTTTCTGGAATATAATTAACTATTTCTTCTCAAAATGAGAACAACAAAAAGCCTCCTGCTGGTTATGAAGGAACTTGAGCCCCCCCATCAGCAGCTGCCCTTGGACATTCCTTGCTGGATGTCACAAGGATGTCTTCCGCTTGTATGTCCCAAGGAGACCTTGTCATCTCTCCCTCCGCCCGCTAAGCTGCTTCCTGCCCTCTCTTGTCCTGCCAAGGCCTGTCACTCTTCCAGGCTCGTAGGTCCGTGCCTTTGGTGGCCTGCTCGACTCCTCACAACCTTGTAGTTTCTGTCTCTGTAACATCTCTCTCATCCTAGCCTCTTCTCTCAATGCACATAGCTACTACTTTCATTCAGGCCCCCATGTCCTTTTGTGATAGATCATAGCAACAACCTCGTAATTTGTCTCTCCCCATTCCATCCTGTCATCCCCATCACAGCCCACATGGTCTTCTTTATGCAGAAATCTGACCGTGTGCCTCCCTCCCATTCTCTGTAAACTCCGTGGAGGATGGAATGTAGATGCTGATGTTTCGCTTTGAAAGCCCTTCCTACCTGCTTTTCCAACGTTCTCATCCTCTCTGACTCCCTTTAATCTGGCCTGCCCTCTGTTCTCCACACACGACTCAGACCATCTCTGTGCTCTGTAGGGCCTGTCCCTCCATTCCTAGAATGTCCTCCCTCCTTAACCAAAGCTCTGTGTCCTATGACCCTTCTTCATCTTCAGAACGCAGCTCAGATGCTGCCTTGTGTGGGATGCCACCACCTGCTGGGCCCACTCTCCCTCGCGTTTGTTTGTTTTCTGTCTGTTGTGTGTGTGTGCTAGGGTGTGTTTTTCTGCCCGGTTAGAATGTCGGCTCCTTAGGGCTAGGGGTTGTTTCATCCTTTGTATCTGTATCTCCAGGAGTTAGCACAGTGCCTGGCCCATGCTTGTCGCTCAGGGCATTTTCTGTTGTAATTTCAGGTGTTTCTGTCCTGTGTTCCTGCACAGCCAGATGCTTTGGGAGCTGGTCTTATTAGGAGAACCCCTTGTTGTCATGGCGCCGTCCCCATCTGAATCTTCAGAAACTGTGTTGGCCCTTGTTAGGTTAGTATCTTCTCTTTATTTTTCTCCATGTCTCGAAAACTAATGCTTTAAAGGAAATAATATATTCATTTGTCTGTGTGTATGACTATTAAACAGTTACTTTAGTCAGCTGTGAATTTTGTTTTATGAGCTTTCTTTCTTGTCCACAGCTGTATTTCGCCACTCAAGTACCACAGTGATTTCAGACCCTACTTTACCATACATGACAGTGAATTCAAGGAGTACACTACGCGGACACAAGCGCCGTGAGTGAACAGGGCTATCGTTGTTAAAAGGGTTCAAGTTTTACCTTGGGAACCAGAATTGAAAGGTTTTGTTTAAATTTTAAGTCTGCATGTGTCTTTTGAAAAGGCAGAATTTAAAGAAAATATCTTTGTAGTGATTTACAAAGACCCATGAATTTTGAAAAACTGTATGAAATAAGAAATAAAATCTTACATTAATTTTTTGGCATTTGACAAAGTAGAACTCAACACATTAACAAATAGAATCTATGTTGACTTTAGGCCTCTGGCAGAATTCCTCCAGAGTTCTCTCCTGCTGGGGGCTTCTTTACCAGAGTTGTTAGGTCTACTGATTTTGTTTCACAACATTGAATACCCAGATCTTTTACACTTACTTTTTTCTGTTGATCTTTTTTTTTCTTTTTTCTCTTGTTATTGTCTGAAATTAAAAAATATATATTTTAAGTAATTTTATTTTTTTCCTCAATTACATGTAAAAAATATTTTTAACATTTTTTGCTTAAGTTTTGAGTTCTAAATTCTATCCCTTCCTCCCCTCCCTCCTTTGTGAGACAGTAAGCAGTCTCATATAGGTTATACATGTGCAGCCATGTAAAACATCTCTGTAGCAGTCATTTTATGCAAGCAAACTTGAACAAAAAATATATATAAAGTGAAAAACAGTGCGCTTCGGTCTGTATTTCAACACATCAATTCTCTCTCTGGAGGCAGGTAGCATTTTTCATCACAAGGCCTTTGGGATTGTCTTGGATTATTGTATCGCTGAGAATAGCTAAGTCATTGACTGTTCTTCATTGTACGGTGTTACTGTGTACAACGTTCTCCTGGTTCTGCTCACTTCACTCAGCATCAGTTCATATAAATATTTTCAGATTTTTCTGAAATCATCCTGCTTGTCATTTCTTATAGCACAGTAGTATTCCATCACAATCATATACCACACCTTGTTCAGTCATTCCCCAGTCGATGGGCATCCCCTCAATTTTCAATTCTTGGCCACCACAAAAAGAGCTGCTATAAATATTTTTCTACAAATAGGTTCTTTTGATCATTTTTGTAGTACCATATTATTCCATTGTTTTACTCACTGTCCTTTATTCACCCATTTGCTGGTGTGGGACACATCCGTGATTTCTAGTTTTTTCTTACTGTACATGAAGGAGACTTTCCTTCTCTCTAGGCAGTGGGCAAGGAAGGGGGTGGAGTATGGATGTGGAATGTGGCATAATGTCCAGCAGGGTCAGTGTGTTGGCTAGGATTAGTGAACTTTTTGTTTCTTTTTATTTGAAAATCTTTCTTATGTGGCAGCTAGATGGCGAAGTGGATAGAGTACTGGCCCTGGAGTCAGGAGGGCCTGAGTTCAAGTCCAGCCTCAGACATTTGACATTTACTAGCTGTGTGACCCTGGGCAAGTCACTTAACCCCACTGCCCAGCAAAAAAACAAACAAACAAACAAAAAGAAAATATTTCTTAAGATGAATGACTTGTGGGGGCAGAGAGGATAGTCTGTTTGGAAAAGAGCGTGATATAAAACAGCAAGTAGCAGTAAAAATAAATATGAATAAAGCACAATATTTTTGTAAAGATAAGCCTTTTTTTGCTTTTTATGATATTTTTAGGATAAAGTTCTAGCAATAGAATGCCTGAGTTCAGAAGCTATTTTGTGGTGTGTCACTCAAATGGTGTGTATATGAAGAAGCACTTTCTCCCTGCAAACCTTCTAACCTTGAATTTCATCAGTTTGTAGCTGTTTTTCTGCCTTTGGTGGGTGTAAGGCAATGTCCTGAGGTTGTATTTAGTTGCATTTCTATTTTATTTTATTTTATTTTTTGCTTTTTGGTGAGGCAATTGGGGTTAAGTGACTTGCCCAGGGTCACACAGCTAGTAAGTGTTAAATGTCTGAGACTGAATTTGAACTCAGGTCCTCCTGACTCCAAGGCCAGAGCTCTATTCGCTGTGCCACCTAGCTGCCCCTCTCAAGGTTGCATTTCTGTTAGAGAGTTTGAGCATCTTTTCATGGGGTTATTCACAAACAGTTTGTGTTTCTTTCTTTGAAAACCATCTATTCACCTTCTTTGATGAACGAGTCATTAGAGTCTCTGTATCTTATAGTTATGGAACAGACCTTTTTCATTTATATCTGACGTGTTCTTTGCAAATATTTTTCCAAATCTGTTTTGATTTATTTTTGCAAAATATATCTTGGTTTTGCAGAATTCTTTTACTTTTGAACTGTCACATGCATATTGCAGTTTCTTCTGTTTGTTCTGTCAAAATGACACTGATCTTTAAAGTTGAGGCACATTTATTATCCCTTTTTCTTTTAGTCTTTAGATACTTAGGTCTTTGATTCAGTAAGGATTTATTGTGGTGCATAATGTAAGTTATCCTTCAAAACCCATTTTTCACTATGTTACTCTTCAATTTTGACAGCTGTTTTTGTTGAATGGTGATTCCTTTCCTGAAAATTTTCACCTCCGATTTTATTAACCACTAACCTCATACACACTGACTTGTATTTCTGGGTTCTTCACTTTATTCTACTAGCCTCTTTTTCTACTCTTAGACAATTAGACAATTTTTATAATGTTGGCTTAAATGTCATGTTCTGAGATCATATTGGGCAAGTGCCCTCCTTCTGGTTTTCTTTTTCAGACACTTCTTGATCTTCTTGCCAATCTACTTTTCCGTATCAAATTGGTTATGATGACATGATTCTATAGAATTGGTCCTTTTGCTGATACTGAGTTAAATCTAAATTAACTTAGAAAACATTGTCGTTGTAACCATAATTCTTTGACCTAATCATGAGTGGAGTTAATAATCATGAGCGTTTATTTAATTCTTTCTTCATTTATGTGAAAATCATTTTAAAATTGCCTTTGTACAGTTCTCCTGTACGTTATAAGCCACTATCTCGTTGATGCCTCTGACAGTTTTTTAAGTTTATCTCTCATTTCTGATGGCTGCATACTATAGTGCAAATGTTTTAGGTCATATATTTGGCTACTTTATTAAAGTGTTTTTTAATTTCTGATTATCATAGATTTCCAAGGTCTAGAATCATGGCACCGCACACAGAGACATCTTAACTTTGTCGTCACCAAGGCTTGTTCCTTTCAAAGGATTGCAGATCTTGAGCCAGGGGGCCTTTGGGGGTGATCTAGTCCAGTGTGCCCATCTTACTTAGTTTTTATGAGAAAAGTAACAGACACTACGTAATAGACATATTAGTGTACAAAGAACAGAAGAGAAGGCTGCATATTGCACTGATCTCCTGTCATTTTAAAAACACATGTTAAATTTAACACAGTAACGCACAACTGCCCTTCTTGTTTGGGGGCTCTTCTGAACTTCCTTCTCATCTGTGTTTTCGAATGTTCTGTTTACTCTTTTTCTCCTCTTCGTGGATCACAATCATTACCCACTCAGTGGGCTCATTCAAGAGAAGCCATCCTTTGTATCTACAATGAAAATGTCTTTCTCCTTCTGCACATTTCACCCACCACTTACTTCTGTGCCAAGAGGTGGGAGGCCTGTTACATGGTTGGCCTTCCCTGTGCATTGTTCTGAGGTTCTTTTCCTCTTTGTTATTTGGATATTGTATGAATTGTCCCTGGTTCTGCTCATTTCACTGTGCCTTTATCTGTACAAGTCTTCCCAGGTTTCTCTAAAGCCATCGTATTCTGCTGCACTCCTTTAACGTAATTAGTTTAGCCATTCTCCAAGTGCTCTGTACCCACTGTGTTTCCAGTGCTTTGCTACAAAAAAAAAAGTTATAAATGTTTTTTTTTTTTAAATACCTTGAGTCTTTTCCCACTGCTTTTCACTTGTTTGGGGAAATGTCTAGTAATAAGATCACTTTGCCTCATTTTTTCAGATGAGGAAACTGAGGCTCCTGGAGGTCAAATGACTTTGCCCAAGGCCACGCAGGTAGCTTTAGAGACAAGATTTGGACCCAGGTCCTTGAACTCCAGAGGCAATTCTCTTTCCATAGCATCATCCTGCCTCCTTCTATTGCTAAGATTTCTAAAGGTATGTCAAATAGGACTAGTAATGACAGACGCCCCTGTTTTATTAGCTATGACTCTTATTAGCTGTGTGATCCTGGGCAAATCGCTTAACCTTTCTCAGCCTCTGTTTTCTCATCTTTAAAATGGGAATAATAATAGTAGCACCTAACTTCTAGGGCTGTTGTGAGGACTGAATGAGATAACATATGTAAAGTGCTTTGTATTCCTTAAAAGTATTATATAAATGCTAGCTACTATAATTGTTGTTAGTATTTCTCTATTGTATGTAATATTAACTCATGGTTTTAAATATTTTTATAATATTAATGAAAGATCCTTCTATTGCTTAAAAAAATCATTTTTAACATTAAAGCTCTGCTTTGATATCTTCTTTTGACATGGAGGTGATTGGATTTTTGGAAACTCTGTTACCCTACTGAAAGCCTTGGCAAGTTCTACCATGTTGGAAAGGCCTATTCTTGTGACTTGCTCTGATAACCTTCCTAGCTGTAAATGGAGAAGTTAATTTCCAGTAGGCACAGCTTTGTAATCAAGTAGCGAAGGCAGAGTAGTGGGAAAAGTAGCAGAGAATGCTAAGAACCACAGAATTTTAGACCATCTACAAATCGTGGTCTAATCAGGGAGATGTTAAATGTGAAATTCTTGCCTGGTGACTGAGTCAAAGATGTGGATCACAACAGTATGGACATTCTTCTATAAAGTAAATGAGAGGATAAAAGGAAGTTGCTGCTAAATGGAAGAATGTTTCCCAACTCATTCTTAGAAAGTAAATAAAAAAGAAGTGGAATGTTTTTCATTTGTGTCCTGGCACAACAAAAGACAATATTTCACGGGACCTTTGTTAATTTTGCCTTACAGTGCTCATCATGAGCATAAGCAAAAAAACTACCATGAAGAGGATAGAAGCTTGTGCACCAACATCTATCTATAGCGGAAGTTAAGGAGATTGAGAAATTCTACAAAAGAACTGGCAAAGATTCTCCAAATTAAACCAACATAAACTCTATTCAGACACTTAAGAGACTTCACTGTAAAGGTGGATATAGGAGAGTATGATTAAAAATACATTGAAAAGTGTGGTTTATGGTCAAGAGACAGAAGAGTCCAAGGACTTATAAGCAGAAACCTCGTACCTGTGTATCTGAGTACCTTCTTCAAAAAGAGAGTTGGAAGTAAGGTGAATGCTGAACATTTTTTAAAAAATGAAAATGACTTTTTCTACCGAGGAAATAACTATGTACCAACATGGAATATGTGGAACAAGAAGCTGTTTTCATTTTGGTAGTCAATTTATAGAGGAAAAATCAAGCCAAATTAGAAGAGAACAAGATGGAAAGATAGTATGCATCTAAAACATCTTCTCGTGTTTTAGTGGCTGAAAATGGGAAAAGGGTAAAGCAGCTGACATTGTTAAGGAACATTACCATTTCTTAGGATCATCGATCGAGAGCTGGGAGAGACCTTAGATATTGAGTCTCAAATTGTCATGTTATAGATGAAGAACAGAGGTTAGGGGACTTGTCCAGGGTCACACAGCTCCCAAGTATCAGAGGTGGGATTCTAACGCATGTATTGCTGACCCTGAACCCAGGACTCCATGTTCTACCCCATATTGCTCTTATTTTGGAACTTTAACTGATGTGAAGCAGTTACCCAATAAAGTGTCAGAAGGGTCTAGAAACTGCCTTAGCAATAGTAAAACCAATAAAAGTCCCAGAGAAGAGATCATGAAACATAACCTTTCTTCATAGCAGTGAGATGGGAGGATTTCTAGGACAGAACTTTGTGTATAGTGAGTGTCAAACAAAATTTCTATAATGCCTGCTTTTGCTTAGTTGTTTTTCTTTGTCACAAGGTTGGGGGGGAGAGCGGGACAGGTATAATTGACATAAGATAAAAGACATCAATAAAAAAGCATTGTTTGTTTGTTTGTTTGTTTTTTAAAGAAACTACTTTGGCCAGAAAACACTTGTTCTCCTTGCTAAGTTGAGACATGTGTCAGCCAACCATGTACTCTTTTGCAAAACTGTACAGAAAAATGGTGCAAAGTTGGGATAAGTATTACCTTACAGAAAAGTAACAATGCAGTGAAAATGAACTTGCAGAAACCTTAGCGTGAGACCTAATTAATCCATATCATCTCTTTATCTTTTTAAATGATAGGATATGAAATCAGCATTTTCAAGATGTAATGGAAAGGAAAACAGGTGAAAAGTGACAAAGACTTGCCCTTTTTATAAATAGCTGTTTTCTTTGTTAACAATTGAATTGTCACACTTGAACCCTGATATTAAAATCCCTGTGTGCTACATGGGGAAGTGGAAATGTTCTAAAAGCAAATGGAGGTGGGAGGAGTAGCTGAAACATACCAGATGTGCACAACGAGGTCCATGCTGGAGGTGACACACTTTTGACGTCATTGAGGAATTGATCCTTATTGTATCTGAAAGAGGAGAGCATCATAAATGCGTGAAAATAAAATAACGGATGGTATTAAGACCAAAAAGAAGTGATGGAGAGTCTGTGAATAACTACCAATCCACAAAATTTTCAGAAGAATGAGCCACTCATGCATTGAGTGAGGTGAATGGATGTGAAAGGGACATTCCAGCTTTTACAAGTTCTGCCTTTTTAGAGTTGTTTAGTTGAGCGAAAGGTGCAGAGAAGGCAGGATCTCAATTCCTTTATTGTTTGGCTATTTAAAAAAAAGATTTTTGATTAGACCAAATAAAATGCAGCTGTATAGACTATTGTCTGGCAATGTTAGGATCACACGTGATTCCTTGACAGGTGCAACAACAGAGACCGCTTTGAGTTGTCCTCTGATTTTCAACTCTGGGCGAGTCATAAAGCAGAGGCATGGATGTTCACCAGAAGGGTTTTCCACTGGCATGGAGAATGTGCAGGGCAGAGTCAGGATGAGAAAATGATTCCTCCGAGATGGTGACACCCTCTGGATGCCCCTGTTTGTGGATGAAGTCGCTCTGAGAGCTTCTAAATGAAATTTGTAAACATTTGATGCCCCCTGAAAGTTCACACAAGGAAATCGAGCGAATGAAACTGCTGTCCAGACTTAGATGGGCACCTATGTGGACAGCACTCGGAGTGGGTCCATGAGTGTATTTAGCCTTGGCATACATTGCAGAGTGACCCTCAGCTGGGTCCACAAGGAGAGACTGGATTGGATTGCATTTAGGTAATTCCACAGTGCTTTTAATGACTCCAAACTTTTCTCTAAAACACATATTCATCTTGTTTGTCTTGGCATTCAAGTATGGACAATAAAATAGTGAACGCTCTTTTGAGCATTTTGAATTGGAGATACCTACAGGAAATCAAAATCAAAATGTCCAATAGGCAGGTAGTGATAGGAGACCAGAGCTCAGAGATGTATTAAGCCAGGATATGTATGAATTTGGGCATTGTCCACATAGACATGATGATTAAACCCATGCTGGTGAGGTTGCCACCTGAGAGAGTGTAGAGAGAGAAGAGAGGTCCTGAATAGAGCTTTGGGGTCCACTTCAGCCAAAGCATGTGATGGTGGTGGTCCAGTAAAGGAGAAGCAGGGGAAATGGTCAGACAGGGGGGAGGACAAAAAGCAGCATCTTGACAGCTTAGAGAAGAAAGAGTATCCAGGAGCGGAGAAAGAGGGATTGTAGTGTCAGATACTGCAGAAAAGTCGAGAAGGATCAAAACTGAAAAAGGCCTTTGGATTTGGGGAAAAAAACCAACTAATTAAAATGTTTATTGTTGAAGTTAATAAACATTAATAGACATTAACATTTCATTATACAAAGAAAAATTTTAAAAGGGAATTGTATATGAAACTGCAAACTTTTGTTTCTGTGGTGTTTTTTTCTACTGTATACTTTTTGTATAATTTAAATTTCACTTGGTCGTTTCAGCTGTGTCCAACTGTGTCCTCCATCTGTGTCCCCTTTTGGACTTCCTTCTGCTGTCTTCTGTTTATTTTCTGTCATACATTGACACTCTTTTCTTTCTCTTCTTTTTTGTATTATCTTTAATAACGACCAGTTATTTTTTTTTCTTATTGATATGGTTTTTCTATTGATTTTGTTCTTGGTATCCAATCACTCTCATGTTCCGTTTATTAATCTTGCTTGTGATAGATAATTTTTTGGATGTGCTGCTATGTTCTGTTTGAATATTTTATTGAATACTTTCCCATTGGTATCCATTAATAATATCAGGTTAAAAAAATTCTTTTTTAACTTTTTATTTTTATTTTAGAGGTCAAAATGATATTCATTCCATAGAAACAAGTAGCTTTTCATATTTCTTGATATTTAAAATCTCTACAGGTAGGATTTGCTTGTTCTCTAAAATTTTGCTGATGTTCTCCTGTGAAATCATCTGTGTATTTTTCCAGAGTACCTGTTTAATTGCTGGACTGATTCTTTTCCTTTTAAGATTGCTCTTTTTAGGTTATCTACTCTTTTTGTTGTTGTTGTTAATTTTAATATTTTATGCTTCTGTAGATAATCATTCCTTTAGTTTGGGTTCTCGGATTTATTAGTAAAGAGCCGTGTATAGTAACTTCTGAGAATTTTCTTTCTTTATTTTGCCCTTCCAGCCCCCCAGCCCCCCAGTTTTAGTGATTTGGATTTGCTTTTAGTTTGGAATTAGACTTGCTAACTTTTTTGTATTAAAAGAAAACAAAACAAATTAGCTATTTGGATTTATCATTAACATTTCCTTATTTTCATTCATATTTACTTCCCTCCTGATTATGCCTGTTTCCATTACAGTTGGTTTATTTCTTTGTTTCTTTCTTAAAGTTTAGGAGCAGACTCAATTTTTTTTGATATGTTTGCTTCTTAATACTACTTTGGTTGCGTCCAGTAGATTTTTATATACAAAAAAATGTGTATTTCTTATATAATCTTATTTTAATAATTTATTTTCACTTACTCATTTGATGAGTTTTACTTAGCTAATTATTATTTACTGCAAATGTTATCATCTCATTATTTAGTCTTATCTGGCATGACTGCTCAGTGACAGTACTTTAATTCTCTCCAATTGACTGTTTTCCAAAACTTTCCCTTTCCCTCCAGGCATCCGTATGCCTCCCCACCCACTTATTCTCAGTAGAGGAGTTCTCTTCCTAATTTACTCAGAAAATAGAGGATGTCTTCTTGGAGCCTCCTCATCTTCCCTGTTCCATATTTCAGAATGGAGCCTTTTGCATGGTCCCATGTTCTCTTCTTGTCTCCTCCAGCCTTGCCAAGGCCAGCCCCTCCTCCACTTTGTCCTTGTTTCATCATGTTTTTGAGGGTGACGTGTAGAGTTTGGAGTCTGGCCTTGGTTCCTGTGGTTCCATCCGCCATCTTGACTGGAAGATGAAACTTTTGCTAGATGCTCTTTGTTTCCAGTTATCCAAACATAGTTACTTTGTATCTTGAGAGTCATTAATAATAGGAAGAAAAAGATTTATTGAGGGAAAGGATCTTTCCCATTATCATTGGAATAAAGGAATTTCAATAGTTTCTTTGTTTTCTTTTCTATAGATTAAGTTTAACTTTGTTGTACCTATTGAACATGCTTTTTTTTTGTTTTTTTTTTTTTGTTTTTGTCTTTTTTAAAAATCTAGGCCCTCAGTTATTTTAGGAGTGACCAACCCTTTTTTTGCTAAAACACTCCAGCACTGGCCGCACATCATTCGAATAGGAGATATTAAACTGGCAGGTAAAGTATGCTCTTTATGTTCAGTTTTTCTGAGTTCCTTTCCACCCTTCTGCTTTCAGACTTTGGTCAAATTGAGTCAAATTTTGTTTAATTGATGCTTCTATCATGTAATTGGAGAGTGAACTGGTAGAAAGGAATATTTGTTGGCATAATGTATGTATCTATATGTGGGATTCTTTATTTCCACTAATACTAATTGTATTAATAGTGTATAGAAACTGAGTGATGACTAGGAATAGAATGGAATGTTAGGATGTAGATCTATTTTTATATATGAATCAACAAGAATTTCTTAAGTGCCTATTATGTGCTAAGTACTGATCTCGGCAGTGGCATATAAAGACAGAAATAGAAGTCTGACCCAAAGGAGCTTACGTGTTTTTTTTTTTGGCTAGGCAATGGAGTTAAATGACTTGCCCAGGGTCACATAGCTAGTAAGTGTCAAGTGTCTGAGGCCAGATTTGAACTCAGGTCCTCCAGACTCCAGGGCCAGTGCTCTATCCACTGCGCCATCTAGCTGCCCTTAGGAGCTTACATTCTGAAAGGGCCCATAACATGCCCCTCTAGTGGTAAGCAGTAAACATGGAGTAATTTCTGGGATGGTGGCACAGGCAGCTTGGTGAGACAGGACTTGAACTAAGCCCTGGGGGACCAGGGATTCGAAGAAGGTGGAAGTGGAGGTAAGGGAGGAAAGGAAGGCATTTCAGGCATGGCAGGACAGGCTGCTGAGGCACAGAGACAGGACGGAGTGAGGGCTGTCATTGTGGCTGGAAGGTAGCGTTCTCAAAGAGGAATGGAGAGTTACAAGCCTAGACAAGTATTGTGAAAGGCTTTGAATACCACACCGAGAAGTGTGCATTTTTTTATAGAAGCACTAGGGAGCTCTCAGAGTTTCTTGAGTCAGGGAGTGATGTAGTCATTAGCAATGTCACTTTGGCCGCCATCTGGAGTTGGGTTAGAGGTAGAAGAGGAGTTGAATCAGGGTACCCAGTTAGGAGGCTCCTGCTGTAGTCTTGGTGAGAGGTCAGAAGAGCCTGAACTCTTAGGGTAGAGAAAGGGATGGTGGGGGAGGGTGCAGTAGAGGAGGCGTTGAGAAAATGCTTTCTACTTCAGCACGGGGTGCCCTAGTTGTTGTAATCCCTTCATTTCAGTTATCATGAGGTGCACAATGCTGCAAGAGTTCTCAGAATAAAATTGATCTTAGTTGTAAAACAGTGTTATTAAGTTGTAAGGATCAAGAAGAATCATCGCTACTTTATAAGCTGCTTTGGGGCATGGACTTTCGAGCAGGCTTTTCAGATCACGGATAAGGCATTTGTGCATCTTAGGCAAGGCTTGACAGTTGTGCCTGTTGTAAGTGCCTTCCAGAACAACGGAGGCCTTACTGAGCATCGTGCAACATTGCATCACAAAATAAACACAAAATTCTATGGGTAAAGTGGAATTTTCTCATGTTCAAAATATGTTCGTTTATCTTTTTCTTTTTTCTTTTTTTTTTTTTGGTGAGACAATCGGGGTTAAGTGACTTGCTCAGGGTCATATAGCTAGTAAGTGTTATGTGTCTGAGGCTGGATTTGAACTCAAGTCCTCCTGACTCCAAGGCCAGAGCTCTAGCCACTGCGCCACCTAGCTGCCCCCAAAATATGTTCATTTAAAAAAATATATTAAAAGGAGTTGCACCATAACCCTCACCCACCTGCTTTGCTGACCCCTAGGCCTGATTCAGATCTTTATATTCCTCACCAAGACTAGCAATGTTGCCCTTTGGATGTAGACCATCAAACACCCCTCCCTGGCTATCACTCCACTTTATAGTTTGTCTCCCCCTATTCAAATGTAAACTTCTTGAGGACAAGGAATATCTCATGTCTGTATTTATGTAGCCACTGTTTCATGTAGTGCTGGGCATATTGTAAGCACTCATTAATGTTTTTCATTTACTCATTCAAAAAATTACTTGAATAAATTTTAAGTTGGATATTTGTTATTTCATAATTTTCAGATGGTTTTGGATGTTTTATTAATAGGTAGATACTAAAAGAATGACCATGTATGATGTTCTTCATTGATAAATTTTGATTTCTGTTTCACATGGTAGTGGACAAACTCATTTTCTCCCTTTGGATCTTTGGTATTTAATCTGGGATGTTATACCTAAAAAAGTTTCTTAATTTTGTAAAATTGTTTTAAGGTACTCAGAAACAAGTCTAGCTAGAGATATTACAAGATAATTTGTAACAAGTACTTTCATTCACTTAATACAAACTGATTATACTTTTATCTTTCACTGAAATCCTTAGTTGCGTAAATATGCTTATTTTCCATATGTAAAAAGGTAATCTTGTTTGCCTTGAAAATAGTTTAAAAGTTCTAGATTGTTTGCTTTGACCAGGTTTAGAAAGACCACCCTTTTTTTTTGTGCTTGCTCCCATGCTTTTTATTTAATTTTTTATTGATTTTTCATTTTCAACAATCACTTCCATATGCTTTTGAGTTTTAAATCCTCCCCCCTCCAAGACGGTGTGCAATCTGATATAGGCTCTAGGTATACATTCCTATTAAACATATTTGCACATTGAAGACCACCCTTCTTAAAGAATGAGGTCCTATAGAGTCTTTAGACCCCATATGGGGTCGGGACCTCAGTTTAAGAAATGCTGAAGGGGTCATGAGTGGAGAAAGTTTAAGAAGCCCTGCTTTAGACTGAGGTGGTCGAATATACCAGAGGGAATGGTTTTTGGTCCAGAACCGTTATTTCATAGGTTTAAGGAAGCTCCCTCTCCCAATGCAGATGGGCAGGCTGTAAGAAACAAGTCTGTCCCTTCACCCTCCTCCAACTGCTGTCCCATACTGATATTTGATTTCAGCAGATTTGTCCTACTAATCGAAACGCTTTAGGTGATTGTAATATAGTCTTCTATTGTTAATTTTCTTTTTTTTCCAGTGGAAAAAGCCTCTCTCCATGATTTCTGTACAGAGATTAATAGAACTTTATCATGAAGTCATTAGCAGGGTAAGATCTTTTATATAAGTTATGTCTGCACTAGAAAAAATAAGGATCCAGATAAGAAATTTAGCCCTTTTCTGAAAGAGGACATTTTTCTTATGGAAAAATATTATTCATTTATCTTGCTTTAACACAACAGACACTCATCAGTGGATAGTCCAATAAATCAGCTGCCCTTACAAAGTACATGGACTGACTACACTAATAAATCATCATCTGTTAAAAAAGGGGCTTGGATGGTAGTGTCACTAAAGTCCTTTCGTGCTCTAAAATTTAAAGATTCTAAGTAGCAAAAAAGATGATTCAAAAGAGGAGATAAAAAGGATTTTTGCTCCCGTTAAGTCTGTTTTTTTCTAAGGCACCAGTCAGTCCTGGAATAGCTCCGACTGTGGAGCAGTGAACTGGGTCTGCAGCTATTGTCTAGAAATTCAGCCCAGTGCAGGAATAAAAAGTAAAAGCTCTCCTTCATACGCTACCTCTCCTTTAGAAATATGATGTCAAAATCGCAGACGTAGAGGAACGACCACTCCTGGCAGGTGTTTGCCTAGTGCAGACCTTGTGGGCCCCTAAAAGAAAAATTGGTTGACTTGAGAGGACCATCTCAAGCTGACAGTCCTGTCATCTGAGCCTCGGGAAAGGAAGAAAAGGATTGGAGAGAAGAAGCAAAGTGAGAGGCAGGGCTACCAGAAGCGGATTACTGCCCTCCTAGCTAGCAATGAAGTGCTTAATGGAATTTATCAACCTTGCCTTGAAAGAAAAAAAAAGTACTTATCTAAGTTAAATTTAAAAAATCTTAGGGAAACACCTTGAGGAATTCTTTTGCTCAGTTGGGTCGCTCTGCCTCCTTTGTTTTATTTAAAATGAAACGCTGCCACTCCTTTCTTTGCCTTGCCAAGCAGAATCTGCTAACCAGTTTTCCATTTAGTGGTAACTTGTTACTTCTTTTTTGTTTCATTTTGAAAATGTCAATATCACTGTGGTTTAATTTCTCTGGTATTTCCTCACTTTTTTGGTTGTTGGACAAAGGGATTACAGTTAGCATTTCAGCAGTTAGATTGATGTTTGGAAACAGTCTCCAAGGGTTAGGGTTCTTCGTCTCCACTGTTCTTTTTAGTGCCACTTGTCTGCCACTGTACAAGCAGAACTGGGTTGCTTAGAGCTGATGGCCATGTCCTATTTTTACCTGTTTATGTAGTAGTTTGCCATGGGATAAGAATGAACTATGGTGGAATGAATAATGGGGAGGGTAGTGGACTTGGAGTCAGGAAGAATGGGGCTCAAATCTCATTTCTGACAGTTCCTGGCTGGGTGACTCTGGGCACGTCAATTAAACGTCCGTTTTCTCACCTGCAGAATGAGAGGGTTGTACTCAGTGGCCTTTGAGGGATTTCCCACGTCTGAATCCCTGATTTTATGATCCCGTGACCTGGTGGCCATCTTGCTCACGCTCGTCTGTCCTTGATTAGGTGATTGATGGACAGCAGAGTCTCTGCCGCTGGGATTTTCTGTAGTGGGAGCTGGAGGATGGGAAGCTGAAGCCTGTGTAGAACCCGCCACATGAAGAGCCTGTGTGTGCTCGGAGCCTTTGGGCACTTCAGCTTTTGGCCAGAAAGTAGACTAGTCACTGGGCCGCTGCTGCACAGGCTTATTTTGTGCTCCGTCTTGGAGAGGTTGCATAATTAAACTGCTGACCCCTTCTCTGGAGCTTTTTCAGCTCACCTCTGAGGCTCTTGTAAAAGAGTGCAGTATTTATAGGGAATAGAGTCGGAGGCCTAGACACATCAGGTAGGGCTTTACCTTGTGTGAATAAGCAGTCAGCCTTGGAGCTGTGGGCTGTGGCTCAGTAACTTAACAAAAGGCATCGTTCAGAGCCGCTGCAGATGCGTAGACGGTTCTTGCAAAATCCAACATTTGGGATGGAGCCAAAGTTGATTTTTTTTTGGGACCTGAGATTGTGTACAAGATTATGTTGTAGTTGGACAAATCATAAAACTGAAAATAAGAGAAATTTCATTATTCTACGAAGTGTGATTACTATGTGCCAGGCACTGTGTTAGGCACTTAAAATTAATATAGGGTAATTATATTTTGTAATTTAAAGAATTGCTTTGTGCCTATTACCTTAAAAAGATTGAATCTGAAATGATGAATTAAAAACTTAGTAAATTTCTGACCAGTTTGACTTGATTCCTTAAGTGTTGAAGGTGAAGTGTTTGTCTTAACATTGACTGAGAAAACCATGACATGTCACAAGCGCCTAGGCCAGCCTGCAGCTGAATAAGAAAGAATTCCCTTAACAATATTCTTGCTCAGGGCTCACTGTGTCTACTGGAAGGTCCCCACTGCGTGATAACCCAGTCCTCCTGAGGCAGCCCTTCCTAGCCGGGACTGGCAGGTGGGGCACTTGGAGCATTTTTTCTTAAATCAAACATACATTTGCCTCTTGGCAGCTTCTGTGCTGGGCTCAAGCAGGATGAGTACAACCCTCTTCTAGCTGACTGACTTTCATCTACTTGAAGATCAGCCAGCTCTTCTGTTTCCCTCCTATCTGATGGCTGTTCTTCACTGGCCTAAACAGCTCTGGTTCTTTCAGCTGATGCCTGCATTACATGGCCTTTTACAATCCTGGTTGGTCTGTCTTGAATGGTCTCTAGCTTGCCACAGTTTTTCTTCAACCAGGTGCCCAGAACTGAACCCAGAATTCCAGGTGGGCTCTGACCAAGGCAGCTGACAGAAGAATTGTCCTTCCCTGGACATTGCCTCTCGGGGCAGCCTCAGATTACATTAACTCTCTTGGTTGCATATGGCACTGCAGGCTTATAGTGAGTTCGTGGCCCCCTTAACCCCCCCAGATCTTTTTTCAGACAGGCTACTTTCTAGCCGTGACGTTTCCTTCATCTTGTATTTATGGAGCTGAATTTTTGAACCCAGGTATAAGACTTTACATTTTTTCCTATTAAATTTTATCTTAGATTTGGTCTAGTGTTCTAACTTTTCAAGATCTTTTTGAATCCTGACATATCCAGTGTGTTAGCGCATTCCCCCAGGCTTGGAGTCATCTGCAATTTGATAAACATGAAATCTTTGCTTTTATTGAAATCATTGATGAAAACATTAAGCTGCACAGGGCCATGTGCATATCCCTGGGCTGCTGCACTGGATACTTCCTGCCAAGCTGTCAAACCATTAATGATCATACTTCTAGAGTTTAGCCATAACCCTCTGGCTTTTCTGCTAGAACATGGGATAATTTTGTCAGACACTTAGCTGAAATCTATGTTAACCAAATCTGTAACATTCCCCTAATCTAAGTCTAGTCCACTTTGGATTTGTGGAAGTTTTCCCCACTGATTCAGTCTGTGACTTGTGACATTTAAAAAGTTCAAGAGACATAGTTTCTGGGTAGTTAATCATGTTATTAATGATGCTAGCATATTATTAATAAAAGGCGTCAGTGACTCTCTCAAATGCCAGAGACCCCTCATGGAACCCACTTAATGCTTATATGTCCTTGGAAGAGTGGGTGTTCCTGAGGGTGGTAATCAACTCTGATTGGTTAACAAGTAATGAGAGAGAATGAATATTATAATGAGGTGGGCCTCTTCTAATGAAGGGCTGGGGGACATGGCTTTGATCCTGTCATTTACTTCCAAATCACCTCCAGCCTTGAGTAATTTAATCAAAGAATTTATTCCCAACCAAACCTGAGTAGCACATGGCAAGCAGGAATTCACCCAGATAAGGTGGTCTAGGTGGGGTAAATTTTTGGCAGAGGTCAGTAATGTCCTTCAAAGGCTGGGCTGTGAACAAGGAAGTAGGGCACGGATAATACCTGGATCTCCTCCATAATTGGTTTTTAATAATAATTTCTCTCAAACTAATCTGTAATTTACAGTCTAAGAGGGTTGCTGGGTGCTGGGAGTTTAAGGAACTTGCCCTTGCCACATATCTGGTATATGTCCAAGGCAGGATTTGAACAGAGGAGTCTTTCTGGCTCCAAGGCTGGTCCTCTGGCTGCTGTGCTATGTTTATCTCTTGATCACTGAGTCTAGCAGTTCTGTCTAAAAAGAAGGAGTGACTCTGGCAGGACCTGATCTTGATGAAGTGATATTGGCTCTTTGCCTTTCAGAGGCCACTGGGGCGGCTCTCTCGGTACATCTGGGTTCGATTACTTGTCCTCATAGAGGGCAGGCAGGTTCCCTTGAGTCCCTCTTGGCCTTCTTTGTGCTCTGTTCCAGTCCAAAGTGGAAGCCACCAACGTAGCAGCTGAGCAGCCCTGACTTTCTTCGTCATTGTCCTGCCTCTGCAGAGCAGTGGTTCTGTCTGTCTCCCCCAACATCCTTTGGTTCCTTGCCAGCCTCCATTCATTCCCAGGGTCAGTGTTCCCATTGTCCTCCTAAAGGACCATGCCATGTGTTTGTGTTGGTCCTCCGTGACTTACCTCACTTCCATTGTTGGTACGTTTTGCTGTGCCAGTCGTGCCATTGTCCGCTTTGATCACCTAGTGTAGTATAAGTTCCTATGTGGCAGGGACAGCATCTTGAAAGTCAGAAAAATCCACACATTCAAAGCGATGAAACAGACTCAGTTGTCACAAGGAACCCAAGTCCCTGGAGATGTGGCTGTCATGAGGAACAGTGCATGGGTTTCAGATAGGATTAAAAACTTTTCCCTCTATTTCAAAAGCAAAGAAAATGGTTTTTGTAAAGAGAAGATAATGAAGGGACCCTGGATTTCAGTGGAAGATTGTGTATTTGGTATAAATGTTTCCAAGTTTCTCCGTACTGTAATTCTGTGACACCTGAAGGCTCAAAAAACAATTCATCATGAACTTAAGAAAACTGTTTTAGATATAACATCCCTGGCTAAATAATGAAGTTGGATATTCCGCATGGAGATAATTAGCCTCATAAAAGACTGTGTTTTCTTTGTGTTGATTATAATTGATAATGTATGTAATTAGAACAATTTCAAGCCTCTCACAATTTTTGCAGGTGAAATTCCCAAACAGGTCAAGGTAAAAAAGCTGAAGAACCTAAAGACTTTGGATTCTAAGCCTGGTAATAACTTTTATTCTTTTAAATATTGTCATGATTTGTGGGGGTGTTTTTTAAAACTTGCTTTCCTTTTTTTCCCCCCTCTAGGAGTTTATACCTCTTATAAGCCATTTTTAAATAGAGATGAAGATATCATAAAACAATTACAGAAGGTAATTAAAAATTTTTATTTGACAAAGATTTATTCAATTTCGTGTACAGGTGAGGGGTGGGGGTGGGGGCAGGAGGGAATAGCATCACGAATGTGACAGCTTCTTAGTCAAGAAGCTTGTGATCTAACCAACTCTCCAATTACTGACCTGGCTTCTTTCTCCTGGGCAGGTAGAACATAAGTATGAGCTGTTTATTTCAGTCAAATTTTTTTTTTAGTTTTACTGATGCCTTTTATTTTTGAAATTGCAATCTTATCCCAGTCCCCACATACACTGAACCTTCCTTTGAACTGGAAGAGAGAAGAAACGTTTAAGCAAAACTCACTGATAAAATGGCCACACCTGGGAGTGTTTTCAATCCTCCACTCCCATAGTCCCTCATCTTTCTGCTGAGAGGCTTGAAATGTGTTTCCTCATGTCTTCTTGGAGAACCAGACAGGGCACTGCAGTTAACTGAAGCCTTGCTTGCCTTTCCAAGCAATGGTTTCCCGTTTATGTATTTGGAGCCACTGTGGACCCTGTTCTCCAGGTTCTACTTCCTTCATTTCTCTTGGTTCACAAGAACCTTGTGCATGGGCTTGAAACCTTCCAAACTGAGTTATCCATGTAATTAATTGCTCTCATCTGTAAAAAGGGGATAAAGTGGTGCAGTGGATAGAATGCAGGGCCTTGAGCCAGGAAGACCAGAGTTCAACTCCAATGTCAGACACTAGCAGCGTGACCTTGGGCAAGTCACTTAACCTCTGTTCACCTTAGTTTCCCCAATTGTAAAATGGGGACAATAACAGCACCTCGCGTGGAGGGTGGTTGTGAGGGATCAGATGATCCCTTAAGATTGGTAAAGCACTTGGCCCAGTGTCTGGTACATGGTAGACATTAAGTATATGTTAGCTATGATTATTATTATCAGTGGAGGTCACACTAAACAAGATGCCAGACCATTGCCTTGTACCCTCAGGACCACTGAGTCTTTCCTTAGGTGTCCTGCAGCTGGACCCTCCTCCAGGTTTTGCCAGCTCCTTGAGGGCAGGGATGCACTCAGTTTACTCTTTGGATCCCCAGTGCTCGGCACATAGTCAAGGCTCCTAGTGCGCCCTGAAGAAATGCTGCTTCTTTAATTCATTCATCAAAGACACAAGTGGACAGATTTATTATTCATTGAGCACTGGAGCCGTGGCACCAAGATAGGAGAGGGGTTTTTTTCCATGTGGATTGAGATTTTGGAGCTGATGTCAGGAGATTTCATAGAGCCAAAGCAATCTAGTTAGTGTTAACCTTGACACAGATTTTTGGAAGACTTCACAGGAGATATGTGTGTGTGTGTGTGTATGTAAACACACATACATACATACATACACACAGATCATATAAATGAGTTATATAAATCCTATGTTTTCATGCTAGAGTTCTGAGTTTTTGTAATAAGGAGAAATGGTCATTTTTCTATGAATTAGAACCTTCATCTTTAAGGACACTTTGCTTCTTTACAAAACAATTGAAGATAGATTACAGATTTGGTTTTCTTTTTCAGGGAGTACAGCAGAAGCGTCCTTCTGAGGCCCAAAGTGTAATTCTTCGACGTTATTTCTTGGAATTGACACAGAGTTTCATCATTCCATTGGTAAATTAACAAATGTAGACTGTACTATGTGTGTTGAAGACATTCAAGAATTTCTTCGTATACTGGCAATGGGATATAGAAATCTATCTTGCCCTATAGGAAAATAGAAGGGGAAGGAGATAAGAGAAGCGGGGAGGTGATAGAAGGGAGTCAGATTAGGGGAAGGGGTATTCAGAATGAATGCCATCTTGGGGTGGGGGAAGGGGTGAGATAGGGAGAAAATTTGGAACTCAGAATCTTGTGGAAGTGAATGTTGAAAACTAAAAATAAATATTTAAATTTTAAAAATTTGTAAATATTAAAAAAAAAGAATTTCTTGGTTGGATCTCTGCTTCTCCTCTCCCCAAACTATTATTCTTAGGTAGAATATAGAATTATCCAATCATTGTAATTTACCTGACTTGAACTATGTATCATGTCCACTTTAATTCGGCATTTGAATGAGTACCTACTGTGGGAACTGTAGTGTAGGGACCAGGGCATTGATAACTTAGCATTCTCTGTTTTCCTCTGTCAGGCAACACTGGTTTGGGGCAAAGACTCTGCTTTCAGCCCCTTAGTTTTTACTGAAGCAAACTTGGATCTCACAGCATCTCTGATTCTTCCAGCTCTAGCTCTGTTTTGATATTTCCTTTGCCTCTGTATTGGACTTAACCTTTTTCCTTTCCTGTGCCTTACCTAATTGGAACTCCATATAAGACTTAGTTTGTGAACATTGTATTTGTCATGTTGGCTAGGATATAAACATTAGAATAAAATCTCTTTCAAAGGAAAAATACATAGGTATATACTGAGAATTATTATTATTTTTTTTTCTTTTTTTTTTTGGTGAGGCAATCGGGGTGACTTGCCTAAGGTCACACAGCTAGTTAAGTGTCTGAGGCTGGATTTGAACTCAGGTCCTCCTGACTCCAAGGCCAGAGCTCTATTCACTGCGCCACCTAGCTGCCCCCAGAATGATTTTTATAGAATGGTTATCACACCTAATAAAAAAAAATTTTAACCAAATTGGGAGAAATGGTTCACCCCCGCCCTGAAAAAAACAAATTCGCTTCAGTTTCATAAAGATGTCGTCCTAAATTGTTATCAGTTAGTAATTTAATATTATGATACTAAGGTGTCACACTATTGAAGGGAACCTGTGAAAGCTGGGAGATGGCAGATTGCCGGCAGACTGGGCACTTGGGCTGTTCGAGGCCATGGAGGCTCCCACAGTTGCTGCTCTCTTGTCTCCTACTCTTTGCCCCCTCACTTTTAGGGTGGGGAAAGTCCCTTACTTGAGGGAATCCCTGACCTGTGTCCTTCTTATGCTTCCTTGTCTGCTTGAGGCAGTTTCTCTGGATGGGTGTAGAGCCCTGGGTCAGCTATCTGCAAGAGGGAGGCTAAGCTCCCAAAAGCGGCACCAGGTGTAGACTGTCCATTGGTGTTCATGGCACACATCTTCTCCAGACTTCGTGATGTCCAGCAGTGGGAAGCCTCGATGAGCCCTGCTGTCAGATCTTACTTCTTAGGAGCTTAGCCTGGGCTGCCAGCCAAGGGGCTTGCAAGCTGAGCAGATCTGTCTCTTTTGCTTTGCTGGCACCAGCATGAAGGGTATCTGGTGCAGAGCACAATTGGGTGGGAGGGGCAGTAAGGAAGCTCTGTCTGCTGTGGCTGGTGCCGGATAGGAGACTTGGCAAACTTAGACTGCATCTTTGGTATGAAGAGCTGATGCTAGGCTGCGTGAGAAGTTTATGAAATCCAGCTTTGGGGGATTTCAGGGTAGAGAAGGCTTATTCCTTGTTCAGACCAATACAGTCAGCACTGAGGAGCCTTTCCTTTCTTCTCTCATCATTTCATGTTTAAATGTTTTGTTTCTTTTCTTTAACACTTCCTTCCCTGCCCACAAAACTATACATCTGATTAATGTTCCTGCAGATTTTATTCCTTCTAGATTTATTGTGGCATTAGAGATTTATGTATTTATGTCAGAGAATGGAACTGATGAGACAGTGCTGTTCCAGGATACTGGTTTTCTGATGTCCTGAGAGTGGCCATTTTTAGTTCGAGGCCAGCTCAGATTCAAGGACAGCTGCTCTCTACTAGGTCAACCCTAGTATAGAGGATCTCTGAGTGGGAGGATCTTTGGTAGTTGGAGGCTTCCTCTATTAAATTCATGCAAGATTTAGGTGCCATTACTCATGATATGGGGTAGGGGTAGAGACACTCCAGGGTCACTGGGGAGAAAACCTTTGAATTCTTTGATTGGAATGAGCAGGCCACATCCATCTATTGGGTGTTTCCAATACAGTCCCTCTTTTCATTTTGGCCTTTATTTTGGTGATAGGGAAACAGGAGGTTCATTGTGCTCTTTAATTATGTAGGTAAGAATGGATTTTAGAGAATAATTTGTAGGACTCCCATGGGGGTGCTCAGGAAGGTTTGGGGGAGGGTAATGTTTTTGATCTTTTCATCTCCTTGATTTAAGCAGACATAGAATTTCAAATTTTCATTGCTGTCTTGATTCTACATCACCTTTGTTTCTGAATATGTCCTTTTCTCCCACCCAATGAACCATGCTTTGTGATTAAAAAAAAAAAATCTTAAAAAGGAGGAAAGAAGGCATTTTAGCAAAACTAACCGACATATTGAGCCTGACATAATATACAGTGTTCTAAACTCGTGTTCTCCTACCCTTTTAAAGCAGTTGCATTTTCTCATTTTTTAAGAACAAGCTTGATCATTATTATGTGGCATTCAGTTTCTTTTTGCTTTTTTATTTCTTACAATTTACATTGTTTTAGTCATTGTGTTTACTTCACCATAAGCAGATCTGTTTAGAAGTTTGATCTGAAAATGTTTCAGAAGTAAGCCACTGGTGAATAAATCTTGACGGCAAGAATGCAGAACAAAGGCACATGACCCTTATATTAACTTGGATTGTTTCCCATTTCAGGAAAGATACGTCGCAAGCTTAATGCCTTTGCAAAAGAGCATTTCTCCATGGAAGGTATGCACGTTTTCACAAAGTTCCAATTTATTTCATTGATTCCCAGCCTGTGAATGAACTTCCGTGAACATATTAATTTCCAGTACTTGAATAGTCTGTCTTTTCGTTAGAGTCCACCCCAATTGAGACAGTTTCTTCCAGAAGAATTTATGAAAACACTTGAGAAGGCAGGACCCCAGCTGACCTCCAGGTTGAAGGGTGATTGGAGAGGACTTTACAGGTCAGTTAATTTTTCTGTACTCATGCAGGTTAGTCACAAGTTCAAGGCTCAGACTGCCAGAATGTTGAGTTCCACTCCTGTGCATAGTTCACTGAACCATCAAAGTCAGAATTAATGTTTGCTTCACTGTTTCTCTCTCTCTGTCTCTCTCTTTTAAGACATTTTCTAAAATCTCCAAACTTTGATGGCTGGTTCAGGACCCGAAGGAAGGAGATGACCCAGAAACTGGAAGCACTCCATTTAGAAGCTCTTTGTGAAGAGGTTAGAAAACACCTTTTTTAAACTTCTTTTGTATATCAGTCCCTTTAAAAGCAAAGCTGAAGGGTATGTTTGTAGGTGGAAAAATATACTCCCTTATAGATGTTTTGGAATCTCTACTTAATATGAAGAAATGCAAAATAGGTAGCTCCATTCTACAGATTCCACATTCAGCATTGGATATGAATAGGAATTAGATGAACATGTTTATTGGTTTTTTTGATCACTAGCTTTCTGGACTTTTTCGTTTAGTGAAATTGAATCAAAGACTGTTATATAAAAAACTTTGAAATATAAAAGCTTTGCTTAATTTAGAAGGCCCTTTGACAGAGCAGTGGACACTAATGGTGTTTGAGTGGGAAACGCAGTTGAAGGAAGCTCTGATCAGAGTCGCCGGCAGCATTAGTTTTGGGGTGGCAGTGCCGTTGATTGGATGGTTTGGGAATTGGGACTTCTGTTTCAGTGGTAGCTCCGCACTGACTCTGGATGTGGCCTCCACAAGGTCACTTCACCTCCTCAAGCCTCAGTTTGCTCCTTTGGAAAAAGGGTGGATTGAGTCTCGATGATCTCTGAGGTCCCTGTCAGTGGTACGAGTTTGTGGTTCCAAGATGACGTGTTATACTCAAGGCTAAGCAGAGGCTGGGGGCTCTCATTGATTTGAATCATTATTTGTGTTCATTATAAATGGAAAGGCCACAGAGAAGAAGCCTGAAGGGTGATCACGCTCTTGATTTCATTAGTTTTGTGTTCCGGGGGATTGCTTACTTTCTTCTTGAAAAGAGAATTTCTCATTTTAATTTTAACCACCAGCATGTACAACTGTATCAAAAGACTTCTACACATGTCTTCTTTTGGGTTGGTATGTTTTTATAGGATTTGCTTCTCTGGATCCAGAAACACACCGAAGTAGAAACAGTTGACCTTGTATTGAAGCTGAAGAGTAAATTGGTAGGTAGATGTGAGAATTAAACCTGATTGACTTGTGTGAGGAATTCACCAGCTCTTAATGCTCTTAATGCCAGGCTTTGAGACTGGAGCGCTTTGTACACTCTCCACACATAAAAGCTACTGAGTACATGTGGTTGTCGTTTTGAGATGAGAAACAAGGAAGCCAAGGTCAGCTTCACAAACCATCGTCCCTTTTCATCAGCCCCAGCACTTCTGTGTGTGGGTTGTTATTGAATTCGGACTCTGTGCATCATTAATACCATTCAACAGAGTACCTGCTGAGGGAGGCTATAAATTGCAGGAGAAAGGCACTTTAAAATTTTCTACATCAGACAGTTTAAAAATTCTTTAAGATAAGATGTAAAACCTTGCTCCAAATTAAGCAATTAACTTTTTTTTTTCTTTCTTTTTGGTGAGGCAATCGGAGTTAAGTGACTTGCCCAGGGTCACACAGCTAGTGTCAAGTGTCTGAGGCAGGTCCTCCGGACTCCAAAGTCAGAGCTCTATCCACCGTGCCACCTAGCTGTCCCTAAGCAATTAACTTTTAAAATGATTTTAGATTGTAAATTAATCCTTTAGATTAAGTAAGCTACTTGAGAGCAGGCAGGGACTGTCGTTATTAATTGTATCCACAATGCTTAGCACAGTACCTAGCATACAGTAGGTATTTAATAAGTGTTTATTGGATTGAGGTAGAGACCATGAAAAGCTATTGCATGTTCTTTATATAGTTACAGGCTCATCAAGAACACCTACCTGTGAAACCTGGCACTATGGAAAAGTTACGGACTCACATAGATGCAATTATTTTAGCACTGCCAGAAGACCTGCAGGGTATACTGCTCAAAACTGGCACGGAGTGAGGGCTGCCTCCTGCGTTTCCCAGATGAGAAGAATGGTGCAACAGGGCAGCCCCAAGACACAACGAAAAGATGCCCCAAGGAAACCCAGCAACATGGTGGAGGAGCCGGGAGGACAGCAAGCGTGCTGTTTTCTAATGACTCTAATGTTTGCATTATTTTGAAGTGTGGAAGTCGGCTCAGGTAGTGGCCCTTCTGGGCTGTGAATTGTGCTTAAGGCAGGTGCTCTTGAGCCAGGCCTGGGGGGCTGAAGCCGGCCCAGTGAGAGCCCAGACTGCAGTGCTGGTATTGCAGCCTTTGAACGCTGGTGCTGCTGGGCCCAGTCATGTCAAAACATGGGACAACTCAGGGAGAAACAATGTCTTGGTCACACTGGCTACATGTTTTTTTAAAGGAAGGAAAAAGTCTCAAGCTGTCCTAGTGTAGTTATAACTAATTAATGTGTAATTAGTGCCTTCCTTTTTCCTACATTTTCACAAACTGAGCTGCTGGTCTTGACTCACCCCTGCTGCAAAACTTACCGAGTATTTTACTGAGTGATCGTTGCCTACAGATCACGGATGCCTCCTTCCCAAAACATTTATTGATAGCGATGTTTTTATTGCCCTACACTTTTTCATTCCATTATTTTCTTTGCTATTTTAAAAATTTACTAATTCTCTAAAGATGGAAAGGTGTCTCAAACTAATCATGGATTTGGAAGGAGAAGCTGTTACCTTTTACCCTTTAAATGAACTAGCTTGGGTGCTTGTTCTCAAAGCCATCTCTCCTAACTTACAAACCTCACAGCGAAAGTATTTTTAACTAAAATATTCTTAGGAAAAGAGCATTCACAGACCTTTTGTGTTGTCATCTTTGTATCGATTTAAACCTCAGTGTCATTGTTTTGTCTTTAAAAATAACCTGCGTCCTAATTTAGTGTTTTTTCTTCTGTCGACTGACATCAGATCCTTTGTCTTCTGTCGTAATTGCCTTTTGGACCACGTATCCACCATGCCAAGAAACTACAGCAGATGGGCTGGTAAAATACCACTTGTTGGGTTTGCATTTGAGAATGAGTCCTCTTCGAAAGCTGCTCAAAAATAGGCCCAGCAGTCTGTTTGTAACTAGCTCTGTATCCCACCACTCTCTAGAAAATCAAATTTGTTTGCAATCATTAGGAGAAGAAAAATGAGTAAGAGGTAAGAGTTGTTCTCGGTTGGTTCTGACTCTCAGGCTGCTTCCTCACCAGGAGAATCTGATTACATAAACCTTTTCCTCGTGGATACGGTGTCTTAGCTCATACCTCAAAGTTACAAAAATAGGCTCTTATTATCCTATTTTAAATAAAGAGTTTGCCTGGGATCAGGTGAGGTATTTTGTTAGCCTGCAGTTCTCCTTGGGGGAAAGGGGCAATTAATTACTTTTGTATTATAAAGGATTTCATATATTTCTGAGAAGCATTATTTAGGTACAAATGGTCACCATTGTATATTTTTTAAAAAGATGTATTTTACTATTCATACAGTTTGTATGCAATTTGTGACCAGAAGTTGAAATCTCTTAGTGTTGTATCATGAATGTCTTTAAAATTATGCCACTATATGATACATTGTTTTGCACAGTTAAAGAGTAGCCAAGTTAAAGATTGCCTATTAGTATGGCGGTAGTTTCTTTACATTTAAGTACTGTATTTATCTGCAGCCTAATACATATTGACAACCATATCATGTTGCCATTGCTTACTGCTTGTCTAAAAATTATGAATTTGTAAAGGACCATAAAATTACTAGGAAGTTGAGATTGATTTAAAGCTTTTAATTTTTCGATGATTTTCTTATGTCAGAGAAACCACTGTTTAAAGTCTGAAGCCCCTCACATCTTGTGGCTACCATCACCAGCATCTGAAAAAGTCCTGGCTTTATGGCTGCTCTGGAATGTTCTGTGCCTTCTACTGACTGAGGAAATGAACAGAGGTTCGGAGGAGGAGGAATTTGTGGTCACAGTCTGCGAGTGGATGATTAAAAGTCTTGTGTGTTAAAAGTTTTTGGAATATTGTATGTCATTTTGGGGAAAGAAGGAAACAAACATTTATTAAGTGCCTCCTGTATGCCAGCCATTGTGCTTAAGCACTTTACAAATATAAATCCATTTGATCCTCACGAGGGGAGAGAAGGGAATAAACATTTATATGACACCTCATATATGCAAGAAGATATTCTAAGCACTTCACAAATATCTCAATTTGATCCTTACATCAACTTGGAAGGTAGGGTTTATTATTATCCCCTTTACAGTTAAAGAAACTGAGGCAAAGGTTAAGTGATTCACCCAGGGTTACACAGTTACAAAGTATCTGAGGCCACACTTGAACTAAGTTCTTCCAGGCCCAGCAACCACTTTGCTGCTTCTAGGTGGGTAGCCATCTTCCATATTCCAAAGATCTGTAACTTGTCTGTGCAGGTCCTACCTGCCATAACACAGATTGTAGCCCTTCTGTAGCCCCTCTATGCTGGGAAATGCATCATCCTGAAGTAGCCAGCTTGGTGACGAGCTGCTGCGGTTGGATGACAGACTCCTGGCCTTCACTGGGCCTTCGTGGCAAGATCTGGCAGATTGCCTTTGAGAAAACCAGGGCCACCTCCAGGCTGTGATGAGCCACTAGATGGTATTTCAGGGGGAAAAATGCTGAGCATTAGATTGTCCTTTCTGCCCCTTTTTACTTAAATTCCACCTCTAAAACTTACTGCATATGGGATAATGGCTGAGTCACTTCATCTGTCAAACACGGCTTCCTCTGGTGTAAAACTGGGAGAGGACCTGCCCAAGTTGCCTCCTGAGGTGCTCAGGCTTTGTTGAATAAATGATTCATTAGACTTGGCTACAAAAATGAGTGGAGTAAAACTGATCCCAGAGAAGTTAACATCGATGAGATAAGAGATTCGTTGACATATTAAAGATATAGTACCATCCTGTGCAAATAGCATCAAGCATCTGTTGTTTGCACAGTACCGATTCTAGAATTTCTTCCTACAACGTCTTCTAATTATTTGATTCCTTGAGATGCATGAAAGAAGCTGGTATATACTACAGAATGAGCACTTTCAGATTCATTCCAAATTCCATTGTGGTTTGATAAACAGCTTTTAAGTGAGTTTTGCCTTCGCTGTTGTTTCTCTGATGCTTGGATTTCAGAAGCAGCGCTTGTAGTGTGTGGGGGACATTTCCCTTGCTAGATCTGATTTTCAACTATTTGAAGTTTGTCCCCTCTCTAAGTTCCCGATGTGGGCCGCCACTCACCAGAAACACTCATTTTCAATTTTCAAAGCAGTACCAGCAGTTGGCCAGCCATGTTTCTTTTTTCCTCTCTTCCCCCAGGGTAGGATCATGGACACAGAGCTGGAAGGGACCTTAGAGGCAATCTAGTACCCGGGGTTCTTTACTGGGGTCTATGATGTTGGTTTTTCTAAGATTTTGATAACTATTTCAATCTAATTGGTTTCCTTTTTATGTATTTAAAAACATTCTGTGAAGGGAGGAGTCCCTGGGCTTCACCAGACTTCCCAAGAGGTATGTGACGCAAATGAGGTTAAGAACTCTGCAGGAGGTAGTTAAGTAGCAGCCCTGGCATGGCAGTTAGGGGCTCTGACTCCAAATCCAGTTCTTCTCCTTCTGGGCTATGCTGCTCTTTCTATAAATTCAGAGATAAAGCAGCTGAGCGCAGAGGCCATCTGTCTGCCAGTGAAATGATCAGGTTGGGATTCTAATTTAGAATAGCAAAGGATGGTCTCTAGTGCCACTGGTGTGGCAGGAGCGGAAATAAACATATAAATACTTTGTGGAAGATAGGAATGTTTACATTTTAAGACATAAAATAATTAGAGGCAGCAAGGAGTCGATGAAAAGGCCATGAAGAGCTGGATTCCAGTCCTGCCTCTGAAACCCAGCTTTGTGACTTCAGGAATCGCCTGATTTCAGTGCCCTTGGCAGCTGGGACTCAAAGTTTCTGACCAGGTGACTATCTGCATTGGTTGAGGGAAGTTTGTCATCAGGAGTTCCTTATCTCAATGAGAAAGGTAGCTTGCTTCTCTTTTTTTCATATTTTGTAACAAAGAAGTTGGTTAAATATTCATGAGGCATATGAGATTTTTCTAGAGTGAAGTGGAGGGGAGGGATGTGGGGAAAAAAGTCTAGGGATGGTCCTGTGAAATATATTTTTTAATTTTTTATTAATTTATTTTGATTTATCAACAATCACTTCTATAAGCTTTTGAGTTTAAAATTTTTCTTCCCCTTTCTCCGCACCACCCTCCCCAAGATGGCGCACAATCTGATACAGGCTATACATTTACATTCATGTTAAACACATTTTCACATTAGTGATGTTGTAAGTAAAAATTAGAACCAATAGGAGGAACCACTAGAAAGAGGAAACAAAACTCAACAGAAGAGAAAAAAAATAGCAATTCAACTTCCATAGTTCTTTCTTTGGATGTGGATAGCATTTTCTATCACGAGGCCTTTGGAAATGTCTTAGATCTTTGTATTGCTGGGAAGGGTTAAGTTTATCAATATTACTCATTGCACAGTGTGGCTGTTATTGTGTACAACGTTCTCTTGGTTCTGCTCACTTCACTCAGCTTCAGACCATACAAGTCTTTCCAGGTTTTTCTGAAGTCAGCCTTATAGCACAATAGTATTCCATCACATTCACATACCACAACTTGCTCAGCCATTCCCCAATTGATGGGCATCCTCTCAATTTCCAATTTTCTGCCACCACAAAAAGAGCTGCTATAAACATTTTTGTACATGTGGGTCCTTTTCCCATTTGTTATGATCTCTTTGGGATATAGCCCTAGAAGTGCTATTGTTGGGTCAAAGGGTATGAACATTTTTATAACCCTTTGGGCATAGTTCCAAATTACTCTCCAAAATGGTTGGATCATATTTCCCTGTGAAGTATTTTTAACCAGTCTGTATACTTGCTACCAGTCTGTATACTTGAAATATTTTTAACCAGTCTGTATACTGGTTCTGATAACTATGAAAGTATCAAAAGTATTATGAAGTGAACACTCATCTGAAATATTAGTTCTTCGCCCCTGGCTGTCACAATGTTGAAAAAGTCACCTTGACTTAAAACATCCAGAAACTCATTAAGTATCTGTCTTTCTTGTGATGCACAGAATTTTATAGCTAGAAGGGTCCTCGGGAATTAGTTTAACTTTTTCACTTTGTAGATGAGGAACTGAAGCTCAGAAGGATTACTAACAGAATCAGAATAGATCTGAAAACTTAGGTCTCCTGACCCCCACTCTAATAGTTTTCTAGTTATTCCCATAATATTGAGATGTAAAGATAAAGATTAGAGGCTGGGAAAAATTCCTGGAGTAATGGATAATAAATAAGTAGAGCTTCTACATGGTCTTTTTATAAGCAACTGCCCCATTTTCATCCCCTTGTCTCATTTTTGTTCTGGGTGCTTTCTGTATTTGAGTTAGGATGTAGGTAGGTATGTATGTGCATGTGTCTATCTTGTTTCCTCATTCATATATTTAGATGACTGTCTGTCATCTAATAGATCATTCACACCACCTTCAAGGTTCTGTCTTCCCGTCTCCATAAGCCAGTATATTCCCTATTTCCAAGTGGAAATCTGGAAACTCTATTGTGACTTGCCATAACTTGCCCTTGGAGTTCCTGCCCTTAAACAAACTACTAGTTTGGAAGGGCATGGAAATGTAGTAGTATTATTAGTCATAGTAGTAATAATAACAACAGTAATTTATATTTCTATAACTGATTTTGGTTGTCTAGGTAGGTAAGAGGGAATAATGTATTGAACAAAGATGGTAGCATTAGGAAAATGCTTTCATTTTGATTGTACCAATGTTATCCACCGTATATAGCCCAAATTATATTTCTTCTTAGTGTTGTTTTTGTTTGCATCATTGCAATTATTGGGTACCTTGTTTTTTTGACCCTACTTTCTTCACTCTGCATCACTTCATAGAAATCTTCCCCTTCTCTGAATTCTTCATAATGAGTATTCCTTGTAGCACCATTAAGTTCATATACCACAGTTTGTTCAGCCATTTGACCCAATTGATGGGTGCAAATTTTATTTATTTTTGTTACCATAAGTAATGTTACCATTAATATTTGTACCATATGAATTAAATTCTAATTATACTTATAATAAAGTGGCATAACATTTAGAGCATGATTTAATGAAATTTAGACACTTATGCACCTTTTCCTTTTAAATATGGCTGCTGACGTTCCTTAATATGATTCTGGATTTCTTTATTCTGATTCATGTATTCTTTCTATTTTACTTAGTACTCTAAAGCTTCTAAACCTGGGCTCTGCCAACTGCAGTCAGCTCACAACTTTTCAAAAGAGTTTTGTTATCAAAAGGCTGAGGCAAATCTGTCTATAATAGGACAGACCTTTTTCCTGTCCGAATATAGCCTACAGAAAAGTTTTCACAGTGCTTCCTTAATATCATGTCTTGCTAACCAAACATTCCCCTTTTGTTCTTTGTTCATGAAGAGAAAGTCTATGTAGACTTTGGACTTGATGAAATAAGGTTTAAACTTCCAGATGAAAAAGAAACTGCTATCTCCTTTTTCTGTCCATAGATAAAATGTCCACATAAAATTATGATGACTCTTGTAATCACATTTTTACTTTTTTTTTCTCTGAGGAAGTTCTCCTGCTTTAATTGCCTGGTCCCCAACCTTTGTATAAAAGTTGTTTTGCAAATAATGACTTCAGATTACATGTTAACCATCCTCTTTGGTTTGTAGGAATTTTAGAACCTGCTATTTGCCAAATATCTGGCCTCTTAAGCCTCTACATATTTTAATAAGTAATTCATGACATTTAATAAAGCCAAGTAAGTTATGCCAAAAGTTAACTGACTGGTTGCCTAGCATAATGCTTTGAACCCAAATGCTTGAGAAATGCTTCGTCTTTTAGATTGGATTCACCATTTCATTGATATGAGCACACTCTTTCGCAGTGCAGACAGCAGCCCTCCACTACCTGATCCTATGCAACTCTTGTTCATCTCCTTCCACAAATCCTCCATAAAGAATCCATGCAATGAAATGGAGGTCTTCAAAAAAGATTTCAAAGTCATCTTCAATTTTGTGGGTCCCCTAGGGCACCTGCGCTGACCATTTGTTGTTCTTTGCTCTAAATGCATGCTTGCCCCCTCTCTTTTTCCAGTTGCATGTTTCCTGGATGATAGGCCTTTACAACACTGTTTTCTCCTAAGCCATTGGTAATATGTTGTAGCTGTCTTGTGTCCACTGTGCACCCTCCATTGCCTGTTAGATTTTTGGATTCTTCCATCATCTGCAACTATGCAAATTTCCAGAAGAATATCAGTGTTTAAAAAAAAAAGGCTTTTAGCATCAGGAAACGCTGGGATCACTGAAAGCACCATAAAACATCCCTGCTCTCTTCCTCCTGTTTCCTTCTGGGCCCAGCTTATGGCATATACTGTGCTTGTCCTGGATAGACATAAATATACGGTGATGGTCTGGTCCAACATAAATCTAAAAATCTACATGTTATGATAGGAATAGCAGGCATTCTTTTTTTCATATATTTGGCTTACTTATATGACTGTTACGCTGAACTCATTGGCCGTGGCCATTTGGTTGAAGAGGTCTTCAAGCAAGCAGGGGCTTGTTGAATTAGTCAAATGCCATACTCAATAAACTCCAGTGGCTCCCTATTACCAGCAAGATCAAATCCGTAATCCTCTGCTTGGTATTCAAAGTTCTTCATAACTAAGCCCCCACCCTCCCTTTCCAGTCTTCTCACACCTTACTTCCTGCCGTGTTGGTCCAGTGATGCTGGCTCCCTGGCTGTCCCAAGAACAGGATGCTTCATCTCTCGGCTCCAGGGGTTCTCTCTGACTGTCCCCCATTCTTGGAATGTACTCCTTCCTCATCACACACCACCTTCAAGTTCCAGCTAAAATCCCATCTTCTACAGGCAGTCTTTCCTAATTCTTCCTAATTTCAATGCCTTCCCTCTCTTACTTATTTCCTATTTGTCCTGTGTATAGCTTGTTTGTACATACTATTTTGCATGTTGTCTCCCCCATTAGATTGTGATCTTCTTGAGGACAGGGAGTCTTTTGCCTCTTTTTGTATCCCCCAGCACTTAGCATAGTGCTTGGCACATAGCATTAGGGACTTAATAAATGTTTACTGACTGATTAAAATAGTATCTATAAATTGGAGCATATGGAAGACCTCACTATCTATACAGGATTCCACTTCGTGCAGCTGTTTCCAGGAGTTGTGAAAAACACCTTTGTAGGTATACATTTGTGTGTGCTTCCCTTGATATTGATAATCAGAGATTCATTAAGAAATCTTGTATGATCTTAACATGCAAAAGAGACTTCAATAGATCCTTTATGGGAGTGTTTTGGCATGTTATGGCAGTCATAAGCAGGATCTTATATGCTGTACCCCTTTCACTCAGTTGTGTAACTGAATATATCTTTAGTATAAAACTACTTGTGAAAGCCCATCTGATCCTTTGTCATATATTCAATAGGGATGTCCTCCACTTGTGTGTAGATCATTCTCACAGGTATTTTATTGAGGCAGGGCAAAGTCTGGGGATCATAGGTTTACATCAGGAAGGGACCTTTTGACAACATCACCGCCATTGCTAGCATTTATACAGTGCTGTACAACTTACAAAGTGCTTTACATGTGTGATCTCATTTGCTCCTCACAACTCCCCGAGGAAAATGTTGTAATTATCCCCATTTGACAAATAAGGAAACTGAGGCTGAGAACAGTAAGTGATTTGTCCATGGTCACAGAGTTATCTGAGGCAGGATTCAAATTCAGATCTTTCTGACCCCAAGTCCAGAGGAGACTAAGTCTAAAGTAGTGAAGGGTTTTTTCCAGGGTCACACAGGCAGCAATGTAGGGGTGGAGTTTGAACCTGCTCTGACTCTAAAAGCTATTCACTCTTAACCTGAAGCTTCAGGAAAAAGGAGATGATAGTTAACAGAAGCAAAGTCAACCTGAGGGCATAAAACTGAAACTGGAATGAGGATAACAGAAAAGCTGGGAAAGATGTGTCAAACTCTTTTCATCATTAAGGACAGTGGTGCTACTTACCTTGAGATTCTATCACAGACTCCAGTGTGCTTCTGGAGGAAGTGATATTGACATTGGAGAAAATGAGGATAGGAAAAGCCTCTGAACTAGACCCAAATACATACTGCAGAGGGCCAGGTTGGAAGTGATGCAATTTGGAGGTCACTAAAGAATTGATTTTCAAGTTTTCTAACAGATAGGAAGATACCAAGGGATAACATAGCTAGTAAGGTCCCATTTGAACTCTGGTCTTCCTGACTCCAGGCCTAGCACTATATCCACTGTCTTCTAACTAGTCTGTACCAAAGGCATATGAAAACCACACAAAAACCTTGGACCTTTTTTTTTTTAAATTTTTAAACAAAAACAAACAAAAAAGGGCAATATGGAGAACTGGCCTATTTTCTCAAACGTAAAAATGTCAGAATAATCCACACATCCTTCTTGGGAGGCTCCCTGACAGGACATCAGAAAGTAATGCTTCAGTCATTCATTCAATTTTCCACACTACATAGCACTTTTACCACCACACACTTGACTGAAAGAGGTAGAGAGAAGATAGGTTCCCATTGTACTTATTGTTTGTTGAGTACAAAAAAGATTTGCCTTAAGGATTCTCCTTTGAATTTTCCCCCCTATGATCAGTTATGTTCATCCTGTAATATATCGTTATAGTGATAAAAATGGACAGTATACTTATAATAGAAACTTGGGGTAAAATTAAGAAAATACAATGAAAGCCAATACTCCCAAACAAACCATCTCCCTCTTCCCCATCTCTATTTGCCCTAAGCACACACACACCTCCCCTTAAAACAAAGTCCTGTTTTGTTGGTGGCCATACCCAGTTCAGTGTCCACTCTAGGGAAGTGAGACACCTGATATCAGGCCTGTGCCGTCTTTGCAGTCTGAAAGAGGAGCTTGGGAGCCTTCAGGAATATTGAGTTGTTGCAGCAACCACAGCAAAAGGTCGAGATTCGTCCAAAAGAGGTTCCAACCTGCTGGGGCTCATCTTTGAAAGCCTGGTACTGAAGGAAGGGAAAGCAAGAAAGGTTCCTGAGTAGAGCGCTAAAAGGAGGAATCTCAGCCGTCATTTAATCCAACTCGCTCATTTTACAAGTGATAAAAGGGAGTCCCAGAGAGGTTAACGGACATCTCCTCGGACCTATTGAACCGCGATGTCCCCCAGCAGCAAGCACGCCAATCTGATTGGAGAGCAGACGGTTAACAAGCCCAGAAAGGAAGGCCAAGAGATTTTGTGGTTGTTTTCGGTGACGATTACGGATTCTGGTTCTCAAGTCCCAGCAAGGGCCCCTCCCCACCCCCACCCTCGGGGCCCTCTGCCAAGGGCGAGGCGGGAGTTCCCTTGGTGGGAGCCAAGGTCGGGGGCCCTGCAATGCCCAAAGGACACGCATTTGTCCATCGCTGGAGGGCTCTGGAGGCAGAGGCTTCCAATGCCGCTTGTTCTTACTACTTGTGTGACTGGACATCTCAGGGTCCGAATTTTCTTAATCTGTAACCGAGCTGGATTAAGTGGCCCCTGAGGCCCCTTCCAGCTCGATGGTCCAAGTCACTTGACCCCACCCCGTGGGCCTCAGTTTCCTCATCTGTTTCCTGGGGGTGGGGTGGAGGTGGCCTCTGGGCTGGCCTTTTTCGGCTCTAGCTCTGGGACCCTAAGTCACTTGACCCCACCCACCCTGCGGACCTCAGTTTCCTCATCTGTTTCCTGGGGGTGGGGTGAGGGTGGCCACTGGGCGGGCCCTTTCCCAGCTCCAGACTGACCCCTCCCTCCCCCTCCGTTCCCGAGCGGAAGCAAGAGAACGTGGCCCAGGGCTCGGTTTCCTGCACGCTCCGGGTCAGACCGGCCCAGCGCCCAGGGAAGTAGCTGCGTGGCCTGGGCGTCGCCCGCCGGAAGACACGCGGAGCTTGCCCCGCTTCTCGGGCGAACTTTGACCCTACCTCACTTCCGGTCGGAGGGGTTTCCCCCCCACTCGTCACGTGACGGACAGGGCGGTACTGGACCGACGCTAAGTAGGCTCTACTACCCACAATAAGTGGCCGCGCCCTTGAAGGGCGGGACGGCTAGAAAAGACTTTAATTCCCATGATGCCACAGAGCGGAAGTTGCGGAATCGGCACACAGCTGATGAAGAGGGGGACGTGGAAGGGGACGGTATTGGACAACCTGTGCACCCCATTGGCCTCGGTACGACGTAGGGCGGGTGGCGGGGCGGGCTTCGTGTCCTCACTTCCTCCCCTAGAGTCTAGGCCCCGCCCCTTCCCGTTCGGCGCCGGCGCAGTGGCGTCGAGCCGGCAGGAAAAGGGGGCGGAGAAAGGGAGGGGGGTTGGAAGCGCTGACGCGATTCTGTCCGCGTTGGAGCCGCCGCCGCCGTGACCGCCGCCGCGTGACGTGGCAGAGCCCGAGCCGTCGAGCGCGAGCGCCCCATTCCTACAATAAATGCCCGCCGAGCTGCCGCCGGTGCCAGCCGCTCCTGCCGTCTGAACCCGCGCCCGAACCCGAGCCGGTGTCGGGGCCGCCCCTCCGCACGGAAGCCGCGAGCAGAGCCACGCAGGCCGCGGGGCCCGCCGCCCCCGTCCGTCCCCGTCACCGCCGCCGCTGTTCCTGTCGCCGCCGCCGCCATGGGCCTCACTATCTCGTCGCTCTTCTCTCGCCTCTTCGGCAAGAAGCAGATGCGCATCCTGATGGGTGAGGCCCGCCGTCCCCCTGGGCACGAGGTCCCGAGGCCCCGAGGCCCCGAGGCCGTGCTGCTGCGCGCGGGGCTGACCCGCGGGCAGGGCTCGGGTGGGGGGTGGGGAGTTGAGGGCCGGCCTGCCCTCCGCTCCCCTCAGTGGTGGCGTTCTAGAGCAGTGGAAGGAACCCGGGACTTTGGGACTCCCCGGATTGGGTCAATAGAGACCTACCTGAGGAAGGCAAGGAGGGAACCTGGAGTTCTGTTGGGGGGGAGGTAGGAGTGGAATGTCTCTTAGCTTCTCGCCCCAACCGCCTAACTTTATTCCATCGCATCCTAAATCTAGAGCTGGAAGGGACTTAAGGGGGCGTTGAAACACACTCCCCCTCATTTTATAAATGTGGAAACTGAGGCCCGGGGAAGTTCAGTGACTTCCCCAAGGTCGCACAGCTAGTAAGTAGGAGAGTTGGGATTTGCACCCAGGTTCTCCGGCTTCACTACATCACTTTGTTTTTGTGCAAAGTTGTTTGCGTGTGGATTCTTCCATTAAAACTGTGAGCGGCTTGTGGGGGTTGTCTTCTTCCTTTCTTTGTATCCCCAGCGCTTAGCACAGGGGCTGACACATAGTAGGTGCTTGATAAATGCTTATTGACTCATTGACTGATGTTAAGAAGTAAACTTTTTGAAACACTCCTGAGTGAGTAGTGTTGTTTAAAAAAAGTTGCTTTTCTGAATTGACAAGGTTTTTCCAAGTGTTTCTTTCCTCAGATAAAGTGGCAGTCTCTTAAATGAGATGTAAAGCTACTCTTTCTTCAGGGTAGAGTTCATTTCCTCCATATTAACTCAGGTCACTGCTGACTTCAAAGTATAAAAAGGATTGGGATTAACTGCTAGTGTTGAATTTTTGATCCTACAACTAGAAAAAAATAATTCTGGTGTGATGATTACTATGGTGACAAAACAATTTTAAAAAGAAACTTTCCAAAGAAAAATATCACAGTAACAAAATAGGTCCACATAAATTTGACTTCATGTTGAGTTCTTTTTCCTTCTTGTTCTCGAACTTGTTTCTCCAGGTTCATGGACACAATAGCTGTTATTTAGTGCTAAAGATATGCCAGAAATCAAGGGGTTTCCCTTTTCAAAGTTAATTTTTATTTTTCAGGTTTCCCTTGTGAAGAGGTCTGAACAGTCTTTGCATGTTTTATTTGTGTATTGTATTCCAGTTTCAACCCAGCACAAGTTTTTAAAATGCTATTTTGTTGATACTTTTCATTTATTTCCTAGTAATTGTTTTTTTCCTAGCCTTTTTCTTATAGCTGAGGAAAAACAGTTTAAACAAATTAATAGCATGTATCTGGAATCCTCCGTCTCTATACTCATTGATTCTCTGGAACCAAAATGTGTGTATGTGTAAAGTCTCAATTCTAATACATTTTAGTGTTGGCTTTCATTTATATGAAATGCAACATGGCATTGTGAGTAAAGAGCTTGCCTTGAAGTCAGGAAGAACTAGGTTCAAATTACTTAACTCAGTGCCCTAGGTAGCTCTCTAACTCTGTAAGTTACCAAGAAAGTCTGACCTGCATTGATGGGGAAAGGAGTTAACTCATTTGAACTTTGCTATACCAATGAAATCACAGGTCCAGCCCCAAACTCCTTCATTTACATTATTTTAATAATTGTATATATTGTCTTTCTGGTTCTGCTTTCAAGTTTGTATGACTCTTCTCATGTTTCTCTTTATATCTGTCTTTTCTCATAGTGCAGTAAATTCATTACATTCATGTTCCACAATTTGTTTACCCATTCCCCAGTGGATGAATGAGCCCTTGGTTTTCAGTTTTTGCTTCTATGAAACAGAACGACTTTAAATGGCTGAAATCTGGCAACCTGGAGAGAGATTAGGAGTCTGGAAGGACTTTGAACTGTAATTTAATTTCTGACCTATACTTTAAAGATAGTAAATTATACTTGATTGTGTTCTTGTGGCGAAAATAATTTACTTCAGAACCCATAGGAAATGAATTGAGGTTTTTTAGGTCCACAGTGTCTTAATATTTGTCCAGGCTCAGCTAAAGGGACTGTTCTGGAGAGTGTGAAAACCTTGGTTTGAGGGCAAGGGGGCAGGATATTGATGAAAGTTGTAGTTATATCTACTGTCATGTGAGAAAGTGTATAAAAGGTCTTGAAAGGTTATATATAGAAATGCCAACTATTTACATTGCCACTTCTTTCCTCGATCAAAAGAAAGCTTTTGGTTCTAAATTTAATTTAAACTGAAGTTTCTTCATCTAGGTTTTCTGTTTTTCCATTTGTACTTGTGCTGACTATTAAGTTCCTTTGATTTAAAACTTTTTTCATGCCCCTTGATATAGAAGACTATTAAATACTTTCCAATTAAAAGATATCACACTGTTAAAAGATATACAAAGGACATATTAATCAACATGCAGGTGTGTGTGTAAAATATAAACTAAGAAAAAAATTTGTTTCAATTTAAAGATTGAGAGTTTTCTCTCCTGGTTTAAGATTCACAGTGTAGCTAGGATGAGAGAACCTGATGAAGCCTCACTCCCCCCTGAAACCTTATAGTTATTAAAAGGACCCCGTTTTGTTCCTTGTGACCAGAACATGCTTTGCCAGTGGTTCCACTTGTTCCTTTGTAGGTAACCGTTGGACCTCCTCAGCCAGTGTCTTTTTCCAGGATTTCCTTTTTTAAAAGCTGGTTAGGGATATGAGATTATGATAACCTATGTAGAAATGTTTTTTAAGAGTTTTCTACTTTCTGTCTTTTCTCTTTAAATAATTTTCAGTTGTTTTAAGAAATTGGTCACATATACTTCAAAGTGAAGTTATTGTAAGGGAGAAAAATTTGTTCACATGAATGATAAATGGATTTGTCTGGAAGGTGATTTACCCTTAACTTGAATTTCTGATGAGATATGAGTTGGAAATTGACAGGTAATTTTGTAATATTGTCTTGGACTTGATTACCAAAATGTGTCTGCATACATGATAAAATGTCCAATTTAGTGATTCTTTTATCAAAATAACACTATTACTAATAATAGCTTTTATATAATATCTGATTTGTTACCACAACCCTGGGAGGAAAGTAATGGTGAAGTCACTTGCGTGTCTAAAGATGGATTTCAACACAGGAATTCCTGGAAGGAGCCTCTGAGATCATAGGATCATGCTTTTAGACCTGGAAAGTACCTTAGAGGTCATCTTACCCAATTCTTCCATTTTACAGATTGGGAAACTGATAGAAGTAACTTCCCTCAGGTCATCCATCAATTCTGAAAACCCTTACCTAAGGAATGATTCCATTTAATAATTTTCCAGACAAATAATTGGTCTTTGTTTGAATAGAGTGGGAAACCTCCTAATATTGAGGCAAAATTGATTTCCTTGTTTATATCTTCTACTTACTGGTCTTGTTTATGTTTCCTGATCCTGTGGTACTGAATACATCAGTGGTCTCCAGAGATGAAAGTATTTCAAATCTGTGATCTTAACTTTTTTCTTCAGGTGGAATTTTACACACACACACACACACACACACACACACACACACACACACACACACACACTATAAGAGTATTGAATGTGGCATTTCTTCAAACATTTATTAATCTCATATATGTCCATATATGTTATTTGCTGGAGATACATAGAACAGTCCCTGCCCTTAAGGAGCTTACATCCTATTGATTGGAGGCCACTACTGAGTTACAGAGGGGTTCTGAGTTCTGTAGATGGAAGGAAACACATTCTGCTGGCAGGGCATCCTTGAAATGCTGAAGAAGAACATGACGTTGCTTGTCTTTGGGAGCAGTATTTAATTAGGGACCTCTTCAACATCATCTAATCCAATTCTCTGATATGAGGTAGCTGAGGCCCTGTGGAGGGGAAATGACTTGTCCAGAATTTCACAAGTTAGGGGCAGCCTGGGTCTCTAGATCTCGACTCCCCTATTTTGGGGAGAATAAGCTCATGTAGAGAAATTGGAAGACTTTATTCTTGCATTGAGATATCCAGAATTTTTACAGTTTTAGAAGTGAAAGAAGCTTTAGCGAAAACTTCAAAATATAAGGTAGGTTTTTGCTGATGATGTAGAAGCCAAGATTTCTTGTATAGTCTTTCTTCATTTCTGTGAAAGTTCCATGTACTGGCAGAAGTGTTTCCCTCCCAAGTTTCTGTCAGGGCATTTTCAAAAAAATCACTCAACTCAACATTCACCTAAATATTTGTCTCCATAACACTTTGTCTGAGAAATCAATATTTACTTTGACTTGGGGGCGTTTCTGGAATACTACAAATTTCAAGTAGATGGTAGAACTTGCCAGGTTTCATAGTTTTATGCGGCTATGAGTTGAAACACTATCCTTAGCTTAGTGTAGTCATGTAGATAAAGAGCATCTGGCCCTGTGAGAGTGCCACCTTCCCATCTGGGTGCTGATGAAAGTGCAGTAAGCTGAGAAGAAAACACTTTTGACCATTTTGCCCATGATTGGCAAAAAGTCTAGCTTGGTTCAAGATGTCATATAAATAGTTCTTGAATTTCTTCATCTTCATTCTATCACAGCACTGAGTTGTTTGCAGTTTATGTAGAAATTCTATCTTAATGTATAGCTTTTATATATTCAACTACAGCTGAAATAGAAATTAGTAATTTCATAATACGTCTTTTTATTTTATTATGAATTATGTATTTAAAATTCTAAGAAGCTTTCTCTTATTCTGAATAATCAGAATTAGTTTTAGTTTCTTGTTCTTAAGTCCTGTTGCAGACTGTGGCAACAAGATAATTCATACTTAAATGTTTAGTATAAGTGAATTAGATCACTTATTTGGTGTTCTAATTAATGAATTAAGATATATATAATCTGTTTATGCTGTGTATTAGTAAGCTCATTTTGGGAGAAGTTATGGATCACTGAGGCAATTTCATGATTGTACCTTTTAGTTGGCATTTAAAAGTCTTGTTATGTATTCATTTTACAAAAGACACTAAAATTTAATTGCCATCTTTGGTTTTTATTTTTAAATTGCATATTCTGATATCTAATAGATAACTAATTCTTAAACCAACACCTTTATATGATAACACTGCTTCTATAAATACTTATTACTGTATTATGAGTGTTGGAAAATTTTTTTTTTTTTTTGGGCAAGGCAGTGGGGGTTAAGTGACTTGCCCAGGGTCACACAGCTAGTAAGTGTCAAGTGTCTGGTTTGAGACCTGATTTGAACTCAGGTCCTCCTGATTCCAGGACCAGTGCTCTATCCACTGTGAAATCTAGCTGCCCCCTTGAAAGATTCTTAAGGTTCTTATGCAAAATTATTTTACCGTAATATCTGTTTATAAAAGTAATTAGCTATGTGAGAAAAACCATGAAGCCTGGGGGGAGGGGTATCTTTTGACTTTGAGCTGTGCCCCTTGATGCTTGGGGTCAGGGGAGACAGGCCCAGGCCCTATGTATACCACCTTGATCAGAACATATTTTGGGGATGAACAAAGTAAAGTGACTGGATCAGTTGGTATGAAAATATATTAGAATATAAAATAGAAATTCAGAAAAACAGGAAGATTTTTAAGAACTGATGCAGAGTAAGTGACCATGCACATATACAGTGATCAAAATAATGTAAACCAAAAAATGCTAAAAGAAATCCTGTGTCCAAGTCATTGCAGGCAACCAGTCTTGGCCCCAGAAGAGAGGAGGAAACACCTCTCTTTTTGGTAGAGTGGGGACTGCTTGTTCATGCCAAAGATTTGCATGTGTTGTCAAATACTTGGGCACCTGAAGAGTTAGTTTTACTTAAATATTTTTCTTTGTTGCCACGGGAGGCTTCTTTGAGAGTAGGGTATATCTGGAAATGACAGTACTGTAAGAGTTAAAGGCATTAGTGAAACTTATTTTTAAAATTTTTAAAAAGTAATTAACAAAATTTTGTTTAAAAATTAGCATAAATTGTATATTTCCTGGTCTCATGTGAGGGCAACTTTTTAATATCAAACTTGGGTATAATTTTGACTTCGTAGTGTTTTGTTTAGCCAAAAGTGAGTTTTGCTTCAATTTTTAAGTTTTGAATAAAGTCACTTTGGACTTTATTCCCCATGGACAGTATGGCAAGTGTTCCCTGTTCCCTTCCACTGCCTCGAGAGATACCAGACATTTAAGAATAGAATTCAGTTGTGTCGGAAATTGGAGCTCCCTGTAGTCCTGGTGAAGATGCTCAAGGGAGTTGAACTATTTTAGTAGTGCTTTTCAAGTTTTAAAAATTCTATTTTGCTCTTAAAAAATGTCTAAATTTGTTTGAAATACTTGGGGAAGGTAGGTTCCTCTATAATACAAAAATCGGCGAGAGTGATGGTGGAAGAGTGATATAAGCTCTTTAAAAGTATAAGTCATAATGCATGATGAATAAAGAAAAGAAAAGTAAAAAGAATTTCTTTGCAGACGGAATCAGCCATCTGAAACTACCTTCAGTAATCATTCCATGAGAGGCAGCATGATAATGGCTAGAGACCCCACTTTGGTGTCAAGGGGACTTAGGTTAAATAGTGGCCTGCTCTGATGCATGCTGGCTCTGTGAAGCCTAGGCAAGTTGCTTAATCTCTGGGGTCCAACTAACTCTAAGATTATATGAATTGCTGATCTTCTTGGAGAGAGAGAGAGTTCAATGCTAGGATTTCCTTATGATGATGAAATCACAGGCCCTGCTTCCTCCTTTCTGCCTCTGAAACCCCCCCCCCCCCCCCAGTGAGTCTAAATGTACTAATTGAGTACCTTATTGAAAGAAAATTGAAAATTAATTTTTCATTACTTGAGGTGATGGATCAAGTGAGTAATAGTATAGTAATTAGAACTAGGTTTTGACTTGAAAGCTTGGGTTCCTTTTGCCAAATTGGATTTCATTGGAAAAATAGCCTTTTCAGTTTGTTTGAGTCTTCAGTGACACAACAAAAACTCAGTGGGGAAATTTGACGTTTTTATTATCTTAAAAAATTATGATCATTCTGTGCTGTTGATCACTCATTAAATGAATGCTCCAGGAATTGCTGTTTAAAGATTTTTAGGTCTCTCGAGATTTGTATTTATATAAGCATTTTCTGTTCTTTTAAATAGTTAACTGGTATTTTTCTTTAGTGCTGCAAATTTTAGCCGATTTTGTGGTCAGGGTGAGGCACCAGAAGGTATTAAAAAAAAAAGATGTAGTATATGTATTTGGTAAGGTAGACTAGGTAGAGTTTGAAGATTCTTGTCTAGATGCTTTCTGTGATAACAAGGCAATAACCACTGAGATCAAGAGCTGCCTTTTATTCGTTCATTTATTTCATTTCGGGTTTTGTCACCAGCGTGAAAGCTGTTCTTCCCTGCTGCCCTCTTTCAATTGTCCCCCTATGCTGGGAAGCCTTCTGACGTGCTCTGGATACCCAGGGCCCCCATGTCTTTTCAGGCTTTGTTGCAAAAGTTGGGTTGGGTTGGAAGAGTCTTGCCAGACCCTCAGGCCTGTTTTCTCATTTGTGAAATAAGGAGTAGTCAGTTATACAAATCAGCGAAATAACATTTCTTAAGTGCTCATTATCAAGTGAGCTAAGTGGAAGTAGAATGTTTTGTCAGCCTCATGCACTATAAAAATATGACCTGTTCTAGTCCCTTAGTTTTTTACCTTCCAGGTTTTAAAACAGATCTCTTTTGAAGAGAAGAACATTCTTTGTGTTTCAGAAGATTTTTACCCCAACTGACTAATGGGCTTAGTTTTCTGATTTCCAGGTGATGGTTCATAGGATCATAGATTCAGAGCTGGAAGTGACCTTAGAGATTCAATCAACAAACATTCATTAAGGGTTTAGTATATTATTTATGAGGCTGTTCTTGTGTTAAGTGCTGAAAGTGCTTAGAGACCACTGAGTCCAGCCTTATGTTACAGATGAGGAAACTGATACACAGAGCAGTTACTGGTCTCCCTCAGAGTCATACAGTTGGTCAGTGTATGGTACAGGACTTCAACACAGCTCTACCCTCCACACTGTGCTGTTTCTCTTGGTTTATGTTGGGAAGATGGTGTTTAGACAAACTAAGATCATTTTTGCCATTGTACCTTGGAGTTCTTTCTCCCCTTCTCCCCGTTTTATAATACTAGTGAAAGAAGTAGGGTTGATGTTTTTTGTTTATATTCTTGTAATCAATTTTTTGATTCTTGATATGGCTGTTATGAAAAGTTAAATCACTGGACAGTTCTGGTTGAAAATATTTTCTTTAGTTGAAATACATTTTGTCTAGGGGTCAAAAATAATGTAAAAGACATTTAAAAATTTTACATTTATTCCCAGAAATGTTTCTGTTTTACTTTTTATTTTTTTTAAGTTTTTTTTAAGCTAGGCAATGGGGTTAAGTGACTTGCTCAGGGTCACACACCTAGTAAGTGTTATGTGTCTGAGGCCAGATTTGAACTCAGATCCTCCTGAATCCAGGGCCGGTGCTCTATCCACTGCATCACCTAGCTGCCCCTCTGTTTTACTTTTTAAAGAAAAATTAATCTTTAGATTCTGTGAGGCTGTTTGTAAAATAATTTTGTAGTTCACACTATGGATTAGAATCTAAAATCTATTTTCATTTCCCCAGTTGGTTTGGATGCTGCTGGCAAGACGACTATTTTGTACAAGCTGAAGTTAGGGGAGATAGTCACCACCATTCCAACTATCGGTAAGGAAAATAATGGTTCATTCTAATTTGTAAAGTGACAAGAGAACTTTTAAAATTTGGAGTAATGCAACTTATTGCTGAGTAAATGCTGTAATTCAAACTAGTTTTTATTTTTGAAAGTTTGCTAAACATTCATTAAACTTAAAAGAATAATAGAATATTGCAACAGTGGATTCTGTTGGTCAGTTTCCATAACTGTTATGATTTTTTTCTTCTTAGGTTTTAATGTGGAAACAGTAGAATATAAAAATATTTGTTTCACAGTATGGGATGTTGGTGGTCAAGATAAAATTAGACCTCTTTGGAGGCATTACTTCCAAAACACACAGGTACGATACTGATTTTCTTACATATTATTAACATATAGTAAATATATATATAATGTATATATGTGTATATATACACGTATGTATGTGTGTGTGTGTATTATAAGCTTTCTCAGACATGAGTTAGCATTCCTCTTATCATTACTTTCATGTCCTTGGGTGGACTTCACCTTTTACTTATATGGACTGAATTTGGCCTGGAGAAGTAGACTTTATTGAGTGATCACAGGAAGGTTTTTTGGGTCCCAGACGGTGAATTAGCTACCCCCTACTTATTACTGTCTTCACTTTACTGACTTGCAGCTTTAGTTTAGAAAGTAACAAAGTATAGGTAATTACCTAAAGTTAAATGTTATTTTCATGTACTGAACACCAACTTTAGAAGCCTTTTAATTTCATCAGATAGAATTTCCTTTAAAAACAAAACAAAGAGTAACAATTTGTAGTACATTCACTCTTTTGTTGATTATTTTGGGAATATTCTTTCTGCATTGTTTGGAAACCTAATGTAGCTAATGTGTTTTTTACCATTACTTGTGTCCATAAAGTGGTCAGTATTTGTGTGCCCCTGCCTGATGCTAGTGTCTTCCCCTCTTCATCTTAGCGTTCAGTTAGTCAGCTTGAGGCTAGTCTTGGGTGCCTTGTCTGTCGTCAGAGCCTTTCAGTCATGGTTGGTAAAGAGCATTTATTAATTGCTTGCTGTGTGCCAGACATTGTGCTAGGCACTAGGGATACAAAGACAGGCAGCAGAGATGGTCTCAGCCTTGAAGAAGTTTAGGTTCTAATGAAACCTGGCACCTAAAGGGAAGCTGGGGGAGGAGAGAGGAGGAAGGGAGGCTCACCAGTTTGAAAATGGTGGCTGTGGCTGGGAAGTGACACAGGGAACCCTTTCAGAGCCTCACATCTCAGGAGCAGAAGAGGGGTAGGGGGCAGGGGTTGGGTTATCATTGTGGCTGTGAGCTGGCAGAGTGGATGGAAAGTTAGACTTGGGTCAAGAAGACCTGGGTTGGAATCTTCCCTTAGGCACTTAGTAGCCCAGAGCTAGTGACCCTGGGCAAGTCACTTAATATCCCCCAGCCTTAGTTTTCTCATCTGTAAAATGGGGATAATAATTATTTTTGTTGTTATTGCTGTGCCTTCTAATATCCAAGTGGAGCTTTAGCATGGGCCTTTTATCTTTTGAATATATTTGTTTTACAAAATGTTATCAAACTAATGTTTTTGGAGAGCTTATTGTATGCAAAGAATAATTTGTCCAGGTCTCTGTTCTTTCCATGAAATCCTGCATTCACATCCCACATGTCACTTTCTGTTTGAGGCCTGGAAAATCACATAACCTCTCTGGGCCTCAGTTTCTTTATCTGTGAAATGAGGGAGTTGGACTAGATGTGTCCTTAGAGCCCTTCCATCATTTAAAGTTGTGGTCCTGTGTGAGTTCTAGGGGATGACAGAGTTGCAATTAGCTGAGGACAAATCAGGACAGAAGGTACAGGCATCGAACCACATTTACCTGAGTGTATTAACATGGAGCTGAGGCTGCAGAGCAGTGAGGTGTGATGAACAGAGTTAGGAAAACTTGACTTCAAATACTGTCTCCAGTGAGTGCATCCTGACTGAGTGGCCCAGGGCCAGTAGGCCTCTGACCCTCCCAGAACCCCCAGGCAGCTCTCCGAGGTGCTGACCTGCCTTTGTGGTTCAGGAAGCTTCCTCACTTTCGAGCTCCTTAATAGAGATGAAATATCATAGGTCTGTACCAAAGAAATTGAGGTTGAAGGCAAATCTTTTTAGTCAGAGAAAAGGTAAGTTGACTGGCATTTTGCTTACCTTTGCTGGTTTAATTCTGTTTATTCGTGCGTCAAAGTTCTTTTCTTGTGGCTGGGGTAAGATTCTTGCACTAAGACTCAGGTACCACCTTGGTCAAGTGGTTTGTACTATTAGAATCTTCTGAAAAGAGGGTATTTTTCTTTTTTTTTAATTAAAAAATATATTGAAATAGCATAACTTAAATAATCAATGATTATTTATCATTATTAATGTTAATTATATCAACAATTTGGTAATTAATTGCTAATACTAAACTTATCAATGATATAAGCTGATTCTTTTAAAGAAGACCTCTAGGGTACTTTCAACTTCATATTTTTCTCATCAATTCCTATCAGTCATAGCCAAATCTAATCTTGTTCTCATACTCAGACCTAATTAGAATACTTGTTTCTAATTTGCTTCAAACCTTTACTGTGGAATTAGGCCAGGACTTGTTCATAGCTCTGGTCCAGTTTTCTATCAAAAGCCCTTGTAGTTTTTCATAGCTGGCTGTGGGAGTCATTAGGAAAGCCTAATCATAACTCATCGCTGTTAGACAAGGTCTTAGTTTACCTTTGGCCATTAACAGATTTCTAACCTGCAAGGGATCTGATGTTCTTTCCTAGTTTGTAGCCAAAGAAGGAATCATGTGTCTGTGTTGTGAAACATAAAATTGTGTTCCTCTTTTCACTTACTCCATTCAGAAAGGAGCTAATTTCTGGTCTTCAGCCAGAGAATTTCCCCCTCCCCAAGGATGCTTAGATGTTTGACATTCAGCTGTATGATGCCTGTGATATTCCTTCCAGTGGTGCAGATCCTCATCTCTCCATGTTCTTTCATCCCTGGGCTCTGCTTTTATGTCTCTTCTCCACAGAAGGAGACAAATGCTTCAGCACTTTTCTTTTAGGCACCAGGATATCTTTAATATTGGGAATGTTGAGAGACTGCCTTGGATGTAGATTACTTTAGTAAAAATTTTCTTTATTATTGCTTTCTCAAAGAGCTTAAATTTCTCTCAGGATTACATGTTGAACAGGATGATTCCTAGCTAGGAAAGGGCCAATAAGACAGCATAATAGTGCTTGGAACATGGTAGGCACTTATTCAGTGTTTACTGAAGTGATGATCTGAGTTTGAGACCTGACTCTGGCAGGCATTAGCTTTGTGACCCTAACTCCAATTTGCCTCCCACTCTAACCCTAAACTCTGTGCCCACACTTCATCATTTGGAAAATTGAAGGTATTTGCATTAATTACCCTGAAAGGTTGTTGGGAAGAAAGCTGTCTGTATGCCTTGAAGCACTGAATATGTGAGTTATCAGCACTAACGAGAGCCAGTTCCTCCTCACTGGCTTATCTGTGAGATGGAGCAGGGGAGGCCTAAGGGGTGCTGCCGCATGTAGACTGTTGCAACACCATCTCTCTCTCTCTCTCTCTCTCTCTCTCTCTTTTTTTTTTTTTGGTGAGGCGATGGGGCTAAGTGACTTGCCCAGGGTCACACAGCTAGTGAGTGTTAAGTGTCTGAGGCTGGATTTGAACTCAGGTCCTCCTGACTCCAAGGCCAGAATTCTATCCACTGTGCCACCTATCTGCCCCAACACCATCTTTTAACACAACCTTTTGAAATGCTTGTTGACCTGTAAGCAGTGGGGTTAAGACAGCAGAAGGAGGAAAGGGAGGCCGGAGCAGGAGTTGATGGATTGGGAGAGAGTGGAGACGTGGAATGACAAGGTCACAGTGAGGCAGAGAGATGGACAAACTAGGGAGTGCCTACTAATCATAGGGTCTAGATTTAGAGACAGAATCAGAAAGTCAGCCTCCTGGGCCCTGGGGAGGGAACGGCTGTGCTTGATGGCAAGATCCAGAGCTTGACTCTTGATGTGTTTGGTTAAAGTGGAGTGATGGTGGGAGTTGGCAGAGTATTGGAGGGGCCATCAGTGTGTATGTAAAAGACCCCAACATGGGAGAGTGATCCTAGTAATGAACTCTCTGAGAAAGAAAAGGGAGTAGCCTGTGGGCTTGTCTATTGGCATGGGAGTGAACATCAAAGGAGGAGAGGTGACTGAGGGAGGGCCCAGAATCGGTGGTGATATGCTGGAGGACACAGCAGCATGGCCAGAAAATAAGGGAGCTCCCCAGAAGCTTCAGCGAAAACGGGCGTGAGAAGATCGTCTTGCTTCCGTCATTGCTGCACTGTCTGCACCATGTTGCTAGGCATGAGTGGCCATCTTGACATGCTTCTTTGGCTGGCATTCGAAATATGTTCTCTCAGAAAAAATGTAATTTACTGTTGCTTCAGGACTGATCCATGCGACTAATGGACTTGAACCTCTGTTCAGCTAGTCACAGTGAGGGAAAACGGCAAACATCTTCATGGTTGGATTGGATTGCAAAACCGTTTATTATTCAGCCCCTATATGAAGGGCCCTGTGCTAGGTGTGGGGGACACAGAGGCAAGAATGAAGCTGTCCCTGTTCTCTAGGAACTTACGCTCTTTTGGAGGTTGCAATTTCTTAAGAAAATGTAAAATATCTACCAAGTTATGTATGGTTATTGGCTCTTCTGGTCTCCAAAATTTTCCAAGGAGCATTAAAAGAGATGGAATGGAAGAGGGTAGGAGGAGGCTCAAGATGAATGGCAGGAGAGAGGAAAAAGGGATGTAAAAAAGGCAGATTTTTTTAAAAATTTGAATGTCAGATCTAATTGTGTACCACTTCCATGGAATTTTATAGTGCTTCCCTTAAAAATTAGAAACAAGTGTGTGGGTTTGAGAGGGGAAGCAATGAATAGCAAGCATTATGGGGATTCCTTGTGTCCTCGTATATTGGGGAGCAGTGAAAGGTTGCACCTACTTCTAGAGGAAGGCCAGGGACCTGGGAGAATCTCGTTAGGGGAGCCGTGTTGCCTTGAGTCCAAGTAGGTGGAAGAAATGTGAGAGGAAGACTTGGGTGGGGAATTCCGAGGCCTCCCAGAGGTGGGTGCTGAGGAGGTTGGCATTAGGGAAGGAGGAGTGGAGACAGGAGAGGAAGTGTTAGGTAATAGCAGTAGTAAAGTGGCAAGAAAAGTGCTGGGCATCAGGCTGTCTTTGAGGTTTTCTGGCTGCTGATGATAATTCCTTTTCTGCATTGCTACTATGTTGCTCTCTGGAAACTGGGTAGACACTGTTTCTGTTACTATAAGTATACTTATAGGTTTATCTGACTTGTACTTGAATATTTCCTTGATTATTTGGTGCCTGGAGTTGTTAGCTGTCCAGAGTCAAAAGGTAGCAGTTTAAAGGCAGCTAGGTGGTGCAGTGGATGAGCACTGGCTCTGAAGTCAGGAGGACCTGAGTTTAAATGTGATCTCAGACTCGATACTTGACACTTACTAGCTGTCTGACTCTGGTCAAGTCACTTAACCCTATTGCCTGGCAAAAACAAAAACAAACAAAAAAAGAATAATATCTTTAAAGGGGCAGCTAGATGGTGCAGTAGATGGAGCACCTGCCCTGGAGTCAGGAGGACCTGAGTTCAAATGCGGCCTCAGACACTTGACATTTACTAGCTGTGTGATCCTGGGCAAGAAACTTAACCCCAACCACCCAAGCGAAAAAACAAAAACAAAAAAAAGCAGCAGTTTTAGAGAGGGGCTGTTATTCCCCTTTGCATACCATATGATCTTATAAACTTAAGATGATACCAATTGTGCATTACATTTTTTCTTCCAGATTCCTCATGCTCATTCTTATAAGAATAAAAGAATATGGTTCATTTCCCCCCAACATATCCTAGTTGGAAAATTACTATTTTGGGTTGCTGTAGGTTTGGTAGATGACATCAGGTGTAGCTTTAGTGAAGTCAACGAAAAGAATTTAAATTCAGCCCCTGGCAGGCATTCATTTCTGCTTTCATCATTAGCTTCTCAGCCACCAGAACCGAGACAATGTGGATACCCTTACATCAGGCATCAGAGTCACAAGGGCTGACCTTGGAGGGTACTGTGGTGGGTTTGCCAAGCTTGTGGTCCCAGTAGCCATGCCTCACAGGAATGATGGACAGCTTGGCCAGTATGGTGGCACCATCAATACTTCTAGTCATTTCTTTGGGCATTTGATATACAGGCTAACATGACTGTTGTAGTTAGTGGTGGCCAACAAGGTCTTTAACCAAGGAATGCCAACAAATTCAAGTCTGTTCTGAACAGGCATCTTGAGGGAAATGCAGACAAGAGGTCCCCTCCAAAAATTTTAGCTTTATGTTTTTAACAAGATGTCCCAACTTCTGTTCTTGTGTCTTGGAGACACTTTTCTTATCTCTCAGAGTATCCTAGAATTTCCTTTCTCCCCAAAGTTGTCCTGTTCTTTTCTGTCTTTTGATAGAGAGTACATATAACTGGGACAAGAGCCCAAGTTCTGGTCCATGTCTATGAAGAGCTCTTTGACCTTGGATGAGTCATAGCACTTCTCAGCTGCTTGCCCTGGGTACCTCTCAGCATTGTTTGGGGGAAATATTTTCTAAACCATAAATTGTTCTTTAAATGTAAGCTATACTAGGATATTTAACTTTGTTTTAAAGAAATCAAGTTTCTAGCATTTCTTTTCTGATCTGTGTTTTTAGTTATAATTTTGTATCTTTAATTTTGTGAGTCAGCTATTGATTCTAAATCTCAGAACATGACAGTTTTGATGCTTTTTGGTTTTGTCCTACTTTTTGAATCCTTGTGGCTACTTCCATGAAAAATTAGAGAGAAGGAAGGAAAAGGATTTGGGTAAAATTAAACTAGTTGTTTTATGATTTTGAAGCATATTTAATAAAAATTTTGGGCATTAGTTGGTTGTTCATGTTATTTGGAATGAATCACTTCAACTAAAGTCCTGACAGAAATAACGTGGCTTTTGGGGGTCGGGGTATATTTTCTCAATGATTAGCTCATCAGAATTGTTTTTTCCTTCCAGGGTCTTATTTTTGTGGTAGATAGCAATGATCGTGAGAGAATTCAAGAAGGAGCCGAAGAGCTGCAAAAAATGGTAAGAAAATAATTAAATTAAAATATTAATAAAAAGATAATTACATTTAAAATTGTCATGTTGTTCAACTATATAGATTTTCAGGGTGAAGCTAATGAGTTTGCAACATCAAGTGGTGATGGTTGTAACATTTTAATCTTGGAGTCACAGAGACACTGAATTTTAGTGCTGGAAGGGATGGGGAATTCTAGTACCAGAACTTTTATTTTGGGGATGAAGGAACTGAGCTCCAAGAGGTCATGTGAGTGCCCGCCGTCACACCCAGCTCACTTGGTGCTTGCCCCAAGTGCTCTTACTTCATTTATATCAAAAATCTTTGGCTGTGGGGGCAGCTCGGTGGTGCAGTGGATAGAGCACTGGCCCTGGAATCAGGAGGACCCGAGTTCAAATCCTGTCTCAGACACTTGCCACTTAACAGCTTTGTGACCCTGGGCAAGTCACTTAACCTAGCCTAGCCAAAAAAAAAGAAATCTTTGGCCATAATGGCACAACTTAGCAAAGAGAAGAGGACGCTGTTGTCTTGGAGACTCCCTTCTCTGAATATATATGTAGCATTCTTGTTTTTGGCCAGTCCTTCCAGTCACATCCGAGAAGAAAGATGGCGCCTTTTCTCGGCCCGTTGGCATCTGCCCCTGCCAAGGGTCCGGCAGCTGGGGTGCATGGAGGCACAAACGGCCTGCTTTTGTAGAGTGGCTGATCTTCCACCAGCTCTTGTCTTGACTCCCATCTTGCTTGGCTGAAGATAAGGGGAAAGAGCAGGAGAAGCTAGGGAGATACTGACTAGCAAATATTTGTTAAATATCAGACCCCTGCCCGCCCTTCCTTCTGCTGACATCGTCCCTCCTAGAAGGTGAACTGGTGGCTAGGCATCTGGCCGGGCAGTGAGGCAAGGTCATCCTGCTCCGTTGCTTTGAGTGATCGTGCATTGGGTTTGTCAGTGGACGATCTGAAATTTGGTCAGCACGTAAGAAGCTTGCCCTGACAGCCTTCCATTTCTCCTGTGGCTCAGAGAGTGTGCAGTGCCACCTTTACTGGCCTGGGCGCTGGGGGTACAAAGGAAAAACCCCAATGATCCTGCCCTCAAGGAGTTAATAGTTTAGGGGGAACTCCTTGCCCCCAGGTAAGTCAGTATGAGATGTACAGAGTAATGTGGGGGGCAGGGTATGGGGCTGAGCTGGGAAGGAATCTGGGGGACCTGTGAGATTGGAACAGGGAGGAAAGGTTCACTTTGTCACCTCACGATGGAGATTGGATTTCGTTGAAGTAGTGATGTCATTAACACCAATTTGTTTCCAGCTTCAGGAAGATGAATTGCGGGATGCTGTGCTGCTGCTCTTTGCAAACAAGCAGGATCTGCCAAATGCCATGGCCATCAGTGAAATGACAGATAAACTAGGCCTGCAGTCCCTTCGTAACAGAACTGTGAGTGCTAAGGCGGGATCTGGCCTTGCACTGTGGGGGGTGGCGGATGAAGACTCTTAGTAGGACAGCATTAGTGGGCTTGACTAACTGGGCAGAGCCAGAGGCCTACTGGAAGTAACTTGTTTCCCTTGTGACTTAGGGGGTCCATTATGGTGGAAGAAGAGGCAAGGAATGTGGTAACACATGGCCCAACCCAGATGGCTCCACCCCCTCCCATTTTCTTTGACTTGACTCTGCAAGGATAGTTGAGTTCACTTCCAGAGGCAGCCTTTAATGAGCTCGCCCCTGCAGCAGGCAGGTGCACTTAGGTGCTGGTTCTTATTTATTTTTAAAGAATTGTTTTACTGATTTTTTTTCTTTTTACATTACTGTCATTTCTCCCATTACTCCCAAATCCCAAAAGTTTCTCTTGTTAAGGGAAAAAAAGTAGAGTTAAACAAAAACCAAAAAACCCCATCGGTTGGGTCTTCATATTTTTATATCATGAGTCTTTTGACATTTGGGGGAAATATGAATCTGGTGCCCGTTTTGCAGCTGGATGTTTGTGGATTGCAAGGGACTTTGGTATATTGTTTAATCCAGCTTCTCTTTACAGATGAGAAGACTGAGTCCCGGAGCTGGGACTTACGGTCACACAGCTGGTTAAATACTGGACAGTCATGTTAGAAGGGAGGAGAAATGTCATTTTGTGAGACATGGGTATCATGAAGTCTGCCCACTCTAACAGTGGTTATAATCTTGTTTAGGGTTGGTTGTGCTCTTTGAGAGAATCAGATTTGAGATTGAGGAAGATTCATCAGTTATTTATCTTATATAAATATTTACTTTCATAGATGTAATCTTAGTATAGTCTGCAGTTAAAATTTTCAGTTTCTTGTGTTTTATGCTAATTGATATAAACTCTTAGAATGCTTGTTCTTGCATTGTTCTGATTTAGAAGATATTTTTGAAATTTAATTGGCTGTTTTCTCGTGTTAATAGGCTTTTTTTTTCTTATTTCTTCACAGTGGTATGTTCAAGCTACCTGTGCTACACAAGGAACCGGTCTGTACGAGGGTCTTGACTGGCTGTCAAATGAGCTCTCAAAACGTTAAATCCGACAGGATAACTAACCAAGGACATGTTTGATAGAATTGGGTCTAGGCTTGTTACAACAAAATTAGTTTGCATCTTGGTTATTCAATGGTATCTTGGAACTGGTTTGAGCAGGATTTTACAGCATTTAAACTTATTTTGTTGCCAATTATCGTTTACCAAGTTTAATGTTGCTATTGTAGCAGTTATACTTGGATTTAAAAAATTCTCCTTAACTTGAAAAAAAAAGCATACTCTTATGATTTTACTTCCCTTGGCCTAAATGCCTGGACATAGCTATTGTGACAACCTTTAAATGAATATGTTCTGAATGTTTTTTGGAGCCCCAATAAATAATGTTTTAAAGTTTCCCCTTGCTATTTTACTGATACCTTATGTCATTCCTTGGACAGTCTGCTGATTTCAAAACGTAGCATTCCATTTGTATTTATTTCTCTCCCTTGCCAAAAAGACTTTCTAATACTGCTGCTGCCAGCCAAGAAAACGCTCTAAAACACTATTCAGATTTCGTGCAACTGAGGGACATTGGAACTTTTTTTTATTAACCAGCCCCACTTATCTTCGTGTGATTTGAACTTGATGGATAATTAATTTTGTGCTGGTGGCAAAGAGTTGATACCGAGATGGCTTTTAATACTCAGCAGATTGTCTTCCTTTATATGGTATCTTTTTTTATGTTGCATGTTGCTTTTGGTATCAGCCTGACTTTTTGCCCAATGTATCATAGTTCAGCTGATGTTTTATTGTTTATTGGTGAACATATCTTCATTAAGAGATTTTGGAAAATTCATCAAACTCAATAATGAATTAGTTTCTTCATAACCCACTTGAAATTATTCCTAATAAAATGATAAAATATACAGTTGGGTTTGTGCTTTTTTAATCTCAAAGATCTGCACTTGATAGGAAAGCTTTTATGATGATTAAAATTAAAAAGTCATAATAAATTATCCTAAAACTGAATTCATGAATATTTGCTAATCATAATCAAGCCAAGTCAATTAGCATTTAGTAAGCACCTGTTATGTGTCAGGCCTTGTGTGAAGTGTTAGGAATTCAGAAAAAGGCCAAAGATCGTCCCCACTCTGGGGGAGACAGATATGCCAACAACTGGGTAGGTAAGATAGGATAAATTGGAGAAAATCTTAGAGGGAAGGCTCTCGAATTAAGGGAGATTAAGCAGAAGAATTGTGTGGCCCTTCCTTAGAGTTTTACTCTGGTGCCTTGGCCTGGCTTCAGAGTTGAGCGTTCCTCCATGTCTAAAGGTCGTGCCAATTGGGCATAAATTTGAGCCCACTCCTACCAAGTTGCAGAGTCTTTGAAAACGGGCCTCTTGAAAGATTCAGTGTCTCTTTGCAGAAGTAGCTGCCCAGCTGAAGTTGCAACTTCATCCGTTTGGTTGGCGAGAGAATGATCAATGTGTTAGTTATGGAGGCTCCTACAAAGTGCAGGAAGCAGGGGGAGGGTGCAGGCTGAGAGGTCATGGATCTTTGACCTGTTTCAGGTTTCAATAATTGAAAGATTAATGAGTTTTAGATAGTGGAAACTGATGGGAGGATGGGTGGGAGGGGAGTGAGGTAGGGAGAAACGGTGCAGGTTTTTTTGTTGTTTTTTTTTTTTTTAACATATTTTGTGGCCTGACCAAAAGAAATGCTTTTCTTAAGCCCATGGTTACCCCAGATTAGGCTGTATCTTAGGTAAATTTTTTGTTTTTCCCATGTTGGTAACTTAAATCATAGTACACTTAGAAATATGCTTTGGGTGCTTTTTTTTTTAACCAAGGCTGTTGATCATTTCAAAGTGTTTTATGTAAATTATATTACTGATAAGCATGAGAATTTAATTGAGTGTTGAAAGAAAAAGCAAAATTGTTTTTTCTATAATAGGCTTGTTTCAGATCTACTGTTAAATAGACATTACTTTCATGCAATATTTGTATAGTTATTGCTGTATGAAAGGTTAATTTTTACTAAAGCTAAATTTTAATGAGATTTGTTTGGAAAATCCACATTCCAGTGGGCTGGCTTGGAGCTGCTCCCTGCTTTGGTTCTGATCTTTGTTGTAACACTCCTATGCCTACCACTGCTTCCTCTTCCTTAAAGAACAGCTCAGGTACCGCAATCACCACCGAGGCCTTCTCCAGGCCTCCTAGTCAAAAGTCGTCTGTCCCTCTCTTGAGGCTGCAGATCCCAAACTCAACTCCCATCCCTTCTTAGTCCTGGAATGGCCTTGACCGAGACATTTCCCTCTCTGGGTCTGTTCCTTACCTTAAGATGAGGGCTTTGAGCTAAGTGACCTCTAAGGGTCCTTTGGAAAAACTGCAGATGTTGAGCAATAGACCCAGGTTGCCTTCTCGGGGTGCAGGGAAAGAATGTTTTAAATTTAAACTAATTTCTTCTAAAATTACCACCTGTTTCTTTTAAAAATATTTAGGCATGGAGATTTAACACTTGGTCATTTTTTCATGGGAAAAATAAAGATTACTGTTTTGGTCAGCCTCAGTAAGAGGTTTGTGTGATTTGCCCTATTGTGGAAAACAATTTGTTGGTGTAAAATGCTACTGAAACCCAGTAAGGTCACAACTATATTCCTACAGCTAGTTTTCCAGTATCAGATTGGAAAAATGAACAGAGATTGTGATTTGTTTGGAGGTTCCCAGTCCGATGCAGACTACAGCAGCTGTCCCCTTCACTTCTCCATCCTGTTAAGAAGCTATTATTTGCTCATAACTGAATAAATTCTCTTGCTGTCCCTCGTTTGAGGGATTATTCTGTTGCTTTGCTATGAAGTGTATCCATTTTTTAACTTCCTATAACATTTTGGTTGAAATTAAAACGGGATGAAATTTCTTAACGTCATCATCTTATGTCACTCTTGTCCCGTAACTTGGGTTTTGACTCCAGCAAATTATTACAGGTGCACCCAGAAGTATTTTATTTCTGTGCCATTTGCAGGACTAGTAGTTAATTTTGCTTGTATGAATTTTTTTATTCTTGATAATGAAATTTTTTTTATCTATTTGTGGTATGTATTTAAAGCAAGAGAATGTTCATTAATTTAATAAGGTTGCCCAGTTGTGCTGAATGAGCAGGCTGGATTACCTGGGAGAAATTGTGCAGTGTTTTTTAATGACCTCAAGCTTCTCCCTGAAAGTAAAGGCCACCTTGTTAGCATCAGTATTGGTGATGCTCAAAGGGTAAGGAAGAGGCTCTGGAGAGGCAGGAATGGGCTGTGGCCCCAAGATAACTTGTGCAGAATTGACAACGCTTGTTTTCAGAGAGATGCCCTGGTCACGGAGCTATCCTGTCAGCTGGGGCTCCACTAAACTCCCAAGCATAGGCCTGCCGGCTCATTTTCCTGTACTGAGCTCCCTTGGCTCCAGGATCCAATGTAAAATCCTATTTGACATTTAAAGCCCTTCATAACCTGGTCCTTTCCTATCTTTCCAGTCTTCTCCCACTTGACTTGGCTTCATATACTCGGCCTGTTTCCATCTCATGTGTCTTTCTACTGGCTGTCCCTGATGTCTAGTATTCATTGTCCACCTCACCTCTTAATTTCCCTGGCTTCCTGTAGGGAACAGCTCAAGTACCACCCACAGCAGTAAGGCCTTTCCCTTTCGGATAATCATCTACTTGTATATATCGTCTGCATACCTGGTTATGTTTTTTAGCTTTTATTTAGAATTTGATTTTCCCTGTTACATGTAAAAACAATTTTTAACATTCATTTTTAAAACTTTTGAGTTCCAAATTCTCTCGTTCCCCATCCTCCCTCACTGAGAAGGCAAGCAATTCAATGTACATTATAACGTGTGGTCATGCAAAACATATCCATAATAGTCATGTTGCGATAGACCTCGTTATTTTTCCCTATTAGAATGAGCTCCTTGAATTGCTTTCTTGGCTTTCATGTCCCCAGGGCTCCCTGGCACAGTTAGCCCTTAAGCATTTCTTGACTGACACATGCCAGGGGAGAAGGCAAAAAAGAGTTATCTCAGTATTGGAGTTACTGGGGTGCTTAGAACAGAGAAAAAGAAAAGATAGAGGGGGTTATGATCATAGCCTGGTGGAAGGATTAGGATTCTTTTATTGCTTGACCCTAAAAGGCAGTGTAAGCTGACTCTGTAAGCCAGAAGTGCCTCATTCATCAATCTTCCAAATTTGGAATGGACTTCCCTTGCTGAGGATGGATGGACAGGTGATCATGTGTTGATAGGATTGTTTGAGCCTTCGCTTGTTTATTGGGCAAGAAAATACTATCCGTCACTGGTTTATATGGGGAAATAAAGGGTGGCTCCCAGATGATCACACTGAGACCTGAAGGTCTGGTCCAAACTCCTCATTTTAGAGGAGATTGAGCCCTGAAGAGGGGAGGTGACCTTACACTGTGAGTGGCAGAGCCATAGGATTTGAGAAGTCCTATGACTACAAATGATTTAGACACAAGTGACTACTGTTTGCAAAAGAATAAAAATTCCTTATATTCCTTCCAGGATGACTTTTCTCAAAAAGGTTTTTATTGTTTTGTGCGATCAACTTTGATAGACATCACAGACTTGGGTACGACAAAAATACAAAGAGAAAAACAGAATAAATAAACTTGAGTCTACCATAAATAGTTATTACGGACTTCTTGACACTCAGTGGCAGTCATTTAGGAAAGGGAATTAGCCAGTCAAATAAACCTTTACCCCAGAGCAAAGCCAAGGCTTCCTCAGTATTGGGTTGGTGGGGGCTGGGGCTAGTTTGAAATTGAGTTGTGTATACGTAAGTCTGGTTGAAGAAGCCAAAATTCTTAAGTGACCATGACATTGGATAAATTTCACAGGAGTCACGTGTGCTTTCTTTTTGTTTAAATTCAAGATGACTGAACTCAAGCACACTAGCAGTGAAGAATGTTTCGTATTTACTTCCAGGTACCAGGGTACATAAGCATTAGCTTCACCTCGACTGCTCAGAGGAAGGCCAGCTCTACTAGGCACCCATTTTATCCAAAGATAGTTCAAGTGATTAACCCAAAGTCCTTCACCCAAGCAAGCAGCAGGAAGAAACCATGCTTTTTGCCATGGACACAAGTCCTTTTATCTGGTTTACTTATCCAACATGAACACAAAGACAACTGTGCAAGACTACAGATTCTTTTAAAACAGCTTTCTTCAGGACGGGGAAAAAAAACATGGAATGAGACATGTTATTTTTAAATGCTACAGTGGTTGTAAGATGGAAATAAATCAAGATTTGCAGCTTCCCAGATTTTCTGCTTACTTTGAGGGATCTCTGAGAGGGATCTCAGAAACACCAACATTAGTTCTCCAAGGAAATGTGCTATTGTGAGTACGCCAATGACTGAACAAAAGACATCCATTTCCCCAATTAAATATTGAAGATGGTCTTTCAAAAGCAGCAGTACTCAGTGGGTGGCATTAGCCATCTTAAAAAGATAGTAAATTTATTAAATACTTTAAAGATGTTTAGTCATTTTTTCACTCCTGTCCAAATCTTCATGACCCCATTTGGGGTTTTCTTGGCAGAAATACTGGAGTGGTTGGCCATTTCCTTCTCCAGCTCACTTGACAGATGAGGAAACTGAGGCAGAGAGGGTTAAGTGACTTGCCCAGAGTCACACAGCTACTAAGTATCTGAGGCCAGATTTGAACTCAAGTCTTCTGACTTCAGGCCCAGTGGTCTATCCACTGGGTCACTTAGCTCAGCTATTCTGTTCAACATCATGTAACAAATTTTGAAATTTTAACAACTGACCTGGGAACACATGTAGTCAACCTGGCTATTTCCAAGAGTACCTTAGCTTCTGACAATGAATCAAGTGTAACCTCAGACAAACTATAATCCATCTTGTAAATTATAAGATGTTGGAGGTAACATTGCTGATTTTCCAGTTTTGGTATTGGATTAATTGCTTCTCTCTTCCTTTACCCTTATTGACTCGAGTCCATTCTTACTCAGGAATGTTGATTTTTATGTACTTGGGTTTTTGTTTGTGGTCACTGAATTCCTTCTGCACCACTAACCCAGAAGCCTAAAACTCAGTGGGGGTGGACAAGTCAGAGTTCTCTCAAGTCAACTGTAGGAAAACGTGAATGAACAGTCTTTTTGGGCAAGGTGTGCCACTACTGACGATGATGAAAACGACCCAACTTGTGACATTTCCTTTTAAACTTGGACTTGTTTTATTACCAATTCTTTGTGACACTGACATGTTTTTTCTTCTGTAAAAGGAGACTAAGTGGTCTCTGAAGTGTTTCCTATGGTCCTACCATCTCTAGAGACGGGCCTATTTAATGAAGGGGACGAGGGAGGCTGAAACCCCAGTACAATGCTGCTTCCTCTTAATTTTTTAGAACTGGGGGGCTCTCTACTCGATAATTTAGGATCACTCACTTTGCACCTCTACCTAAGGATGGGCAATGGAAGCCCAAGAATTTGGATCAGACTGTTCTGTAATGTAATAGCCCCAATGTAGCATGCTCCCTTGTCAACTTTTTAAATTATATCTTTGTCTCCATCACCAAGGCTAATAGAAAGCTCAGCAAGAGTTGGTTGTGGAGAAGGAAGACCACGTTCTCTAGAAAGCATTCTCAAGTGAGTATAAAGAGCTAAAAGTAAAAGCTGAAGCAGCTCTGTCTATACCTGCTAATTCTTGTTTAATCAGTATACTTTAGTTAAAATGAGATGAGAACACATATAAGATGTTTAAGTGCTTTTGCAAAGCTACAGAGACACGAATATCAATATTGTGAAAGGGAACAAATAAATGAAAATTAAAAATTTGTCATATTATGACACAACCCAAGACTATGAAAAAACTCAGGGCCTGGAAAATTCACTCCTATGCCTTCCAGTGTGTTATCTTACCCAAGGGAGTAAAAAAAAAAAAAAAAAAAGCCAAGGGGCTTTTAGACAGTTCAATTACACAGAGCAAGGTCCTAGATCACCTCCGTGTGTCCAGATCGGATGGCATGAGCTTACACTTGGATCACATGATTCCATTTTCCTAAAGGAGTCTTTAGGAACTTGTGTCGTAACAAAATTACTGACCAAGCCAACCTTACGTAGACACACCAGAGACTAGATGAAGCTCCCTCTCCCCACCAATAACTAGAATGCTGGACCTTGATGCAGAAGGTCAAATTCTGCCTTTTCCTCTGTGATCTTGGGCAGGCCATTTCATAGGGTTGTAGGCCTAGCGTTGGAAGACGTCCAAGAGGGCATCTAGGCTGATATTTCAGAGGAGAAAAATAAGACCTAAGCAAGTCGAGTGGCTTGCTAATGTTAGTAACATAGTTCAGACAGGTCTCAGCTCTCACCACAAGGCCTGACCATGCTGGGAGTTCCCCACATAAACCAATGAGTTTATGCTTCGTGTGTTCTAGCATAATCTCAGTGGAGATGAGTGCAATGCAAAAGATGAATGTATTTCTTGTTTTGCCTCGATAGTCTTGTTTCTTTTTCCAGGAACTAATTTCATGTCCACATGTGTTCCAGGCCTTAGGGTTTTGGTCACAACTACATTCCTATTTTCAAATCTCTTAACAATACTAACTTCTTTGAACATGTTGCTACAAGGTCATCTCACCCAGCATACATGGAGAAGGGTTGATTAAATTAAGGTGGATGCATTTCCTACTCTGCTGTTTGAGACGGGTGGGGATTGCTAACATCTTAAAAGACAACTTTCAAACACTACAAAATGCAAAAATGTATAACTCATTTCAATCTGTGCTCCCCCTGCCTGTCACCACCCTGACTTAGTTGATCAAGGAAAGCTAAATTATCCTTTCTCAACCTGTCATAAGCTATATCATTATGAACTGAAGTGGAAAACAAGGCCCGTTGGGAGGAAAGCACCGAGTTGGCTGATATAGCCCTGAATATTAACTGCCAAAAAACTACAGCTCTTCAGATTTTTTGTATTCATTCTTAGTGTCCTGTATTTCTCAGGACACACTCTGGTTACCCAGAACATACTCGTTTGCTACAAAACCTAAAGAGATGAGGACCCAAAGGGGTTGTCTTGTACTTGATAAGGGCCAGTTTTAGGATAAAGCTCCCAGTTTTATTTTCCTTAAACATCAGCTATGTTTAAAATTCAATCTCGTGAATAACAGCTGACATTTGTATAACTAAAATGTGCAAAGTGCTTTGTATTTTCTCATTTTGGCCCAACGACCCTATTGAGAGGGTCTATAGCCACTGTCGCTTTTGTTTGACAGATGACCAATTAAGGTTAAGAGGGAATGACTTGGTCAAGATGGTAGAAAAGTGTCAGGCAAGGTCTGATCTTGACTCCAAGGCTACCCTGCCCACGCTACTGTATTGATGTTAATAATCCTTATGGACCCTGACCTCCACAAGAAACTAAAACTTGCTGACAGATTACAATCTATCGTGCTCTACAAAAACGTTGCAACGGGGGAAAGATAAAGACAAAAAATGAGACTGTTTGGTAAAGTGTTTTGGTTACTTTCTCTTCTGCATAGCCATTTGAATGTATCTTGCGGCTGCATCCTTTCTTACCCCTTGGCCCACAGGCATCTCTGGTTTATCCCAACATTGTGCCGGGCAGGCTAGGCTAGTTTTCACAGTAAGGAGAGCCCCATCCTCTCCACTGCTTGGAATCTTATGCCAATTGGAATGGTTGAAGTACATGCCTAGCCTTCTCCCTCAGGAGGGGAGCCCTGCAGTACCTCCAGATCAAGTCTGTTCTCAATGAATATGGCATGAAGTCAATAAACATTTGCTAAGCGCCTACTATGTGCCAGGCACTATGCTACATGCTGGGATACAAAAATAAGCAAAAAGATCTTGATGGATATAAAGTTTATAAAGAGTTAATCTGAGCAGGGCCACACCTACTTTCTAGTGAGAGAGCAGAGTAGGAAATGATCCCTCACTATTTATTCTTTACAACCAATGGAAAAAGTTAAAATCAGAAAACAACAGATATGAATACCTAGTCCAAGCATGCTTTATGGATGACAAAACATAGGTAACATCTTGTTGGTAAATCAGAATGTCTAGAACTGGTCAATTTGATGGCCTAGAGACCTGATTTTAGTTTTGTTTTCTGACAGCCCATTCATAAATCAGAAGATCACCAGAAAGGAATTCTGACATTTTAAAAGTCTCACCAAGGGTTCCTATGCTTTCTACTAAATTATAAATTCAACAAAATTCCCTCAAAGTCACCAAGCTCAAGGTGGAATCCAATCTTGTGCCATTTCAACCACTTGAATTTAACCCACAGTTTTTTTTTTAAATTTAGTTGGTTAATCTATTTGGCAATAATTTCTGATATTATAAAACCCAGTATATCCTGGAACAAATTGCTTGGCTTTCCTCTACTCAAATTTAAAACATACTATAAAATCAAATTTAGTGAGAATGAGGCATAAAACACATTTAACATAAATTGTTAATGAACCCTTTTAAATAATAAGGTATTATGACTCATTAATGGCAAGACAGAATTTCAGCACACCTAGAAATGCCAGTGACAGACAGTCTTCCTGGTCACTACAGAGCTTTCATTATCTCCATATGCAAACTCCTGCACATACCAAGCTGAATGGTAGCTGACTTAGCTTTTCATAGCTACAAAACTGGGTGTCAGTTAAGGTATCTTGTATTATCCTCCTGTGTCTCCTGCCTGCAGCATAATGTATTAATGGATTTTCTCATAGGAAGATTCTAGAGAAAATGAGATAAAACCACCAGGAAAACAGAATGCACGTTTGGACCAGAAGAGCACAAACTTGGAGAGTTTTACCTGGAAAGCCTCAGTCGGCCAAGCTGCCATCAGATCTGCCTCGGCTAGAGTTGTTGGACCCGCCGGGAGGTTTACCAGGCTGTTTAGGAAGAGAATCCCATCTGCCTAAATAACCCACGTACACTTTTGAATGTGAAAAATGTCTGAGAGATTTCAGGTCACCTCTCACCAGGCTGTTTCACTTCTCCATGGTTCCAGAAGTGAACAGCTCAGAGACACTGAATTTACATTTACAGTGGTGTAGGCTAGAACTACAGGAAAATGCCATCTTAAGCCTCTTCCTGCATTCCTTTTTATTTAGGAGACAAAAATACAGAAACCTAAATCTCTCCTTCCACCCACAATAGTTAGGATCTAGTCCAACACCCTCATTTTATAGATGAGGGAAATGAAACTAAAATGCTACCTGATTTGCCTGAGGAAATCCTGGTGGGATTTGAACTCAGGTCCTTTGGCTCCAGATTCAGCCTTCTAACATGCCACATTGCCACACTGGCTCTTGGCTTGATTATGGTGATTTTGATGGGCCTCTAAGAAGTCCATAGGAAAGGAGGAGTTTGGAGGTAGGGACCTACCTCCAATGATCTCCTGGGAGCTTATGACCCCAAATCATGAGCACTTTCAGCAGGCAGAAGATGAAGGAACAAAACACCAATAAAAGAGTTAAGTCCTCATTAAGGTTCCAGGCTCAATGGCAAAATCAGAACCAATAGTTCAACCTATTACTTCCCCCTCCCCCCCAGAGAGAAAACATCGGAAATCCTCTAGCTTTGGGGAATCAGCACCTTTGACAACAGCTAAAATGAAACCCAAGCAGGAAGCTGCTACCACAAAGCCTCAGTGAGCTGTGCAGACTGCCTCCACCAGGCAAGAGCGACCCTGTACGCACAGACATCTGGTTAGGGAAAGCACTGGCCAGGGCCTCATTATAAACACAACCAACAGCAAACACGAGCCGGCCAACCTCAAACTTAAATAAATCTGTCCCAAATGAAAAAGCAGAGCATTTGGCTTCATGGCTGTTTTTTTTTGCAAGAGGTGACTTCTCTATCTGGGATGTTCCTATAATCCACAGGCTTGTTTAGTTAACTAGTCCCAAACATTCTTAGTAGTGTTATTCTGATTTGTAGATATTATTAAGAAAAACCCACCCGCTACACCTCTAACATCAAACTTAAATAAATTATCTACAAACTTTAGACCACCTTAGCGGGGTATTGAAATTTCTGACTTGTATCCAATCTACCTTAACACCGGCCTGCAGAGCCAAACTCCAAATAAAATTAAACTTCACACAGAATTTATGGTTGAGAGAGTGAAGCTATTGCATGCCAATGACTATGGAATCAAGTCTACTAACTTACACGTTTAATAAGGAATGTCTTTTTACTGGTGCTAATTTGTTTGGTCACACTAAGTGACCAAACTACAGTATAGTCCCTGTAGCAGCTAGTTATCAAAAACCAAAGCCCTACTAGACCCTGTGTTTTGGCTTCAGAATTGGACAGGCGAGATGGAAAGAAGCCCGGCTGGAGGTCACAATACACTTAGCGTCCTCAAAGCTCTTCTTTTCTAAAGAGGGTTATCCAGAGGGAGATAGGGTGAGACCTGATAGTATTCCTTCCTTTCCTCCTTGGGCCACTCTCACTTTGCACCTGATTACAATTTATTTCCCTTAATTATAAAAACATGGTTCATGTTCAAAAGGTACACTATTCTACAAAACCTGTTAGAATCACTCAGGTTTCTTAAAAAGACAAAATAACCTCTTATCACTGTTTAAAAATCACTTATTAAAAAGGTATATGATCATCCAACTTTTGTGCCAGTTTTAAATATATTTGCATTCTTTCCCCTCTGTTGAGAAAAGAGAGGAAGAGGAATCATGCAGATGTCACATACAATGAAGAACGAGGACAGAGCCAGCGGTAAAAGAGTGTGAACATTTTCCCACAATAAGTCTGTTCCCCTCTCGTCAAGATTACAACGTAGGCCTTGATTCAAGTTAGATCCTAAGTAACTGAACTCCTTTTTTCACTCAACAACTGTCTGCCATGCTGAGGTCCAGTCTATTTCCACTTTAAATCACAAATAAGGGCTATATGATCAGAGGGGTGTGAGACACTGGGTAAGGCCTGATGGGTGGTAACTTCTTCGTGACTTGGCATCGGTATCACCTGTTCAACCTCTAAGGCAGTGAAGTCAATGAAAATATAATCTAGACATCCGTGGAAGCCTCCCACGTAATTAGTGTAGGCAGGTTCCCCACATGCACTTTTCAGTCTGAAGGGATGGGTGAGAGACATGTTGCAGCTTTCCTCTTCGCCGTTGGAGGTCCAGTCTTCATGGTCCTCAGAGATGCTGCCTGTGCTGACAAAACTGTACATGCCTGTGGAGGGGGTACTATTGAAATCCCCACAAAACAAGACGGGGATGCCAGGGTATAGATCATGTGTCACATGTTTCAGGTGAGTCAACGCGACCGCCATCTGAATGAGACGAATGTGCCCACCTTCGGAAATAAAAGATGAGACATATGACTGTGGAACACAAATGACTAAACTGTTAGGGACGTGGTTTAAAAAGTACTTGAATCCTAACAAGCCCAATGCTTATTAACTACTGCAACAATGTAAGGCATTCTCTCTTTAATCTGTCTCTGTGTGTCACCCCCCCCCCCCCCCCCCGCACCCATCCAAATGCTTACCTCTTGGGTGCCAGTAGAGATGAGTGTTTGCAACACAAATCTTTTTAGAAGAGTCCTTTGTAGACTGAAGAACTGAAACCTAGAACATAAAGTGACACTACCTTAGAAAAGTGTCTCACCGTTGTTACTAAGTTCAGAGTCTGATCCTGGAATATGGAAGGGACTGATAATTGACTTCATTTTCACGATGACCAACCAAACCCTGAATTAGAAATGATGTATTTAGAGCCCAGAAATCCTGGGTTCGAGTCTATCCTCTGACACTGGCCTAACTTCTTTCAGTAGCTCTCCAAAACTCTGAGCTGCAGAACTGCTGCTGATCTTTTTATAAACTTGAAGTTTAAGCACACCAACAAAGTAACAGATCTATAGCAAAATCTTAAATAAATTGAGCTGGGTTTGAAATGTGTGCGTATGCCACATTTCACTAAGAGAGAAATTATAATACTTGCCCAAGAATGAACAGTAAAATTAATGAAGCTCTGAATTAGCGATCACCCCCACCCCTTAAGAGAATGAAATTACTTAAGGGCAGGACAGAGAAGAGGCAAGATCAGATCCCTAAAAATTGAGGTCATCTAACTCAATCCCATCCTTTTACACAAGAGGAAGCTTGGGCTGGAGAGAAGTGACTTGCCATGAGCAGAAAGAACTAGGTGAGATTTAAATACAATTTAAATGACGATTCACCTATAGCAATTTACCCTAATTTCATTAAGTGAACCTTCAAAGTCGAGGGGTCACAGGATCACACATTTACATTAGGAAGGGACATCTAGTCCAGTCTCTTCATTTTCTGGATGAGCAAAGTGAAGTTCAGACAATTTACAATCCAGGAAGGAAGGCTTTGAGCTAGGACTCCTGTCATCTCTGACCCTAAACCTACCAGACATACAATGACCTATTAAGTAAGTCCTTTGGCTTTAGATGAGGAGGCATTTCTGATCACTTCCCAGGGCCCGAAACACTTGGCTTTAATAAAAGTAACAGTAACACTTACAAGAAGTCCTTTGAAAATATGACCTGATTTGAGCCTACTAACTGTTGCGTGGTAGGTACGGCTGGGATGTGATCCACATTTTATAGAGCAGACTCAGGGACATTCAGTGAGTTACTTATCTAGGATCATCATAACGCTGTCTGACCATCCTCCTGGCTAGACTGATCTCATCCTGACCCCTGGGGACCCTCCTTTCCTTTCTTCACTTTAGTTTTTCTCCCACCAACAATCCATAAGTTATTAAGCACCTGCAGGCAACATTTGCTTGGGGACACCAAGACAAAGCAGTCCCCGCCATCAAGGAATGCTAGAGTCTTTAAATCTAACCTTGACCACCTTGTGTCTTACAGGCCTAAATAAAACTGGCTAAAAACCAGCATGGCTTTTTTTGGGGGGGGGGGGGGGGGGTGGGGGGGGGGGAAGAACAGGAAAGGGGCAAGAGGCGGGCAGCTGTGATTTCACTGGTATGGGGCAGTAGCCCGGGGACAAATGCAATCGGGCTACTCCTTCACTCTTGCAGTGCTGCCTGAGGCAGTGCTGAGATGGAGGGACTCACTCAGCATCACAAAGCCCAGTATGCGCCTTTTATTCATTCAACAAGCACTTGGACAGACCAGGCACTGAGCCAGGATATGGAGAGAGAGAAACAAGAATCAAACAGCCCCTGCCCTTTAAGGAAGACAATGAAGCTGTCCAACTAAATCGAGGCACTGGGTGAGAGGCAGGGTGCCCCTGACCCTCCCAATACCGTAAGCTCCTTGAGGGCCTTGGACATTCTCTTCTTGTTTGTGTACCCCACGTGCCAAGCCCACGTTAGAAGAGATCCACCAACTCCTGAGTTAGATGGGACCGAACGACTGGGGAGGCAAACCCCTCTCGGGCACACTAGGCAGGCCCCTGGGCTCTCTAAGATTTCAAGGGCAGGGGACCACTAGGAAAAACCGAAGACACACAGCCTTAGGTCCCTAGGCTCCCTAACCTCCGCCTCTCCAGGCCCGAGGCTGTGCGCGGGCGGCGCCCTCGGGTGCGGGCTCACCTGCAGCGCCGAGGACCTCTGCAGCACGCGGTCCCGCGCCTGCGGGTAGCGCCCCAGCTGCTCCAGCAGCGCGCCGTGCAGCGGGTCCCCGGCCAGCGCCTGCTGGTAGGCGATGTCGTGCTGGGCCAGCAGGCGGAACTTGTCCCTGCGGAAGAAGGTGGCCAGGCCCTCGTGCTGGTGCTGCTTGAGGCGGAAGAGGCCGTGCAGGCCGAAGGCGTCGAGCGCGGGCGCCAGGCTGTCGTGGAACACGGCGCGGTCCACCTCCTGCAGGCACAGCACGTCGGCGCTGTAGCCGCTCAGCTCCTTCTGCAGCAGGTTGAGGCGGTAGTCGAGGCCCAGCGCGTAGGGCGCGCAGTACGGGTAGAGCACGGCGCGCGAGTGCTCCGTGTGCGCGTACACGTCGGCCAGCACGTTATACGTCACGGCGCGCACGAGCCCGTCGCCGCTCACGCGCTTCGTGTACAGGTGGCGCTGGTCGAACGTGCACGCGCCGGGCCCGGCCTCCACGGGCCCCGCGCTCTCCAGCTCGCGGCTCGGGCCCAGCCGCTGCCCGTTGCCCGGCGTGCAGCGCAGCTTCAGCCGCAGCCCGATGTCGGCGTTAGAGGGCGTGAAGACGCGCTCGTGCGCGCCGCCCACCTCCACCCACGCGGGCCCCGCGCTCGCCTCCGCCGCCGGCGCGTCCCCGTCGGCTGGCGGAGGCGCGGCGGACGGGGCCGCGCACGCAGGCGCGCCGGGGGCCCCGGCCGCGGCTCCGGGCCTCGCCTCGCGGAACCAGCGGAAGAGCGAGCGCTCGGGCTCGCCGAACTCGAGGCCGAGCTTGGGGCACACGGGGAAGCCGGCCATGATGTAGCGCGGCAGCTGCAGCTCGGTGACGGCGGGCGGGTTGCGCTCCACCTTGTACTTAACGTCGCCGATCTGCAGCACGGCGCCGTCCTGCCACGCGTCCACGTTGAGCACGTCGTCGCCCACGGCCTCCTCGCGGTAGTAGAGCTTGACCAGCGGCTCGGCCGGGCCCGCGGCGCCGGCCGCGGCTGCGGCTCCGGCCCCGGGCTCGGCGGCCCGGCGGCCCTTGCGCGCCGCCGCCTTGGCGTGGCCCTTGAGCGCGTTGGTGGCGATGCGGCTGAGCGCCCGGCCCAGCGGCTCGCTCTGGTCGCGCTGCATGTGCTTGTGGCTGCCGTCTGCCAGCGCGAACGACAGGCTCAGCTTGGGCTCCGAGGGCACGCAGCGCACCACGGCGCGCTCCATGCCGGCGGCGGCCACGGCCTCAGCCCCGGCCCGCTGCGAGATCCGCGCCCAGGCCCCGCCGCGCAGCGCGCTGCTCCCGGCCCGCAGCCTCCACATGGACCCGCGCCCGCACGAGCCGCTGCGGCCCATGCAGCCGCCGCCGCCGCCGCTTCCGGGCCGCGCGGGCGCCGATCAGCCGCGCAACCGCGCCCGCACTTTCGGCGGGATGCGGTCCGGGCCGTCCGGCGTCGGCGGGGCGCGCGGCGGCACGCGGGGTCCTGCTCCTGGGGAGAGGCGCGAGCGGCCGCGGGGCGCCGGAGGCGGGGGCTGCGGGGTGGGCGCCCGGCTTGGGGCCGCCGCGTCGGGTGCGTGTCGAAAGTGCGGATCGGGGTCCGGGGGCCGGCTGAGCAGGAGCCGGGCGCGGTGACGTGGCGGGGGCGGGGCCTGCCGGCAGGGGGCGGGGCTTCCCCACGCCGCGCTGGGCGGCTTCGGAGGCGCCGGCTGCCGGGGTGGGCCGGGGCGCCTTTTCGCCTGTAGAATGGGGCGTCCCTAGCCCTGCCGCTCGTCGGCGACCTCCGGACCCCCAGGCGACCTTGGCAGCCTCGTCCAGGGCCTCGGCCCGCTTTAGTCAGTGTGTGCAGACCCGGCCGGCGGGTCCCAGGCGAGGGGCTTCGGTTTCGTTTGGAAAATGGGGCGTCACGTTGGCACGGCTCGAAAGTGATCCGTGGGCACTTTTCAAGCCCCCAAATGCCCGTGAGCTCAGACCTGACCCCTGGGGAGCAGAGCCCGGCCCTGGCACGTGCGGGACCCCCTCTCTCCCCACCGCACTTTATCTGCAAAACGGGGATCAGCCGACCTCACCCGGCTTCAAGGGGGGCATGGGACCCTGCAGGGACCCCTCCGCATTATCCGGGCCCCCAAATGACCTCGCATCTCTCAGAATGGGGAACTGACCCGAGGTCTAAGTGCTGCTCCCGGCTGCGTTGGCAGAGGCACTTTGCTCCCTCCTAGCTCCAGTACCCATGTATGTAGGTCACAGGTTAGGTAAAAATGCTGCTGGACGAGGCCGGTTGAGCCCCTTTCAGCAGCGGGAAGAGCTTCCTACCAGGAGGCATCCCTCATCCCCAATGAAGAACCCTCTCCCTTAGCTCTCAGTCTTAGGATCTTAGGCACCCATCTACAGTCCCCTGGTGCTTGGTTACTTGGGGCCCTGCATGCCCCAGGGGGTTAACAAATATTAAGTTTGCAGAAGAAAAATGTATCAGTTTACATCCTTATGGCAGTGGCTAGTTTGCCTGGAATTTTTCTCTCTAGTTAGGTATTGTTATTCCAAGAGGTCGGATTATTATCCCTCTTCTACAGTTGGGGAAACAGGTTCACCCGGGAGCCCAGACTTGGCTCTGGAGTCGCTGTTGGGCAGGAATTTCCTGAAATTCCAGACTCTCTGGGCCACCACCCCTGCTCAGAAGTGTTTTCATCTCCAGGCCGTGAGCCTCGCTTACATGCAATCAAGGTAGGGCCTGAAAGATCCTTCCGAATTGGAGGAAGGGGTGTGGCTCGGTGGCAGGTGTGATTTTCCCTTTGAAGACCTGAGATAAGGTGTGGCCGCAAAAAAGCTAGAGAACTGGATTGTGGTCACAATTCTGAGGGTGACTAGATGTGACCAAGTGCTGTGTCACTACCATGTGCCTTCAGCTGTCCATCAGTGAAATGAGCTTTGGACTGGATCATCTCTATAGTCACTTCCGGTTTTAATATGCGCTTGTTTACATATTTAAATATTTGTCAATGAAAGCTGAAATACAGTTTATAATAAAGATATAATAAACTGGAGGAGAAGGAACGATGGTCTGACCTCCCTCTTCTTCTCTCATTTTTTCGCTCACAAAGCTGACTGTGTCAGCTTCAACTCCAAAGTCTTCAATGGCTCCTCCCCCAAACTTCTCACTTTGGCACTTAAAATCTTCCATAATTTGCCCCCAACCTACCTTTTTTTTTTAAACTCCAATCAGCATGCATTTATTCAGTGCCTGCTATGTGCCAGGCACTGTGTTCACTTCTGAGTAAGCATACAGAGACAACATTGAAACAGTCTGCCCTCAAGGAGCTTACAATCTAAAGGGGGGATAACATGCAAACATATGCAAAGCGAGCTATATATAGCATAGATAGGAAATAATTAACAGAGGGAAAGCACTGAAATTAGCGGGCATTGGGGAAGGCTTCTTGCAGAAGGTGGGGATTTAGTTGGGCCTTAAAGGAAGAGAAAGGTCAGTATTCTGAGCCAAGGAGGGAGAGTGTTTCAGGCTTGGGACATGGCCAGAGAGAATTCCCGGAGCTGAGAGATGGAGCATCTTATTTGTGGAACAGCCAGGAGGGCAGAGTCTGTGTTGGGGAGTGAGGTATCAGAAGACTGGAAAGGGACGAGAGGGCTTGGGTATAAAGAGCTTTGAATGTCAAACAGCGGGTTGTATTTGTTCCTGGAGGCAATAGGGAACAACCTGGAATTCATTGGGCAGCTGGGTGGGGATGTGGATGGAGCTGGACCTGGAGTCAGGAAGACTCATCTTAAATCTGGCCTCAGATGCTTGCTAGTTGTGTGACCCTGGGCAAGTCACTTCACCCTGTTTGCCTCAGTTTCTTCATCCATAAAATGAGATGGAGAAGGAAATGGCAAACCTCTCCAAGAAAAAACCAAATGGGGTCATGAGGAGTCTGACATGACTGAAAAGTTTATTGGGGGAGGTTGGCTGTGATGGTGTTATAGTGTAAGTATATGTAAAGTAAATGCCAGGCTTTTGTTCTGATTTTTGTTAGTGTTTTGTTTTGCATGGGGGGGGGCAGGGCTAACAATTTGGTGTTTACTTTCCCAAAAAGTCTGGCCTTGAGGGGGAAAAACCCCAACCCTTTTTTATTCCCTCTCTCTGTGTCCAAAGCTCTTTAAAACTATGTAATCCCAATCTGGTCAGTACTTGGAGAGCACTGGGGCTCCAGTTTCCTCCAAGACTCTTTATGGCCAGTCTGTGGATCTGGTCCGATTCCAAATTTACAGCCCGTGCTTCAGAGCTGATTGCACGTTAGTCTTGATGACACCTTCAGTTGGAAATGTCCAGCAAGCAGCTGGGGATGCAGGCCTGCAGCCTAGGAGAATGGTAGGGGTTGGATAAATGGAGATGTGGGACTCGTTTGTGTAGAGATAATTGAACTCCCGGGAGCTGATGAGATGACCAAATGAGGCAGTGTGGAGTAAAGAGAAGACCCAGGACAGAGCCTTGGGTATCATGGGTATGACTTAGAGGAAGATTTGGCAAAAGTCATGAAAAGAGCAGAAAATGTCTAGGAGAAGTGATTCAATGTCAAACACTGCAGTAAAGTCAGCAAGGCTACAGATTGAGAAGAAAAAAATAAGATTTAGCTTTAAGTAGTCATCGGTAACTTTGGAGAATGCAATTACAACTGAATGAATCAGATTGCTGATTCTGACAATGTGAACACATTGGAAGCAGTAGTTTTGTTTTTGTCTGCATATCCACAGACTTGGATGGAGTGGAGCTTTAATAACTGCTTCTTGATTGATGGAATACTGTGTACTGCTGAGAGTACTCAGGCAGCGGTACTGAAGCTACACATTGACACCTTACGAAAGAGTAAAGAAAAGGAACTTTTGATCTCTGAAATTTGAAATGCTTTTGTGTCCAGTGGACACACCGACGTTAACATGCTTGGTTTGCTCCTAGCAGCAGGGCGGGGAAGCACCACGCGAAAGAAAACAAAACCTAGAACGGGCCGGCTGTCGCTCCTGCTCAGCTCCGCACCTCTGAAAGTGGGGTTCAGGGTCCCCGACAACTCCCCAGAGACCCCGAGGCCCCCCACGGGTCCTAGACTGAGCGGGAGCGCCGCCGCGAGCACAAGCAACCTTGGCGGGCGTTTGCCCGAAACGCGGTCAGAGGTGGGAGAGCCAGGCTCCAGCCAAGGGGAGGTTCTGGCATGGGGGTGACCCCGTCCGGGGGGCGCTGCCCGTTGCCTACGCCTTTCCCGGCTGCCAAGCGCCGCCGCGCTGGCTTGTCTCCCGGAGCCCGAGGCTCCGCCCCCAGCCGTCTCCAAGGTGACCAGTGTGTTTCTCTTCCCCCTCCCCCGCTTCCATCCTTGAGCCCAGGAGCTGGGGCAGTTCGCAGGCCTACGGCCATCAGTGCCCCCAACTTGTTCCGAGTCCTCCAAGCCCAGGAAGATCTCGGCCCGGAGCCAGCGCCCAGGTACCTTGCCATCCCGTCCCCCCACCTGCCACGGCTGCTCTGCCCGGCCCTGCCAGCCCTGCCTGGCCTTCTCCATCTCTCAGCGCGGCAGGGCTCCTGCCTTGACGACGCTGCCTGTTCCGGCCTCACCTGGTGCTCTTGCTGTCCCAGGGCTCCAGCCGGCCTGAACTTTTCATGTCATCCAGAGGGAAGGAGGGGGCAGAGACATTGCCCCCAAGCCTGCAGGGGAACCTGCTCACACCATCAGCCTTGGGGGTCGGGTTGAGGGTGGGAGTGGGTGGGCGTCTGGGGCCTGTTTTGACTCAGACATGTGAGCACATGACCCTTGTAGTACAGAAATAAAACAAAGCGTCTTACTGTTTTAAAAATCTTTATGACTGCTTTTGGTCTTTGTATCATCTTCATTTCCAAACAACCTTCCTTTACTCAGTGAAGCACTCCTTCTAAGAAAGGAAAGGGGGAAAGCATTGCAGTGCCGAGGTCACTGACAATGCCTCTGATCCTCAGTTTCCTCATCTGTAATTTGGGCAGGTTGAACCACAGAGTCTCCTAGGGCACTTCCGGCTCTAGACGTTGACCCAAAGAACTGCCCAACAAAGCAGCCTGTCTAACAGTATGCGGTGCTCTGAACCCATAGTCCCCCTCCTCTACAAAGAAGGGAGGATGGGAGTGACCTGAATTTTTTCTTCTCCTTTCTAGGGTCCCCCAGAATAAAGCCCCGTTTTAAGTAAAGCAAAGCATCGAGTTCCTTTAGTTAGCTGGACTCAATCAATCAGCTTAGCTATTGATTTCACTGGTATTTTTGGGAAAATGGGTTCTCTTCTTCCTCCCCTCCTCCCCACCCCTCAACTTTTTTAAAAGAAAACTGATTCTTAAAGACACTGTGTGCCTCTTTGGGGTTGATAAGCTGTTGAGAATCCATCATCTCCGGTATTTCTTGGAAGGGGCTGATCACAACACATCCATACTGGTTTGTACAGATTAAGTCCTTATAATAAATGGTCATCACCTTCCTGATGTCATTGGTCCTCTTTGAGAACAAAGGACAAACATGAGCCCTTGGCACTTGTACGAATTCTAAAGGGTCCACCCAACAGGCAGGAGGCTTCATCCTTTCCTTACATTCTGAGGGTCCCAGTGGAGCCCTGAATCAACCCAGCAGTTGGAGTAAATGCCAAACCCAAGTAGAATTGGTCTTTGTTAGTGGCCTTTGTTAGTGTCTCCATGCGGAAACCCTTGTGAACATTAGGGGCAATTCTCTTCCTTTCCTAATCCAGGTAAATTGTATGAATTTTTTTCTTCACGGAGTAAGAAGCATTGAAATCTGAACTCAGGGAGCCCAAGATGTCGGACGATGAAGAAAAAGAAGATAAAGACACGATTACTGCCGAGAAGGAAGCCCTGAACCTGAAGCTGCCTCCCATCATGTATCCTTCTGAAGACATAGGGACTGACAGCCCACTGCAAAGTAAGCTCTTGAAATTCAGGAGAACCAAGGACCAGGCGAAGAGGCTCAATCAGATCGTGTGAGTACCACCTTCCCAAGTGGAGCTGAATTTGAGCTCTCCACGGGTCTATCTATCGTACTGGCTGGGAACAAAACAAGGCCAATTGTTTTTATCAGTTGTTTGGCACAGAGGAAACACTCAACAGGGACCATTAATACAAATGACTTGCTTGGTAACTGCTCACATTTTAATTAACGTCAATGCACAAAATGTAACCTCTCATTCTTCAAAATCAAAATTCTAGTGATAACAGCCAACATTCATGTAGTGCTTACTGTGTGCCAGCAATTATTTTTTTTTCAGCCAAAGACAAGGTTTATTAGAACATCTGTCATACTGGGCTGACTTTTAAGGAGTCTGAACATTAGTGAGCTATTGGCTAGATTTTAAGAATCAGCAGTGGCTAGATTAGAAGAATCAGAGCATCTTAATGGAGACAGGATAGTGCCAGCAATTATTGCATTTGATCCTCACAACAACCTGGGGAGGAGGTACTGTTATTAGCCCTACTTAACAGATGGGGAAACCGAGGCAGACATCAGTCAAGTGACTTGCCCAGGGTCACACAGGTAAGGGAGTATTTGATGCCAGATTTGAACTTGGGTCTATCCTGACTCCAGGCCCTGTGCTCTATCCACTGAACCACCTAGCTGCCTCCTTAAGTGCAGGGAAGGTTGTGTTGTTGTCTTTGTAGCTGCACCTGCCCAGTTCCTGGAGTGTAACAGGTGTCTAATAAATACCTGTGGAGTCGAATCCTTGTTGAAAATGGGGCTGGTTTAAAGTGGGCAATTTTTTTGTGGGAAGAGAGCCCAGCAAGGCTGGTGTCAATTCCCTGCCTTGCCCCTTTACCCTCTGTATTGCCCTAGGTAAGTCACTTCCCTTCCCTGACCCAGAGTGAGCTCATTTCCTCTCCTGTAATAAAAAGGTATTCCTATTTGTACAACCTACCATGCCAGGGAGCTGTGAGATTTTTGTCAACTTAAGTTGGTGATAGTCACATTTTTAGAGTGCTTTAAGCTTTGCAAAGATGCTATACAGATATTATCTCCCAAGACAACAACCCTGGGAGGGAGGTACTGTTATTGTCTCCATTTTCACAAATGAGGAAACTGAGGCATGGAGCAGTTAAGTGACTTTCCTAGCTTCCCACCACTAGCAAATACTTGAGGCCAAATTTAAACCAGGTCTTCAGGACTTCAGCTTCGTTGCTTTCTCTCCTACACCTCGCTGCCTCTGCTGATAGTGTCAGCCCAACCAAAAACATTCTACCGATAGGCTTTTCAGTCCCATTAGGAAAATAAAATCGAACAGGAAACATTCCTGTGGATTAGGAAAAGTGCAATCGACATGCTTTACCTTTACAACTGACGTGGCTGACAAGTGAAATAACAATAATATACAGATAGCTTGAAACTTTGTATAATGTAAGATTGGTTTTTAATGATTTATTATGAACTTTATATTCAATATCAGTATATCCAATTAAATTAGTTTTACAACTACTTAACTTTCAATTAATTTTATGAGAAATTGAAACAAGTTGTCAGCTACTTCCTCTTAAGTCTCCATTTTTTGGTCCTTTTTCTTTTTATATGATCAGAATTGGAGGGTACTTTGTTATTATCCCTCTATTTTTAAATTTTGCATGATTTCATAGAAGTCTTTCCATACTTATTTGTATTTCTCTGACTGATCTTAATCGAATTATTATAGTTCCATTGGTTCAGTATAGAATATAGTATAGACTACAACAGATCTGCGGGTGACCCAAACCAAGCTTGTAGGGAGAGCTAATGCACTGGCTGGTAGAATCAGATGTAAAAATATTTTGTCAGAGGCCGGAAAATCAAGCTGAATTGAGTTAGATGAAATTTCCCAAGGTTCAGTGTTAAATCTTGCTGTTGGATTCAAGAACTTGGAAGTTTGAGGTGGGGGGGTGCTATGGTCAGGCAAGCTTGTCTGAAAAGGAGATCTGAGGAATTTGGCTTTGCAGGGGTGTGCGTGTGTGTCCTTGGGGCGCTGTAGATCAGCAGGCAATGATTCTGTTAAGATGGGTAGGGAGGTGCGGGCTTGGGAGGCTGGAAGAGAGAAGAGGTTTGGAACAGTGACTGTGTCGCTGTAGGAGACAGACAAGCAGGGGAGACTTGAGGGGATGGTCAGGAAGCAGGAGAAGGCCTGGTGAGTCCAGTAACGTGCTGGTGGGCCAGAGCTTGCCAGTACCTTTTGTCTGCAACGTTCTGCAGTACTTGGAGAGGAGCCGGAAAGGCTGATGGTGGAGGTAACTTGGGGATGGCATTTGGCACGGGGTGAGGAGTGATAGAACGAGGAAGCAAGGGACGAGTGTGTTACCCTCAGGTCAAGTCTATGGAGGTAGAAAAGAAGGGACGCATCATGGTATAGCTGGAAAAACTTGGCCCTGGAGTCTCAGGACCTGGATTCGAATCTTGCCTCTGACATTTGCTACCTGTGTGATCTTGGGCATGTCCCTAAGCCTCAGCTTCTCCAACTGTAAAATGAAGGTTTTGAACTTGATGGATTCTAGATCTGTGATCCCTCTGAGGATAGCAGAGAGGATGGCCTGAAAGAACAGGAAGGAGTGGATTCAGTAGGTGGAAGAGACATGTGAGGGAGAGGTGGAAGGATAAAAAACTGAGTCTGTTGGCTTAAACACCAAAGACACGAAAGGATCAGGAGCTGAAGGATGCTGTGGAGCTAATGGGCCAAACCTCTCAATCTGTCGATGAGAGAAATGAGGTCGAGCGGGCTAAGCTGCCTAGTGCCTGTGGTCACATAGCTACCAAGCTGCAGAGGCCGGAAGAGAACTCAGGTCTCTGGACTGTCAGGCTGTGGCCCACCAGCCACACAAGGCTGTGCTTCAATAGATCTGATTAAACCTTCTTCAAGTGAAATCAAGAACTAGGTTTCTGTATTTAAACGTGTGGATGCTTTATGATATCTATTATCTCGAAGTGAATCCTAAGTTAGTCACTCTTCTGTTTCTCACTCTGAATTTCAGAACTGTTGGAGCAATAAAAAAACATGTGAGAGTGTCAGAGGAAAAGAAAAAAAGAAGCTTGAGAGCCCCAGAACCCAAGTACCCTTCCACTGTGAGTTCAACATGGTGTCAGTCCCTTTAGGGATTTTTAATGGGAGGGCTCTGCTCACCTTAAAAGTGAGAGTGCCAACTCAAGATTTGGCAACAGTCATTGATTTATTTCAACGGATTTGGATGGATTTTCATTTCTCTAATGTATTTGTCTTGCTTCTTTTTTTAGATGTACAGTGACCTAAGAAGAAGAGGCGTGAGTTTACTATCTTATTACCAATTATTATTGTAATTATTTCAAATTAATATTTATTATTGATTGTTACTTTTGTCTTTTTAAAAATTTATTTATTTTTAGTTTTCAACATTCACTTCCACAAGATTTTGAGTTCCAGTTTTTCTCCCCATCTCATCCCTCACCCCACCCCAAGATGGCATGCATGCAACCCTTCCCCTAATCTGCCCTCTCTTCTATCTCTCCCCCCTTTCTCTTATCACCTTCCTCTTCTATTTTCCTGTAGGGCAGGATAGATTTCTATACCCTATTTCCTGTATATCTTGTCTCCCAGTTGCATGCGAAAACAATTTTTTAACATGTGTTTTTAAAATTTTGGGTTGCAAATTTTCTCCCTTCCTCCCTCCCCACCCACCCTCATTGAAAAGGTAAGCAACTCGATAGAGGTTATACACGTGCAGTCATGCAAAACACTTTCATAGTAGTCATGTTGTGAAAAACTAACTCTATTTCCCTTCATCCTATCTCACCCCCTATTTATTCTGTTCTGTCTTTTGACCCTGTCCCTCTTCAGAAGTGTTTGCTTCTGATTACCCCCTCCTCCAATCTGCCCTCCCCTCTATCATCCCCCTGCTCTCTCGTCCTCTCCCCTCTCATTTTCCTGTAGGGTAAGATAGATTTCCATATCCAATTGAGTTTGTATTTTATCCCCTCCTTAAGCCAAATCCTATGAGAATAAGATTCACTCATTCCCTCTCACCTTCCCCCATTTCCCCTCCACTGTAAAAACCTTTTCTTGTCTGTTTCATGTGAGATAATTTACCCCATTCTACCTCTCCCTTTCTCCTCCTCCCAGTATAATCCTCTCTCACCCCTTAATTTTATTCTCCAGATATCACCCCTTCATCTTCAGCTCACCCTATGCCCTCTATCTATCTATCTATCTATCTATCTATACATACATATAATTTTTTTTCCATCCAACTACTCTAATACTGACAAAAGACTCATGAGTTACAAATATCATCTTTCCATGCAAGAATGTAAACAGTTCAAACTTAATAAATCTCTTATGATTTCTCTTTACTGTTTACCTCTTCAAGTTTCACTTGAGTCTTATATTTGAAAGTCAAATTTTTTGTTCAGCTGTGGTTCTTTCATCAAGAATGCTTGAAAGTCCCCTATTTCACTGAATGACCATTTTTCCCCTGAAGAATTATACTCAGTTTTGCTGGGTAGGTGATTGTTGGTTGTAATCCTATCTCCTTTGCCCTCTGGAATATTATATTCATGCCCTGCAGTCCCTTAAGGTAGAAGCTGCAAAATCTTGGGTTATCCTGATTGTGTTTCCACAGTACTTGAATTGTTTGTTCCTGGCTGCTTACAATATTTTCTCCTTGACCTGGCAACTCTGGAATTTGGCTACAATATTCCTAGGAGTTTTCCTTTGGGGATCTCTTTCAGGAGGTGATTGGTGGATTCTTTCAATTTCTATTTTGCCCTCTAGTTCTAAAATATCAGGGCAGTTTTCCTTGATAATTTCTTGAAAGATGATGTCTAGGCTCTTTTTTTGATCATGGCTTTCAGATAGTCCAATAATTTTTAAATTCTCTCTCATGGATCTATTTTCCAAGTCAGTTGTTTTTCCAGTGAGATATTTCACATTCTCTTCTATTTTTTCATTCTTTTGGATTAGTTTTACAGTGCCTTGATTTCTCATATAGTCATTAGCTTCCAATTGCTCCATTCTAATTTTTAGGGAAGTATTTTCTTCAGTAATCTTTTGGACTTCCTTTTCCATTTGTCCAATTTTGCTTTTTAGGGCATTCTTCTCCTCATTGGCTTTTTGGACCTCTTTTGCCATTTGGGTTAGGCTATTTTTTAAGGTGTTATTTTCTTCAGTATTTTTTTGGGTCTCCTTTAGCAAGCTGATGACTTGTTTTTCATGATTTTCTTGCATCACTCTCAGTTTTTCCTCTACTTCTCTTACTTGCTTCTCAAAATCCTTTTTGAGCTCTTCCCTGGCCTGGGACCAATTCATATTTTTCTTGAAGGCTTTGGATGTAGGAGCTTTGGCTTTCTTGTCTTCTTCTGGTTGTATGTTTTGATCTTCTGTCTCACCAAAGTAAGATTCTATGGTCTGATTCTTTTTACATTGCTTGTTCATGATCCCAGCCAACTACTTGAGTTGTAAACTCTTTGTTAAGGTAGGGGTCTGTTTCCAGTGTGGAGAATGTACTGTCCCAAGCTTCAGGGGTTTTGTGCAGCTATTTTCAGAGATACTTTTAGAGACCTATAAATTTTCAGTTCTTCCAGAGTGCTATGATCAAGGGCAAAGTGTTTACTCTTTTCCTGGCCTGTGCTGTGGTCTGTGAGTGACCACAAGCACTCTTTTCTGTCTTGGAACTGTGAGGAGGATTCTCTCTCTGCAGCTACTACAAGCTCCACCATGCCAGAGCTCGTCCTCACCCTAGGACCGCCACCCAGAACTGTGACCCAGATCCAAGCAAGGGCAAAGCAAGAGAATCCTGCAATCCTTGTCTGATCAGCCACTCGATTCCCCCTCGGTCTGTGGGCCAGAAGCTCAGGAGGCAACCGCCGCCCCTGGGAATGGGGCTGGGACTGCGCTTCTCTCTCTCACTGCACACATGTACTTTTCCTACTGACCTTCTAAGTTGTCATTGGCATTTGTGGGTTGAGAAGTTTGGAAACAGCTGTCTCTGATTCAGTTCTCTGAGACCTGCTCCAGGTTCGCTGTGGCCTGCGCACCCACACCAAACTGCGTTCCTCTCCCAGCCCAGAGCGATATACCTTTCCAATCAACCATCTAGGTTGTCTTGGACTGGAAATTTGTTTCACTCTTTTTGTGAGTTCTCCTGCTTTAGAGTTTGTTTAGAGCCATTTTTTATAGGTATTTGGAGGGGTTTGGGGAAGAGCTCAAGCAAGTCACTGCTTTTACTCAGCCATCTTCAATTGTTACTGTCTTAACACCAATTTGTTGTTGGGGTTTGGAAGATGTCATGATTGAGGAACAGGCATGTTCAGGAGGGAGGGGAATGTGGAATCATCTAGAACATCTGAAGCCAGATTGTAAAGGGCTTTAAGTATCAGTCAGAAGAGTCTGTGGTTTATCAGAGGGACAAAGGGGAGCCAGTAAAGGTTCTTGAGTAGAGAAATGTTGTGGTCAGATGTGAGCCTTAGGAATGTCAGTTTCATAGCTCTGCGGATGATGGGTGGGAGAGGAGAGAAGCATCCTGGATGTGGGGAGATCTCTTAGGAGGCCTTGCATAGTCCAGTAGAGAGAGGGGGAGGAGGCCTGAGCTGGGATGGTGGGAATGCTCAGTGAGGGCAGAAAGGGGTTCAGATGGGGACAGATGCTATGAAGGTAGAACAGACAAGATTTGCACTTGCTTGGCTGTGGGGGTGAGAGGGAGAAGAGCGAAGGTAGAGCCCAAGGCTGGGGACCTAGTGATGCCCTCCATAGAAATAAAGAAGTTAGGAAGGATGGGGCTGGTAAGCAAGATACAGAGATTTGCACTTGGCTGGGCCTCCATCAGAGCTTGGGTTCTAACAGAGGTTCCAAATCTTGTTTGTGTCACGGCTCCCTCTGGCAGTCTGGGCAGGCCTTTCGCCCCCTTCTCAGAATACAGTTTAAATGCTCAAAATAAAACACATGGGATTGCAAAAGAAAATATTATAAGGAAATATAATCCAAACATTAGGAAAAAAAGTTTACAACTTCCCATGGTAAGAACCTTTGGAATCAGGGAAGATGAGGCATGTAGGGAAGGGGTGACCAGGGAAAGGAGACTTGTTATGGCTGCATGTGATATGAAGGTGAAGCAGGGCCTGGTGCTCAGGGCCTGCCAGTAGGGACAGTGGGCTAAGAGGCTGAGTTAGAGCCCAATCACATGGGGACAAGTGGGGTAATCTCCCCATCAGATCCTGGGGACCATGGATCCGGGAAGATCTGGGTCTGGAAGGCTTTGAAGTTCCTTGATATGAGGAATGGTTGGGAGCTGTCAGGTGGTCCTGAGGGGAGCGATGTAGGCAAAGGGGGCTCAGGCAGTGACAGCAGCGGTAGAAATTGGGAGACAGAGTGGGCCCCTAGCTAATGTCTGCTCCAGTGTCTCTGTGTAGAGGTGACTGGGGGCTTTTGGAGCCTGAATTCTAGGGCAGAGTGGAGTGGTGGAGAGAACTCTGAATACAGAGGCAAGAGAGACGTGGGTTCAAATTCTGTCTCTTAACACTTACTAGTTGTCTAGACTTTAGGCAAGTCATTCAGCATCCTGAGCCTCAGTTTCCTCCTCAGTAGAATGGGGATCATAATATCTATGCCCCTCCCCTCATGGGACTGTTATGAGGAAATCATACTGTAAACCTGAAAGCATTTATTTAAATTTTTATTATTACCAGCCTAGAAAAGCTCTGAGCAGGTCCCAGCCCCATGGCCTCCTCCTCCATCACTGTCATCATCACCGCCATCATCTTTATCCTCATCCACAACCCTACCATCATGGCTGACATTTATGTAGCACCTGCTGTATGGACATGTCTTGTCCAAGGACAAACCTAGTTTAAATTTTGCTTATCGTGAGAAGGATAAAATTTTTCTGCCTTAAAAACTCATAAAACTCTTTCCTGGGGCATGGGCTCATAGGCTTATGGAGCTCAAGCTGACAGGAATCTTGGAACCTGCCCCCCACCCCCAATTTTTCAGATGAAATCGAGACCAGGGATTGAGACACTTGGGTCAGATCATTCAGGTAGTAGGTGTTTGTGGTGGGATTTGAACCCAGGCCCTCTGATCAGCCAAAACTTTAAGTTTTCCTGGCATTTGAGAATCGATAAGGAAACAAAGGGTTGGGACTTGGTGGGTGACAGTCAATGCCAGTCGATGCAGAATCTCACCGTTCTTCATATTTACTAGAAGGAAGAGCTTTGTTCTTTGTCCTCCTGGCTAGTGTCATCCTGCAGAACTTCCTGGCCTCAGGCTTATGATATTGTTCCCATTACCACCCGGCACCCAATCTGGGGGAGACCACTGCCCAGAGCTGCGTTCTCCCCCTCCCCTCCTTAGTGCCTCAGAACATTTGACAAGCTCTTAATCCTTGACAACAGCACCCAAATTCCCTTCGCTTTCCCCACAAATTCTAACATTGTTTTTAACCAATTTGGTTTACGTACCTCTTCTCACTTCACCTTTTCTTGCAAACTTCCCTCTTTTCTTGATTTCTTCCTCCTTTGCTTCTCTCACCTCCTCCGACTTCTTCAGCTCAAGGACTTGCCTCTTGTCTCTGTGAAGGCCAGCCTCTTCCTTTCCTCATTGTCTATGTCTCTGTCTCTGTGTACACACACACACACACACACACACACACATGTGCATGTTACACACATTTATCAATGATAAATGTAGATCCCATTCTCAGAATGAGTTTACAAAGATGACAAAATGAGCGTCTGAGTCCTAGTTATGCGTCTTCCTGACTGCCATTTTTTGGTCAGGAAACAAGCATTTTTTAAGCGCTTACTGTATACCAGCTGCTCTATGTGCTAAAAAGACACAACCAAAATGAAACAGTCTCTGCCCTCAAGGAGCTTGCAGTCTATGTATCATCAACAACACGTATTAATTAATGCTTGTTTATTAATGCATGCAGCCTCTGCGTGCTAGGTGTTATGGACCCTGGGCAGACAAAAAAAGGGCAAAAACATGGTCTCTGCCTTCAATTCTAATTGAAGAGACAGCATGCAAATAATTGTACATACAACAAGGTCCTAATTAGTGCCATGTGAATGAGCATGTATTAGGATTCACACTATCCAAAATTATAATTATATAAAATATGGTAACTGGTTCCAGCCCAATGGAAATATTCAGTGTGAATTCAAATAATGAGACTACTTGACTGGATTCATCATTTGCATTGTTTGGGCTCTGGCTCTATGAGCTGTCTCCCTAGTTAGATGGAAGGTCTTGATGACTGTGTTGGGGCAGTCCTGCCCTTCGTGATTCTGTCCATGGTTTTGGCATTCTGCCTAGAGCACTACAATAACCAATGTTGTCCTGAGCCTTAGTAGAATTCCTTAGTTGTATCCGATACCTCCTTAGTAGAGAAAGTTGCCTTCATGCATTCACTCATTCATTCATTGATTCAAGCATCGCTTGAATTGACCTTGCCTCGTGGATCATTCCATTATATTCCAATGTTGTCTTTCCAGGAGAACTATATTTTTATGAAAAAATGTGTAGAGAGTCACCCCATCGTCCCCATTCAGAGGGAGTGGCTGGACAATATGTTGGAGCTGGTGCCTCAGTCATTGAAGAATGGCCGAGAGCGAGAGCAGCTGGTGGAGAATCTCCTAAACGAGGTCACAACCGAATTTGAAAGGAGTATGAAGAGATACTTGGGTAAGCTGCCTTTGTCTAGAGGTTCTTCATTACTTTTTTCCTCAACAGTAATAGCTAGCATTTCTAGCATGCTAGGTGCTGTGCTAAACCCTTTACAAATACTATCTCATTTTGAACTCATCATAACCCTGGGAGGTAGATACTATTATTATTATTCCCACTTTACAGATGAGGAAGCTGAGGCAAACAGGGTTAAATGATTTGTCCAGGGTCACACACTGGTAAGCGTCTGAGGCAGGATTCACATTCTGGCTTTCCTCTTTCCAGGTCCAGCCTTTTGTCCCTCTATCCTAGGTTAGTAAATCTTGGTAATTTGAGGTGAGATGGGGCAGAAATGGAGAGAAATTTCTTTAAATGCCTTAGCTCATTATCTTTATTGGGATCAGTATGGACTAGCAGTAAATAAGGGCCTCAGCTGGTTCTGGGCACCAAAGAGCAGTGCCTGGCCTCCAGTGCGGAGGACCAGAATGGATGCCCAAGTCAGCAGCAGACCTTCAGGGCAGGTGCACTGTGGGTAGACCGGTCCATTCCTTGGGTGGGTAATATTGGAATGGGTGAGACAGCAAGGGAATGGTTCTCTGGGAGGTCTGGTAGTGCCTGTCAGAAGCTCAGCTGTGGCAATCTGGGGTTTTCCTGTACATGCTTTCGCTGGCTCTGGTCACTGTTTCCAGGATGGGTTTGTAGGGCGTGGCACTATTTCCCAAGGATTCTGGCATTGCCCTAGGTAAGGGCCTATACCATTTGGTAGCAAGAATGCAGAGTCTGCTCAAGAGGGAAACTGAGAAGGGGTCAGGTGGTGTGCAGGGCTGCCCTCAGAGCTGGGTGTCTGTTCCTTCCAGTCTGGGTGCATTCCTTCATCCTTGGGCAAGGGTGCCAAGAGAGGACCCCTTTGGGACAACTGGGGAAAATACAAAAAAGATAAGAATTAATTAGTTCATTATTGCAAACAGGTTGATTTTCACCAAAGGAAGATTAGAAAAAACAACAACCAAGCATTTGCTTCTGTATCAAATAAAGTTTTTTTTTTGTTTTTGTTTTTTTGAGGAGTGGGGTAGGGTGGTGGCAGGAGTTTTGTCTGGATCCATAATTTCATAGTTACAGGGAGAACTCTTGGCATGGAAACTCCCTTCACCTGTGCAAATAGATCACTCTTTTGTAACTTATAATCTTGTAAATGGTATTTTCTCCTTTATGCTCATCAAAAATATAATAGAATACTATTACTATTATTATATCATTTTATATTTATTATTATTTATACATTAGCTATATTATAGTATTTAATATTATTGTTATATATTACTATTATTATAGTGGAGCCCTAGGTTCAAATCTCACTTCTGACATTTGCTTTCTCACCATTCTTCTGGTCCTTCTAAACTGGCCTTGGGCCATTTTCTACCACCCTGGCCACTTTCCACCCTGATGCAGTGGGTCTATCATGCCATTCTCCTCTGTTTGTAGCCAGGAAGACCTGGGTTCGAATTTCACCTCTGACCTTTGCTAGCTGTGTGACCTTGGGCAAGTCACTTAGCTAGGGATAAGAATAAAGTTGGTTTCTTTCATAATTCTCTGTATTTTATTTTATGCATTTATAATATCATTCAGAAAAGTGGCCCATAGATTTCACCAGATTGACATAAACCATGTTAAGAGCCCCTGATTTCATGTGCTTATTCCCTAATGCTGTAAAGGCCTGGGGAAAGAGGGCGTTCCTCCTCTTCCATGCATCAGAGGAGGACCCCTCACTCTTGTTCAGATGAGGAGAACAGTTTCTTCCCCGGCTTTTGCCCAGGTCAGCAAAAGAAAGTGGTTGGGTTTTGGGAGAGGGCTGAGGAGAAAGGAGTGGGAGGAGGGCTTTGTTTCAGAGTTAATAGTTAAAGAAAGACTGACAGATTCTCCTTCAGGTGTGACCAAGGGCTTTCACACTAATATTAGTTTGTAATGGGGAGCCCAAAGGGGATCGAAGCTCCCTTCCTAGTCACAGACCATCCCAACTCCCTTCAGGATTTCAGCCTGGCAGCGTTGTGTGTCCCGTAGGGTGAGTGATGCGCCGAGGGCTTGCTAGGAATACTGACACTATCATTAATTGTATGTGTGCATTCTAGTACAAAGTGTTCTTGTGAGACCGCCAGTGTCGTGGCTGGAAGACGAGGGAGGACGGTTACTGGAATCACCTCTGTGAGTAGATGCTGCCAAACATGGCTGTCTGTCGGCACCTTCATTCCTGAATCCAAATGAGGGGATCTATAGGCTACCTTCAGACCTCAAATGAGGAAACCTGAGATTTTTTTGAATGAGGACACATCTCCCTCCTAACCTTTATGGTGTCTGCTACATGGAAAGATGAGAGGAGCTGCAGCCTTGGGCCTTTTTGGCTGCCTACAGACCCACTGCCATTCTTTATGCTAACAAGGTCTCAAAATAACTTGGTTAATAAAGTGGTGAGCATCTGTCAGAAAAGGATCTGGGGGCTTTAGTGGCTGCCAAGCGCCATATGAGTCAGCAGTGTGATGTGGCAGCCACAGGAGCCAATGCAAACTTGGGCTACATTAATAGAGGCTGGGCTTCCAGGAATAAGGAGGTGATGGCCAGTCCCCTTGCACACTGTCCTGGTCAGACCTCAGCTGGAGCTGAAGGCCATGGAAAAGCCAGGCAGTGCCCGGCAGAGAGGAACCAGGATGTGAAGGGCTGTGAGTTCTGAGGGCTGCTGGTTGTCTTCAGGTGCCAGGGGGAGATGGATCTGATTTGTTCCATTGGGTCTCAGAGCCCTGAGCTGGAGGCAGCTGGAGGCTTGATGGAAGCGCAGCTTTTCTCAGTCAGAGCTAAATGTTTGTGTCTGTCCTCAGTACCTTGGCTCAGGCTTCACTGAGGATGCTGCTCACCTGACTCCCTCTCCCCCTGATCTGCATTGGAATCCCCTCCTCTGGCCCATCCCAGAGGCTGCATCTGGAGCCAGAAGTACCTGAGCCCCAGAGCTGCCTGCCTCTGCAGCCTCCCCCTCGCTTCTGAGCCCCTGCCTTCTGGCCTCTGACCTCCCTCTCTCACCTCTGCTGATTTATGGCTGAGTCTAATGGCCTTTTCTTAGGCTTCATTCTTCTGCACTCCTCGACCACTCCCTCCTTCCAGAGGCAGTTGGGTGGCTCAGTGGGTATAGCCCTGGATTAAGGAAGACTGGAGTTCAAATGTGACCTCTGACACTTACTAGCTGTGTGACCCTGGGAAAACTGCTTAACTTCACTTTCCCCAGATGTAAAATGGGGATAAAAATAGCACCTACCTTTCAGGGTTGTTTTGGGGATCACACGAGATATTTGTAAAGCACTTAGCATAGTGCCTGGCACATAGTAGGCATTTAATAACTCCTTCCTTCCTTCCTTTCTCTTTCTTTTTTCTCTCTCTTTCCCTTCTTCCCTCCCTCCCTCTCTCTCTCTTCTTCCTTCTTTCTTCTCCTTCCTTCCTTCCTTCTTTCCTTCCTTCCTGTACCCCTTCCCTCCTTCCTTCTTTCTTCTTCCTCCCTTCCTTTTCTCCTTCTTTCCCTCCTTCTCTCTTTCCTTCCCTCCTCCCTCCCTCCCTCCTTCCTTCCTTCCCTCCTTTCTTCCCTCCTTCCCTCCTTCCTTCCTTCCTCTCTCCTTCCCTCCTTCCCTCCTTCCTCCCTTCCTCCCTCCCTCCCTCCCTTCCTCTTAGGGTTTTAGGACCTTACTCCATTGTGGTTCTCTCCTTTCATCTGCCTGATCCTTCTTGGTGTTCTTTGCAGGGTCATTGTCCATGTCCTGCCCACTGTGTCGGGGCATCCCACAATGCTGTGCCCTGGGCCCTCTCCTCTTCTTTTTGTGCCCTCTTTCTCAGTGTTCTTTCTCTTTGCAGATGACTCCCAGATCTGCATATCCAGCCCTAATCTCCTGAACTCTGGTCCAGCAACCTCAATTGCCCAATGCATATTACTCAATCAACAAATATATAAAGTGTCTACTATGTGCTAGGCATCTATGACCATACCACCCTGAATAGGGCTGATCTCATCTAAGCTAAGCAGGGTCAGACGTGGTTAGTGCTTGAATGGGAGACCACCTGGGAATACCAGGTGCTGTAGGCTTAAAAAAATTTAGAACAGCTAGATTGTGCAGTGGATAAGGCATTGGGCTTGACGACAGGAAGGCTTGAGTTCAAATCTGGCCTCAGACACTTAATAGCTTTGTGACCTTGGGCAAGTCACTTAATCCTGTTGATCTTAATCTACTGGAGAAGGAAATGGCAAACCCCAGCGTCTTTGCCAAGAAAACCTCATGGATAGCATTGGTGTGCTATGGTCCATGGGGTCATGACGAGTCAGACACTACTGAACAACAACGTGTGAGGTTCCGTGCTCAATAATGGGGGTGCAGACACTGTGCTGAGTGCTTGGGTGGGGGAGGTACTGAGAAAAGTGAGGTGGGCCCTGCCCTCAGGGAGCTTATGTGCTCCCCACATATGGAAGGTACGGTTGCAGTTCACTGGGCAAGGCCCAGGGGTCCTTAGCGACCATAGTGTTCCTCCGTGACCCAGACTTCCATTACTGGGGGCATGGATTTCCTCACTCCTGAGCCGTTTCAAGTGGGTCATTTTTTGTTTTGTTTTTGGTATTGCATCATAAACCAGCCCCCCTCCCCTCCCCCACCTTCCCTACTCCCCCCTCCCTGGAAAAACCCACGCCCTTCTTCCTTCTGATTCAGGCACACGGGCGGTTCTTTCTCTGACCAAGGGCTTGCTTTTTTTCTTTTTTTTTTTTCCATCAGTGGCCTGGATTATTCCAAACCTTGGCACAGCAGTTATCTCCAAGCCAGAAACCAGATCTCTGAGAATTTGCACGTTCTTCATCCCACCCTGAGGACCTTGCTGGACCTGGGCTACACAACATTCGCCAACAGGCTTTTACTGGACTTAACAGGGTTCAGGTAAAACCTGGTCTTTAGGTTGATCCAGTAACTATCGACCACGTGCCTACTGTGTGCTGAGCACTTTGCCAAGCCCTGGGGATCCAAGGACAAAAATAAGACAGTCCTTGACCTCAAGGAATGGATACCCTGAGGGGAGCATCTCACACAGATGGCGATCCAGGAGGAACATGAGGAGGAGTGGTCAGGCTGGTAGGAGGAGGACCAGGAGGAATATGGGCAGCAGCAGACAGGGGAGGAGAAAACGTCCGGAGAAGAGGGAGCTAGTCGAGAAGGGCGGGCGTCTGAGGTCACATGATGGTGGCCCTGGAGTCCAAGGACCTGAGCTCCAATTCTACCTTTGAATCTTATTACTTGCTTGGACAGGTTATTTAGCTTCCCTGGACCTTGGTTTCCTTATCTGCAAAATGAGGGGGTTGGACTAGTTGACCTTCGAATTCCCCTGCCTCCCTAGACCTATGAGCCTATGGTGAGACCCTTCCAGTGAACATTTGAAGATGACATCCCCTGCCGAATCAGGGAGCCCAGCATCCCCGCTCCTCACTGACTCCTCTCATCAGTGTGCTGCCCCCCTGCACTCCTCCCACCCTCCTGCATCCTGAGCTCCTGGGCTTTATGGTCTGTGCCTTCTCTATGCCTGCTGGGCCTTGGTCATTCCCCCTGCAGATGACCTCTCACTAGCGTGTGGGCTCTGTAGCCTGACTCAAGTATGAACTCCTTGAGAACAAAAACCGTCTGATTCTTCTCGTGGTCTCTCCAGTGTTTTGCACCTACAAAACACTTAGTAAATGCTTATTCATTCATTTTTTGATTCATTCATCTTTAGCTTTTCATTTTTCTTGGCATCATCTTTTACTCATCATTTCTAGTAACTTGAGGATTTTTCTTTCGATTCCATTTATTTCAATCACTGGGGAATTAAAATCTTTTTTCAAAACTATTTTATCAGTTATTGCTGATCTTAACTTTTCCGTGGTGTTTGTATTCCTTCCTTTTCCTTGCAATTAGAGCTAAAGGTCCCATGGATTGCGAAAGTTTGAGAAATGATGTGTCTATCAATGCCAGAAAAACAGAGGAGAAATTAATGAATACCTGGTATCCCAAGGTGATCCATATCTTCACCAAGAAGGAAGCTCATGATGACATTAAAGCAGAAAAATTGGATTCTTTCTATAACTGTGTGTCCACACTGATGTCGAATCAGGTGACTATCTCTCTTACTCTGTGGGAGTAAAAATGTCAATGAATGTGGAGTCTGGAAATCCGAGTTCTTGAATTCCTCAGCTGTGAAACGGAGAATCACAATTCTTGGGCTCACTTATTGGTCTGTTGTGGTGAAAAGTGCTTTGTAAACCTTAAAGCTCTATAGACATGTGATACGTTATTACTAGCTTTGGGAGAGGTCCATTCATTTATTTTTTCATTCATTCAGCATACATTTATTTGGGGTCTATATCGTGTAGAAGCTGTGTTCTAGTCATTAGGCTGGGAGGAGCCATGTTCAGATTACACATATCCTCTGCCTTCATGGACTTTACAGTCTAGGAGGGCGCATGCCAGGATACCCAGTATTATAGACAAGTATATTAGGGAAACTGCAAAATTGAATGCAATGGGAAGAAGGTTGTTACTCCTCTGGGAGGAGTCAGTTACCTCGCAGTAGAAATATTTGAGTTGGGCCTTAAAGGATGGGTAGGAATTCATTAGGCAGAAAGGTGGGAATAGAGAAGAGTGGGCACCCAGAAAGGATGGGGCACCTTGTGGATCAAAGACTAGTCCAGTTTGGCTGGAGGGTTGACTGTTTTTAGATCAAGAATTCTTGACTCTTTTTTTTTTCCCCCATCAGTCCTTGTGCCAGTCTGTGGAAGCTTATGGATCTTTTGTCAGAATTATGTTTTAAAATATGTAAAATAAATAGCTAGCATTACAAAGGAAACAAATTATATTGAAATACTCATATCAAGAGCAAGTAGATGGCGCAGTGGATAGAGTGCCAGACCTGGAGTCAGGAAGACCTGAGTTCAAATCTGGCCTCAGACACTTACTAACTGTGTGACCCTGAGCAAGTCACTTAACCCTGTTTACCTCAGTTTCCTCATCTATAAAATGAGCTAGAGAAGAAAATGGCAAACCATTCCAGTATCTTTGCCAAGAAAACCCCAATCGCCCTCAATGAAAAAAAAATCCTAACTAAGAGACCAGTGAATGAAGAGGAAAAGTAGTTGAGGCATGAAGTAGAGTTATTAATTAGAGGGGGCAGAATGAACTGACTGTTCGAAAGCATCCCAAAGTAAGGACCTAATAAGATAATGGAATTCTGTTTTTAAAAAAATTGTGTGACAACCAAAGGTAAAGTTTTATTTATTAAAGTAATGAGATCAACTTGTGTTATGATCCAGCTGAGAGATCTCTTAAAGAGAACGGTGGAAGGATTTGTAGATCTCTTTGATCCTAACGACAGAAAATGGCTGCCAATATTCAAGATGGAGTTGACATTTGATGATGAGAAAATGGACTTTTACCCGACTTTTCAAGATTTACAAGAAGTCGTGGGAGGTGTGGTGGATTGGATTGGAGAAACGCTGAAGGTGGGGCGACCTCTTTACCCTCGGTGTTGAAGTAATCATTCTCAGAAGTAAATGATTTGTTGGGGCCGTTATTAATATTGGATCTAGAGCCACTTAGAGTGTAGTCTCATAATGTTTTTCTTTTCTATTCTAAATGATTTTTAAGTAGAATGTTTCTATACTTGTATTTTCCAATGGGTTGATATTGGCCAGATAGCTCATCACAAGATGGCTAGCCACTGGGGATAAGCCTTTCCATACTTAGCTCTTCTGAACCAAAAAAAGCAGGTTGATCTGTTGTCAAAGCCGTACTCTGGCTGTTGAATTAAGTTGACATGGATTTAGTAAATGCTTACTATATGCTAGGCGTTTTGCTGAGCGCTGGTGACATAGAGAAAGGCAAAAATGGCCCCTGCCCTCAAGAAACTCAAAATGCAATGGGATGTTCCAGAGCCTACTGGCATAGCCTTCCAAATCTCCAAGTCACCATCCTGCTACAGTGAGGTATTGGAATAGAACTTTTTGGAGGGTGTTAGGATAAACATGAAAAGATACTCTAATCCAATTCTAAAAGTGAAGATTTTAATGATATCTCATTTTTACATCATAGTCATTTTAAAAAATATCATTCTGACCCAGTCAGCCTTCCTGAACACAAACCACTTTTCTCTAATGGTACATCTGCAAAATTTGAAACCATTAAAAAAATGAAATCATCTTATTTTTAGTTAAAATCTTAAAAAAAGATTGGGAAAAATAGTTTAGGAAATATACATCTGCATACAGACATATGAGGCAGCACATGTTATATATAATATATTTATGTATATATGAATGTATGTACATATGTGTGTATATACATGTAGACATATGTATGTATATATGTATATAAGAGGCATTTAGGTGGTAGAGGGGATAGAGTGTGGGATTTAGGCTCAAAAACACCTGAGTTTGAATCTGGCCTCAGACAATTACTAGCTGTGTGACCCTGGGCAAGTCACTTAACTTTTATGTCTCAGTTTCCTCCTCTGTAAAATGGGGATAATGATAGCACTTCATTCACAGGGATGTTGTAAGCATCCAATGAGTAAATGTATAGAATGAGTTTTTTATTATTATATATATTATATATAATTATATATGTTATATTATCTGTTATATATATACATATATATGTGTACGGTTAGTTCTACTGTAACGAGACAGATATCCTCTTAAAAATCACTGTGTGTTCAAATTTGTACAATAAAAACCACGGGGCTTATGGGGGAAATAGGATTGAGGCTGTCAACATAGGAAATAAAAACAAACCTCAGACCAACTAGATGATTGGTAAATAAGGTAAGGCATTTATTCAGGGTTGAGGAATTGCAGCATTCTGCTATATTCAGACAAGAATGCCTGGGAAGCAAGAGGAGAAGGGGATTCTTGTAGATTGTAGTCATGGGAAGCAGCAAGAGGGGAGTCTGGATACTCAGAGCAGCCGGGTTGCAGGAAGGCGGTTTTGAAGGTGTTGACAGATTGCAAAATCAAGGTCATAGAAATGTCCTTAGAACTATCTATGTCTGGGAATGGGGGGCAGTTAGGAACTGCAGGGGTATGTGGGGGTCTTCTTGGGGGCAGTTAGACACTATTGGTTACAGCAGGGTAGGGACCCAGATTTCCCAGGGGTCGACAAGGTACAATACTCAAAAAATATCAGCAGTGATTTATGTATCTCACTATAGATGTACACATGTGTATATATCTCCCTATAGATATATACATGTATATATATCTCCATATATATGTATATATACATACATGTGCATATATTTCCCTATATATGTATACATGCATATATATCTCACTATGCATGTATACATGTTTGTATATCTTCCTAGACATGTACATATGTGTATATATCTTACTAGTATGTATACGTGTGTATATATCTAAATTGCTATATATATGTACATGTTTATATATCTCACTATATGTGTATACATGTGTATATATCTTACTGTGTATATATACATGTGTGTATATATCTATGTCACTATATATGTATATATGTGTGTATATACAGGTGTATATATCTCACTATATATCTATACACGTGAATATATCGCTATATATACATACATATGTGTATATATCTATATTACTATATATGTATACATGTTTATATGTCTTACTATATATACATGTGTATATATCTCATGTATACATGTGTATATATCCCATCATATATGTATACATGTGTATATCTCACTATGTATGTATACATGTGTGTATATCTCACTATGTGTATATATGTGTATATATCTCACTATATATGTATACATATGTATATATCTCACTATGTATGCATGTGTATATATCACACTATGTATACATGTGTGTATATATCTATGTTACTATATATGTATACATGTTTATATACCTCATATATATGTGTATATATCTCACTATGTATACATATGTGTATATCTTACAATATATGTACCTGTGTGTACACATCTTGCTATATATGTATACACATGTATATATTTAACTATGCACATATACATGTGTGTATACATCTATATTACCATAGATGTATACATGTTTATATATCTCACTATATATGTATACATATGCATGTATCTTACTATATATGCATGTGTATATATCTTACTATGTATGTATACATATGTATATATCTCACTATATATGTATACAAGTGTATATATCTATATTACTATATGTATACATGTTTGTATGTTTCACTATGTATGTATACATGTGTGTATATCTATATTACTATGTGTGTATGCATGTGTATATATCTTACTTTATATGTATACATATGTATATATCTCACTGTATACATGAGTATATATCTCACTATGTATGTATACATGTATATATATTTCTCACTATATATACATGTGTATATATCTCACTATAGATGTATAAATGTGTATATATCTTATATATTTGTTTGTATATCTTACTGTGTATGTATACATTTATATATATCTTATTATGCATGTATACATGTGTATCTCACCATATTATGTGTATACATGTATATATTGCACTATATATGTATACATGTGTCTATATCTCACTATATTATGTATACATGTGCATATATCTCACTATATATGTATGCATGTGTATATATCTATATTATCATGTATGTATGCATGTGCATATATCTCTATTACTATAAATGTATATATCTCTATATGTGTATACATGTATATATCTCACTGTGTATACTTGTGTATATCTCAGTATATATGCACATGTGTATATATCTCACTATGTATACATGTGCATATACCTCACTATGTATATATGTGTATATAATCCCACTATATATGTATACATGTGTATATATTTCACTATATATGCATACATGTATATATCTATATTACTATATATGTATATATGTGTGTATACCTATATTACTATATATGTATACATTTGTATATCTCATTATATGTACATACATGCATATATATCTCACTATAGATGTATACATGTGTATATATCTCCCTATAGATATATACATGTGTATATATCTCCATATACATATACATACATGCGCATATATTTCCCTATATATGTATACATGCGTATATATCTGTATCACTGTATACATGTATATATCTCAATATAGATATATACATGTGTATATCTCATTATATATGTATCCATGTGTATATATCTCACTATATATGTATACACGTGTATATCTCACTATAGATGTATACTTGTGTATACATCTATATCAGTATGTATACATGTGTATTTATGTTACTATATATGTATACATGTACATATATCTCATTATATATGGATACATGTGTATATCTCACTATAGATGTATACTTGTGTATATATCTATATCACTATATATGTATACGTATGTATATATCTATATCACTATGTATGCATGTGTTTTTATGTTACTCTATATGTATACATGTGCATGTATCTCATCATATATGGATACACGTGTATATCTCACTATAGATGTATACGTGTGTATATGAGTTTTTTTTAAAACTATGTAGGAGAGGCCCCCCTCTGTGAACTTGGCCAAGTCACTTCTCAGTGTCCTAGGCAATTCTCTAAGATTATGGATGGTACAGAAGGTGCCCATCTGCTTTGGTAGAGGGAGATCCCTCTGGGAACTTAAGTCACTTGTCCCCTCTCTTTCTCTAAACAGATAAGTTTGATCATTTTGATGGCTGATAATTGATACCTGGACTGTTCCTTTTGACATTTTTAGAATGTTCAGACTGTCCAGTCTTGGCTGGCAGGTGGACCCACAACCGTGAAACTTAGCACAGACCTTCCTGACCACATATTGAATGGGGCCTTTCATACTCTGAGGGAAGCAGTGAACCTGAATTTACAAGGACCGAAGGAGCACTTTAATGAATACGGTGGGTGGTGCCTGGCTGGCTCCCAACCCCTGACCTTAAAACATCAATAACAAAAATAACCAAACCCTAGTTTTTGTGGATTGGCATTTTGACTCCCTTCTCTATTTGCCTGTTACTCAGGAGGAGATGTGGGTCATAAATTGATGGAACTGGGAGGGCCCTTAGAGATATTCTCTTCTGACACCAGGGTCTTCTAGATCAAGGACATTTAGTTCCAGAGAACGGAAGTGATTTGTCCAAGATCCCACAAGGACAGACCTTGGGCTGGGACCTGGGGCTCCTGAGTCCTCGGCCTGGCGGGCTCTGCCCTGTGTGGAGGTCTCCCTCTCCCAGGAGGAAAGCCAGAAGTGGCCACCTCCCCAGGAAGCTACAGGGGTTGAAAGCACACGGCCTCCTTAGATGCTTTCCTGAATATGGTGGTTGGAATTGAAGCCCTCATTCCAAACCCCAACTCCTCAGTAAGTCCTGAGATTTCCATAGTACAGTGGTGGCCCCTGGACGCTGGAAGGTGACCAAGGGCCTCATGGCTTTTCATGGAAAAAGCCTGGTTTGAGTGCTGGGCTTTTGTAGACTAATTCTCTGAAAACTGGTTGTCTGGGGATGGCCCATTAGAAAAACCTCAATTAACCAGATTATTCAATGTGGCAGAGTACCCATTACCCATTCAGCACTGACAACACTAAATTCACTGAAATTTAAAAATTTTGATCTAATTTTAATTTGATGATTAATTTTCAGTTGAAAAATATAGTTGGCTTATCAATGGGACTGCGGTTGACCAAATACAAACATTTCAGGCAGAGGATCACACTTTTGACGAGTACACTGAGGTGAGTTTTAATTCTCTTCTTTATGCATGAAATCTGAGGTTCTTAATTATAAAATTTGGGGTGCATTTTTTTTCTAAAAATGTAGCACCATATGAGGCGTACTCCTATGGGGGCTGAGTAGATTTGCTTGCTTTGGCAAATCACTTCAGAAGAGCTGACATTTACACAGCAATTTAAGTGTGTACAACGCTTTACAAATAGTTATCTCGTCTGATGCCCAAAATGACCCTGGGAGATGGATACTGTTATTGTGCCCATTTTACAGATGAGGTTGAAGGTCACACAGCTAATAAGTATCTCTGGTGGGATCAGAACTCACATCTTCTTGACTTCAAGCTGAGCATTCTTTCTGCTGGGTCACTTAGATACCTCTCTGTGCCCAGGTTTTCCCATCTGTAAAAGGAAGCAGTTGGACTCTTAGGGGCATTCCTGCTCCAAATCTGATTCATTGATCCATTTTTAGTAAATTCATAGGTACTTTAATATTTTATTTGGTCCCCAGTCTCATCGATGGTACAGATAGCAAATCATCCCAACTTCCTTTCTAATAATGTTTTTTTTTTTGGGGGGTGAGGCAGTTGGGGTTAAGTGACTTGGTTAGGGCCATACAGCTAGTAAGTATCAAGTGTCTGAGGCTGCATTTGAACTCAGGTCCTCCTGACTCCAGGGCCAGTGCCCCATCTACTGCATCACTTAGCTGCCTCTTAATAATGTTATTTCTTGAATGATATCTTTTTACTTTGGGGGCATAAGTCATAATTGGTAATAGAGATAAATAGTTCTATACAATTGCACATAGAAGGAAGTATAGAACCGTATACTATGGAGGTGCCTGTTAATTGGGGATTGGATGAACAAACTGTAGTATAAGAATGTAATGGAATATTAATATATTTTCTCTTGTTCCCACCCACTCCCCTGGGAAACAAAAAAAAAGATGGAAAAAACCCCTTTGTAACAAATTCCCACGTGGGCCATGTACAAAAATGTATGTCATTGTCCATAATGAAAACCTGAATATTAAGTCATAGGCAAAAAATGGGCTGAATTATCTACACCTTCCTGTGCACTGTGAATTTGTTCCATGGCCTCCTGTAAATCCTTCACCGAGGTTTTACCCCACATTCTAGAGATCTTTGTCTAGATCCGAGGTTATAAACCTTGGGTTTGTGAGCTTAAAAAAAAGTTTGTTTTTTTTTAATAATTGTATCTCCACATAATTGGTTTCCTTTGTAATGCTCTATTTTATTTTATGCATTTAAAACATTGTCAGTTTAAAAAATTAATTTAAAAAGTAAGATAAGATAAAAACATTTGTACATAAAATAAATGGAAACATTGAGAATACTGAGTTTTAGCAGCAGCATGGGTTTCTTCTGAATATTTAGAGAAAAAGGTAAAAAGTTAGAGAATAATTGAAGTCACAGGTTAGAGAAACCTTTCAGAACTCTGTCTAGAGGAAGTAAGCTCTTCTGGAGGTTCTCTGGACTACAGTGTCTAAACTACTCATAGTTCTTTGCTGTGAGCCAAGCCTTTAGAAACACAACAAAATGGCAGACCTAGCATGTGAGGGCCTAGCACTGGCTCTCAGGCAGGGAGAGTGCAGGTTTCTGAGAGGCAGTGTGTCACGGTGGAAAGGCTGCTGGATTTGGAGTCAGAGGGCCTGGTCTGTCAGGGCAGTCATGTCTGGTGGGGACCAGGCTCTTGGCTAAGATTCTTTTGCATGTTCTCAAGGAGAACCTGCTGCTCCCAGCCTAACACCGCCTGATGCTGATCAGACTCTGCAACGTAGTTAGTGCATTAGGGAACAGCCTTGAAGCTGGAGCCACATTGCATTGGTGGCCGTCCCTCCTCTAGGGTGACTGCTGAAGATTCTGAGCAATTATGTCTGGCGATTTCTCACAATGCAACGTTGGCCCGACATGATTTATTCCATCAGAAAGCCTGTGTCTGTTCTGGTGGATCACAAAGGCTGCTCTTAGCTCGTGAGTGGTAGGTATGTGAGGTTGTGTGGCTAAGGTGAGCTCTTGCTGCCTTGCCTATACATGCCTTTGTCTCCTCCTGTTTACTACGAGCACTGGGATAGAATATGCTAAATGGCTTGGGGAGAGCACACCAGATAGTCAACATGGTGGCCGTGACTATAACAGGGAATGGGCATTCCTCTGGTGCTTGGGATGCACCCTGGACCTACTGCCTGGAAATTATAGCAGCAGAGCCAATCCCTGCAGCTCATCTGAGGAGGCCTGATTTCCAGTGATGCTTCTGATGGAATTCTTTTTGAGAAATTTTACCTTAAGGAATCTCTTGTAAGTTTTGATCTGGCCATTGTGACTGTTCAGAAGTACATAGATGTTGGTGCATTTGAAAGCAAACAGTTCTCTTCTGTTTATGATTAAAAAAGAAGATTCATTGATGCTCCTTCCTTCCTTCCTCCTCTCACTCTCTCTCTCTCCCCTAAATCTGTCCCTTCCCTTCCAAAAATCTCTGGTATCACCTCCCCCCAAAACCCCAACTTCCTTGTAATTAAAGAGCATATTCAATCAAAACAGATCCGCACACTGGTCATGTACAAAAATGTATGTCTCATTCTGTACTTTTAGTCAATCAGTTCTCTGTCAGAAGTCAAGAAGCATGCTTCATCATTGGTTCTCTGGAGTTGTTATTGGTCATCTATTTATCAGTTCTTCCTCTGGATGCAGATAGCACCTTCCTTCATACGTCCTTTGTAGTTAATCTGGGTATTTATAATAGTCAAGATGACTTATTCGCTCAAAGTTGTTCTTAGAACAATATTGCTGTCACTGTATATGATTTCCTCTCAGTTCTGCTCATTTCACTCGTTATTATTTTGTGCAAGTCTGTCCATGTTTTTCTAAGATCATCGAGTTCATCATTTCTTCTAGCACAGTAGTATTCCATCACATTCATATACCACAACTTGTTCAGCCGTTCCCCAATGGATGGCCATCCTCTCAATTTCCAATTCTTTGCCACCACAGAAAGATGTGCTATAAATATTTTAGAACAAAAAGGTTCTTTTCCTTTTCCCCTGATTTTATTTGGAAATAGATCCTAGTAGTGGTATTGCTGGGTTAAAGGGTAAAGGCAATTTAATAATTCTTTGGTCATAATTCCAGATTGCTATCCAAAATGGTTGGATCAGTTCACAATTCCACCAACAATGAATTTGTGTCCCGATTTTTCCATATCTCCTCCAACATTTGTTGCTTTCTCCTTCAGTCATTTTAGCCAGTCTGACAGGTATAAAATGATATCTCAAGATTGCTTTAATTTGCATTTCTCTAATCAATAATGATTTAGAGCTTTTCTTCATATGACTATAAATTGTTTTGATTTCTTCATTGGAAAACTGCCTATTCAAATCTTTTGAGCATTTATCAATTGGGAAATGACTAATTCTTATAGATTTTACAAACTTCTTTATATATTTAACATATAAGGCCTTTATCTGAGAAATTGTCTATAAAATCACGCCCCCCGAATTTTCTGTTTTTTTTTTTCTGTTCTTGGCTACATTTGTTTTATTTGTACAAAATCTTTTTACTTTAATGTAATCAAAATTATCCATTTTACACCACATTCTGCTCTCTATTTCTTGTTTATTCGTAAATTGTTCATGTCTGATAAGTAATGTGTTCCATATTCTTCACATTTTCTTGTAATATCTTTCTTTATATTTAGGTCATGTATCCACTTTGACCTTATCTTGGTAAATTGTATAAGATATTGGTCTATGCCCAATTTCTGCCATACTGCTTTCCAGTTTTCCCAACAATTTTTACCAAATAATGCATTCTTATCCTAAAATCTTAGGTTTTTACATTTGTCAAATACAAGGTTACTAAGCACTTTAGCTTAGTAAATTTGTATGTCTACTCTGTTCCATTGATCTACTTTTCTATTTCTTAGCCAGTATCAGATAGTTTTGATAATTACTGCCTTGTAATATAGTTTAAGATCTGCTACTTCTAAACTTCCTTTCTTTACTTTTTTTTCATTATTTCCTTTGATATTCTTGCTTTTTTGTTCTTCCATATGAATTTTTTTTATTTTTTCTAATTTGGCAAAATAATTTTTTGGCAATTCAATTGGGATGGCATTGAATATATAAATTAGTTTAGGTAAAAATAGTTTTTATTATATTGGCCTTACCTACTTATGAACAATTAATATTTCTCCAATTATTAAATCTGATTTTATTTGTATAAAATTTTTTTTATAATTTTGTTTACATAGTTCCTGGTTTTGTTTTGGCAGGTATACTGTCTAGAGTTATTTTGAACGGAATATCTCTTCCTATCTCTTCTTGCAGGGGTTCGTTTGTGATATATAGGAATGCTGATGTGGATTTACTTTCTATCCTGCTACTTGGCTAAAATTATTAATAGTTTCCACTAATTTTTTGATTGAATTTTTGGGATTTTCCAAGTATATCATCATATTTTCTGCAAAAAGAGATAGTTTTATTGCCTCATTCCCTATTCTGATTCCTTCTATTTCTTTTTCTTCTCTTATTGCTATTGCTATGATTTCCAATGCAATATTGAATAATATTGGTGATAGTGGGCATCCTTGTTTCACACCTGATCTTACTGGAAAGGCTTCCAGCTTATCCTCATTACAAATAATGCTTGTTGATGGTCTTAGATAAATGTTGGGTTTTTTTTTTTATCAATTTAAGGAAATTTATACCTATATTTTCAAGTTTTTTTTAATAGAAATGAGTATGGTACTTTATTAAAAGCTTTTTCTGCTTCTATTGGTAAAATGATACGATTTTTAAAAACTTTTATTATTGCTATAATCAATTATGTTATTAGTTTTTCTTATGTTAAACCATCTCTGCATTCCTGGTATAAATTCTACTTGGTCATAATGTATAATCTTTGTAATATATTATTGTTATCTTTTAGCTAGTTTTTTGTTTAGGATTTTTGCATCCATATTCATTAATGAAATTGGTCTATAATTTTCTTTCTCTGTTTTTCCTCTTCCTAGTTTAGGTATCAATCAGTATCATATTTGTTGCATAAAAGGAGTTTGGTAGGACCTCCTCATTACCTATTCTTTCAGATAATTTATTTAATCTTAGAATTAGTTGATCTTTAAATATTTGATAGATTTCACTTTGTAAATCCATCTTGTCCTGGTGCTTTTTTCTTAGGAAGCTTATTTATGACCTGTTCAATTTCTTCTTCTTCTTCTTTTTCTTCTTCTTTTTTTTGGGGGGGGGCAATGGGGGTTAAGTGATTTCCCCAGGGTCACACAGCTAGTAAGTGTTATGTATCTGAGGCCGGATTTGAACTCGGGTCCTTCTGAGTCCAGGGCCAGTGCTCTATCCACTTCACCACCTAGTTGTCCCCTCAATTTCTTCTTCTAAAGTAGATCTGTTTAGATATTCTGTTTCCTTTTCTGCTAATCTAGGCAATTTATAGTTTTGTAAATATTCTTCCATCTCACTTAAATTGTTAAATCTATAGGCATATAATTGGGCAAAATAACCCCCTATAATTGCATTAATTTCATCTTCATTAATGATATATTATTCAGCCTTTTCATTTTTAATATTAGTCATTTAGTTTTCTTCTCTCTCTTTTAAAAATCAAATTAACCAATGGTTTATCTATTTTAAGGTTTTTTTTTCACAAAACCAACTCCTATTTTGTATATATTAATTTAATAGATTTTTACACTTGGTTTTCTTATTTCACCTTTAATTTTTAGGATTTCCAATTTACTGCTTACTTGGGGATTTTTAGTTTCTTCTTTTTCTAGTTTCTTTTTTTAATTACCTACCCAATTCATTGGTCTACTCTTTCTCTGTTTTATTGATGTAATCATTTAGAGGTATCAGTTTTCTTCTAATCACTGCTTTTGGTGTTGCTCATAGGTGTTGATATGTTGTCTCCTTATTGTCATTCTGTTCAATGAAATTATTGACTTGTAAGAAAATATGATTTGTTCTTTAACCCTCTCATTCTTTAAGATTAGGTTGTTTAATCTCTAGTTAGTTCTTAATCTATGTTTCTGTGGTCCCTTATTAAATAGAATTTTTATTGCCTTGTGATCTGAAAAGGTTACTTTTAATATTTCTGTTTTTCTACTTTTAACTATAAAATTTTTATGTACTAATATGTGGTCAGTCTTTGTAAAGGTACCATAAACTGCTGAAAAAAAGGTGTATTCCTTTCTCCAGATAGCTATCATATCTAGCTTATCTAAAATTCTATTTGCTTTCTTGACTTATTCCTTATTTATTTTTTGGTTAGATTTATCTGGTTCTGAGAGGGGAAGATCAAAGTCCCCCACTGTTATAGTACTATTATCTATCTCCACCTGTAATTCATTTAACTTTTCTTTTAAAAATTTAGATACTATAGTATTTGGAGCATATAGGTTCAGTATTGACATTGCTTCATTGTCTATGGTGCCTTTTATCAAAATGTAGTTACCTTATTTATCTCTTTTAATTAAATCTATTTTAGCCATAACTTTGTCTGAGATCATAATTGCTAGCCTGGCCTTTTTTGCATCAGCTGAAGCACAATAAATTCTACTCCAACTCTCTATTTTGAATTCTGTGTGTATCTCTCATTCAAAATGTGTTTCTGTAAACAACATATTGTTGGATTCTGATTTTTAATCCATTCTGCTCTCCATTTCTGTTTTTTGGGTGAGTTCATTCCATTCACATTCAAAGTTATAATGACTTGTTTGTGAATTTCCCTCCTTTTACTAACTGTTGTCCTTCTCAGTGTCTGTTTTTACCCTATTCCAGTTACCTTATCTTTTCCCCTTACGCTCCTATTCCTTATTCTATCCAGCCCTGTAAGAATCCCTTCATTATTTTTTCTTCCACCCTCCTAAATCTTAATCGAAAAAGCTAAAAGTCCCTCCCCTAGCCTGTCCCCCAGTTCACTCGCCTCTCTACAAGTCCAGAAGACTTTTACACCCCTCCGGATAGATGTACAAGTTGTCCCCTCTTCAGCTCAGATCCCATAAGAGCAAGTTCCAACAATCTTCTACCCCACCTGTTTCCTCTGTATCAGTTCTTTTCACACCCCATTTTTGTGAGATAATTTCTCCTTTTTTTTCTTTTCCTGCCGGATTTTGTTTTTTAGAATCGCCCCATCATACACAACCCAGCCCCAAATTACTTTCCAAAATGATTGGTCCAATTTACAGCTCCATTGGCTATCCATTAGAGCCCATCGAAGGAAAAATTTTTCAGGCAGCTATAGAAAAATTAGCTTAGAATTGTAAATCAGTAAGATGAGAATTTCACTTAAGTACTATATGTAACCTTTTTAAAAAAATCAATGATAAATTATGTTTTCATCATTCATTTGCAACATCCTTTCTCTTGTCTAACTTTTAAGCTGATAGAATACTTTTCAAACCTTGCTAAAGAAATCATGATGCTGCCGAATTTGGCTCACTTCCCCATGGTGCGTTTGGACTGTGATGATTTGAAGGAGGGACTGGTAAATAAAGTAAAAAGCTATGCAAATTTGCTCTTGAATGACATAGCTACAAAGCACAGAAATGAAAATGAGAGGTGAGTAGAATGGTTTTCCAACCCATGTTTTGAATTCTAGGAATGGAGCCTATCTTTGGCTCATATTAACTCTTGGATGATTCTAGCTAGTGTCAGCACATTAAGTATCTATTGATTATGTTGGGCATTACAGACATGTATAACCAAGGAAGGGGAACCCAAATGATATGCATTTCTGGTTAATTTTAGATCTTGGAGGCTCTATTGAATCATTCTATATTTCCACCATCTGAATAACTCCGCTTAACTCCAGAGCTGAAAGCCACTCCTTGCTGAGATGGTGTGTACTGGGTGTAGCTGGAGCTAATTTATCAGCATCTTGAACTGACAGGGCTACAGCAACCTTCTGAGACCCCGCTTTCTTTAGGGCTACCTGTGACTTTTCAGTTATCTCTTTAGTGATTTTTTGGTCAGGTCCTTTGCAAATCTGGGTCATCTGCACTCAAATTTTCTTTGGGAACCAGGTTAGTGCGCTTGCTTTGAATTCCCTTTATCTTTGTTTGGCTCTGTCAAGAGCACATGAGTTCTTTGCCCTGGAGAGACTTGCAATGGAGCTGGGAACAGAGGTGACAGTGGCATGGAGATGGACACCAATGGTATGCCCAGAGAGCTGGCAGAATCATGAAAACCTCTGTTCGTGTTCTTTCTCTGAGATATTGCTTCACTTCTCTGTTCTCCAGGAAACTTTGTGTGGCTATAAATTGCAGGGAAGGTGCTGACTCATATCTGTATAGGGAGTTTTCTTGTTGCGAGTTCACTATACTAATGAAACCTCAGATCTGGTACCCCTCAAAAATCCCCAACTAGGTCCTTGTGTGTGAGAGTGAGTGACTGTGCTAATAGGGTGAGGAGAGCCTAGGATATTTTGGAAATTCCATGTCCTTTAAGCAAAATGACAAGACCTCACTGAGAAGAGCTGACACAGGATAGACAGAAAAGCACCCAGTTAGTGCATTTCATATTAATCCTATTCCACTTCCTTTCTTTGAAAACTCTTGTGTTTCTTGTAGACAGTTTCGGGAGGGAAGAGAAGGGGTATGGACTGAGGAGGTGGGAAAATGCCCCAAATACTTCAGAATCCTTCTTGTTCTTGAGCAGAGTTCCAATAAGAGAGGGTGTGTGTGTGTGTGTGTGTGTGTGTGTGTGTGTGACACTATATGCAGGAAGTAGGAATTATACCTTTATCTATTCTGCTATATATATATGTGTATATACATATACACATACATACATGTAAACACACACTCATACATACATACATATAAATACACACATAGATACACACAAATGTTCTAAGTAGATGGTGTATTAAAATGATTTGTATCTAAGAAAATGCTGCTTTAGATTTTGGAGGTATTCAAACTTCCCCTTTCTGAGTACTCTCTGATCTCAGTGTAGTTGTTAATGAGCTATGGCTTATTTCCTCTCTGGGTGATGATAAGGTCCTGAGGAAGGGTAGAATCTCACCCAGCCCTGACCAACCATTTTGCAAAACGCAAGCCATTGGTCACCTGGGGCATTCTGCTAGAAAAGATGCCATCGGTCAGTGTGAACCCATCACTGCTCCTGCAAAAACAGCTCATGTCCTATGGTTGAATGGTTTATAAAAGGCAGGCCTTGGCCTCTGCTTATTTCAGATAAATCCTGGGTTACAGACCAGGTCTGTTTGAAGAAAGAGTAACTTGTGTTAGAAACCTGGTGTTCATCTTCTAAACTATCGTAGTTCTAGTAATTCACAGTTGTTGGATTTAGTACAAAGTGTATTGGCAGAAAAATATTGAAACTCGGTGTCATTTACAGTATTTGCATCGAATTTGAAAATATTAAAGAACATGCACTGAAAGTTCCTGAAACAACAGAGGAAATGATGGAGCTGATAAGCTATGTGGAAAATGCCAGGACTAAAGGTGTCCAGGAACTGGCGCTAAGAATCCAGGTAAAATGCTTGTCGCTTTTTCAGGCGCGCTATTTGTACAGTGAGAATTATTTTTTTTGTCTTTTGTAATATTTTTGAACTTGGTACAAAAGACCCAAGTCTTTGGTTTTTCATATATTTCCAAGCTGAGCTCTCAAGGTCCTTCTCCTGCATGAGGCCTTTGCTGTTTCCTCTCTCTGCTCATTCACCCACAAGCTGTTCATGCCTCCCCATGTTCCTGTGTTATCTTGTATTTATATATGTTTCATATGTGCTTACATTTCTACTTGTTTCCCCCTACAGAATACAAACTTTTTGAGGGCAGGGGGCGCTTTGTTTTTTTGTCTTTGTATCTGTAACGGCTAACATTGTTTCTGGCACATAATAGGTGTTCCATAAATGTTTGCCGATTGATTGGTAGATTTAAACATCAGTGAGGTCATTCAGCAAAATTTTGATTATTTGTGATATTAGGGGTGTAACACCACCAAGAAACCCTACATCACTTTTCTTTTCCTTGGGATGAGTTCGGTTGTACTTCAGCTAAAATAGGGAACATTGCCCAACTCGAGAGGAAAACTTGTAGTCTATTAGATGAGTTGGTTTAAAAGCCCTTCTTTGAATTCAGTTCAATCAATCAACAAGCATTTTTAAAGTGCCTACTGGGTAAATAGACACAAAAGCATTGATTAAGCACTTACTGTGTTCTAGAGACTGTGCTAAGAGCCAGGTAAACAAATACAAGCAAATAAGACAATCCCTGCCCTCAAGGAGCTTACATTCTATTGGGAGAAGCCAGTACCTAAAGGAGAGCTGGAAAGCAAGGGGAAGGAGGGAGAAAGAAGGTGAGGAGGTACCTAAGAAGGTTGTAGAGCCTTGGACCCCTGCAAGAGATGAAACCTCGCCTTTCGGAGCTGGGGATACAGGGATAGGAGTCTGTGTTTCTAGAGTAAGCTAAAGCAAAAGGTCACCAATCACCTAATAATAATAATAATGATGATGATGACGATGATGATAATAGTAGCATTTATATAGCACCTACTCTGTGCCCATCACTGTGCAGATTATCTCATTTGATCTTCATGGCTACCCTGGGAGAAAGATGCTATTATGATCCCCATTTTACAGATGAGGAAACTGAGGCAGGTAGAGGTCAAGTGATTTGCCTGGAGTCCCACAGAAGGGTCCTGCTGGAGCTAACATTCTGTGGTCTGTGGGTGGAGGGGAAGTCACTGAGGATGAGTGGCTGCCCTAGGCCTGGAATTGAGATCTCTCTGTTTGGGTTGCCCAACACGCCACGCTGCCTCAGGCCTAAACTTGGACAGGACACTAGTTAATGTTTGCCTACTTACTATGAACTTACCCCTTGTCCTGCTGTGGTGGAAACAAAATAAATGCTTGTAATTGAAAATGTAATTAATAAAGATACTAGTCAGTGTTAGAATCTGCATTCTATTTCCACTTAAAAAAAAATAAGGTCTTAGATTTGCTGTGTAGTATATTATACCAGGACAGAAACAGAAATTCTCCTTTGTTTTGTAGGAATGCCAGCGCCGGATGAATTACTTGTTGGATGTTTTCATATTTCCCCCTGAGGATTTAGATTTAAATGCCAGAGTTCTCCTGTGGCCCCAGAACATTAATCCCATCTTCGATGAAAATGATGAGGTAGGTATGTTTCCAGCGTGTGTGCTCTCAGGACATTCCTGGTGCTCATGGGGCTTGGCTGGCTAGTCAACTTTTAAAATAATTGGTCATGATTTTGAAGGAAAGTCAAATTGGGCAGCTAGGGGGCACCATAGTGCACAGGGTGCTAGGCCTGAAGTCAGGAAGAAGTTCAAATCTGGCCTCAGACACTTAGGAGCTGTGTGACCCTGGGCAAGTTACTTCACCCTGTTTGTCTCATCTGTAAGATGAGCTGGAGAAGGAAATGGCAAACTATTCCAGTATTTTTGCCAAGAAAACCCCAAATAGGCTCAAATCTTGCCTTTAACGCTTTGTGTGGCTGTGGGCAGGGACCTCCTCCCAAGTTCACCTCCTTGATTTCCGGTTTTCTCATGTGTAGAATAGGGATAAGATTAACTGTGAAATGTATCTCGCAGGATTGTGTGGGAGGACAAAGGGGGAGAATTTTGTAGTGCTTTGCAAACTTTATATATAAATGTACATATACATATATATTTCTATAGATATATCTATATTCTCTGCGTATATGTGTATATATATATATATGTATATGTATACACACGCACACACACTCAATGAAATCGTATGCATCTCCAACACCCAATATGCCTAAAGCTAATTCATGGCCCAATGACACTTATGTCTGAATTTCACATTTTTAATAAGTATTTATATCGATGATAGGGTGATTTTTACTCCCCTCAGAGCATTTTTGAATCGTTTCCTCCCTTATTTTACTTAGGGGTCACAGGCTTTAAAGTTAGAAGACACTTTGTTGTTGCTGTCATTTTCAGTCTTGTCTGACTCTGACCCATTTGGGGTTTTCTTAGTAATTTTTTTTTTTAAATTCAGGATCGTACTCAATTTTGCTGGGTAAACTGTTCTTGGATGCAACCCTAGCTCTTTTGTTGTTCAAAATGTAATGTTCCAAGACCTACCGTCTTTTAGAGTAGAAGCTGCTAGGTCTTGTGAGTGTTTTACGTTTTTAAAAAATATTGAAGCCTTTTGTTTTCACTCATTATTTTCTAGTATATCTTACCCTCCCTTGTAACAATATCTCCTTCATTAGATTGTCAGCTCCTTGAGGGCAGGGACCATCTTTTGCCTTTTCGTATCCCCAGTGCTTAGCACAGTGCCTGGCACACATACATTGGCTTAATAAGTGTTTATTGATTGATTATCAATTGATTGGGCAAAACCAGCTTACACAGCGAGTTCTGTCGACAGCCCTGCATTTTGATAACTTGCAGCCGGTAATATTTTATTTTCTTGCCTCTCTCTCTCTCTGTTTTCATTACCACACTTGGCAGTTAGATGTTTCTTTGGCCTGTTTGCTAAATGTGATGAGGTCATTAACACAACCCAATTCTGTTTTGCAAAGCTCATTGAGAATGCCAAGCGGAAAGGCGAGACCGACTTGGTGACCAAGAGGGAAAAACTTATTCTGGAGGTTGAAAAGGAAACTCGGCGCATGGGAGAGTTTATGGAATATGCAGAGTTGGAGCGGATGCAGCAGGTCAGACACACCCATGCTGTCAGAGAACGGCCTCTGGGTCAGTCAGAAGGTCCTGGGCTCAGCTCCTACCTCTTTCATACACTAGCTGTGTGATCCAGGACAAGTCACGTAACATCTCAATGATCTCAGGAGCTTTCTAAGATTAGAAGGTAGAGGGCAGGCATCCATTTGGACTGGGAGAGGGAATTTCCTCCCTGGGAGTTCCCTATACTATTGAAATCACAGGTCTTATTCCACGTCTCATTTCTAAAACTTAATGGTAGAAAAACTTGCGTTGTTTTAAAAAGCTAAGATCCTGTTGATACCATAAGCAAACTGTGGCCCTGCTGTTCTGTTCACGGCTTGGTTTAATTTATTTTAGTCACTATTTATTATGGGTACATGTTAGCAGCTATTTAAAACACTTGGATAGCATCATGAGGATCATTTTCTCTCCCCCCTACCCCCAGCTCCCACCCAGCCCCTCTTCCCAGTAAAAATACAGTTCTTAATTAGGAAAGTTGTCTAGTTTATTCAATCCAGCGAGCATTGTTAAATGCTCTGGCACAGTGACATTTTCTGGAGAGACAAAGATGGCAGTGTATCAGGCCCTGCCCTCAGGGAGCATCCAGAGTGAGCATCACGCCTTGGAGACTGTTCTGGCTAGTCCGTCTCTGGATAAATATTCTCTCTCTTGCCTCTGCTGGAAGGCCCGCCATGACGTCTGGCCCACCAGCCCTCCCTCTGACCTGTTCCACTTGTTAGGAAGCTTCTCCAGGGTGCTTTCTGCCATATCAGTATCTTTCCTAATTTGTGGCACGCAGAACTGACTCTCGCCTCTCTAGTTCTGAACATTACACTTCCCTCAGTGCAGCTGGAGGTGGCTTTGGTTTTCATAGATCTCAATTTTGGCTTAGATTGAGCTTGGGGTCCACTAACACCCCCAGTTCTTTCTTAGACAGACGGCTATCTAGCCATGCCTCCCCCACCTTGGCACTTGTGAGGTTGATTTTTTTTTTTTAACTCAAGTGTAAGACTGTGAAGTGCCCCTCACATAGTAGGTGCTTAGTAAATACTTGCTATTTATGCTTAGTAAATATAAGTTTATTTGAGTCTGCTCAATATTCTGGGCTGTTAGAATCATGCATTGCTGTTTCTCTAATCTCACCCAAACACTTCTCAAGAGAAATGTTGCTTGCTTTTAGTATGTGACGGATGTGAGAGTGCTGCAGAAACGTATTCAAGAGGCAGAAGATATGGTGGCTTTCATTAATAAAGAAGAGGGACTCTTGAAGTGGGAATTGACAAAATACCCAGAACTGGACAAGCTGAAAGTCAGTGTGGAGCCGTATCAGAAGTTCTTTTCTTTCATTTTGAGGTGGCAGCGGACAGAAAAACGGTAATTGTAACTTGGGAAAGAGAACTAACTATTTAAATGAAACCTGTGAAAAGCTCAAAATGCCAATCAATTTTATTTCTTTTGGACAAATGATTCGAAATGGAACTTACTTGTATATGAATGAACTCAGTCCAGTGTGTTTGGCTGTTTTTGAGACGCACATACTGAATACATTCATATTTGTGGGTTTTAAAAAAATTGTGTGAGCTTTACACTTTGCTATTCATAGGATCAAGAGATCATAGATTTCAGGCTGGAAGGAATCTTAGAAGCCAGATTAGCCAACTCCTTCATTTTACAGATGAGGAAACTGAAGGGTGGACTTAGGAGCCAGCATAAGTGCCCTGAGTCCTCCCTCTGGTTCTGCCTCTGGCTGGCTGTGTAACAATCCCTTAGCCTCTCGGGATCTCAGTTTCCTCATCTGCAAACCTGAAGGGATATAACAAGTTGATGGTTAAGGCCCCTTCTAGCTCAAAAGCTCTTAGGAGTTGTCTGTAATTTCCCCTTCCTTCCAGGTGGATGGATGGAGGCTTTCTGGACCTTAATGGAGAAAGCATGGAAACTGATGTGGATGAATTTTTTAGAGAAATTTACAAGAGCCTGAGGTTCTTCCAGTTGAAGCAAAAGAAAGAAGCCCAAGAAAAAAGAAAGGCAGCAGGAAAGCGATCTGTAATAGATGAGAAAATAGAGGAAGACATTAAAGATAACCCGACAGTAGTGATGTGTTCTGCGGTCATGGAGCAGATCAGAAGCTTCAAGGTAGGAGACCAGTGACATGAGACCAGTAGAGCATTCCCCTCAGTCAATCAACCAACTATCAGTCAGCACCTAGGAAGTGCTTTCTGGGCTGGCTCCAGGGATACAAAGATAAAATCTGGCCCTGCCCTTAAGGAGCTTACATTCTGTTGGGGGAAAAAAAACCCAAAACAACAGGTGCACATCTAAGTAAATACAAAGCATATGCCAGTAAGTGCAAGATGATTTTTAGTGGCCAAGAGCATCAGGAAAGTCCTCACGGAGGAAGTGGCCTTTGAGCTGAGCTTTGAAGGAAACTGTTGATTCCAAGAAGCAGAGGAAAAGAGACAGTGCACTCCAGGCACGGGACAAGCCTGTTCACTCTGTCTGGTAAATCAAGGGGAAATTCTTTTGGGCGGCATTCAAAGCCCTCCATATTTTGGTTCTTCCTTACTCACCACAACTTTCTGGCATGAGCCCTCCCCTCCATTTTAGAACTGCTGGTCACCTTGCTGTCCCCAGCACATCCCATGTGCCTTTTTTTTTTTTTACCTCTATCACTTAACAATGCTCTTCTCTCTTCCTTTTTCTTTTCTTGATAGTCCTCAGAACACAGACTCCTGGGATCTGAAAGCTAGGACCTAAGGTAGTGATAGCCCTCCACCACTTAGCATTTGGCCATTGTTTTTCTGTTCTTAAGGGCATCTTCCTCTCCGTGAATGTGAGAACTCTCTCCACATCACAGCCCATTCATTCATTCATTCGTCTTATGCCATGTGAATCAGGCGCATCTTTCAGCAAATCCTTCATGGAGATCTACCCAACATACTAGAGATTTTTGCCTGGTTCCTTTTTTGATTCCATAGATACTAGCACCAAATTTGGGGGATGGCCGTCTGGTCAACTCCCTTACTGTCATTGCTGGACTCCAGGCCACTGCTTGTACTTACCTATATGTCCTTCCACTGAGGGAAGAGGTCAGATGGTGGACTGGAGGCTGGGGAGATGAGAGGTAGAAACAATAGGGTTTGGCCCCTAACTGGATGTTTGAGGTGAAGGAGGAGAGTAAGGAGTGAGGATAACAGAGGTTGGGAAGCTGGAAGAATGGTGGTGTTCTTGACGGAAATAGGGAAGTAAGTCATTAGACATTTATTAGGAGGCCACTCTGTGTCACCCTGTGCTAAGTTCTGGAAGTTTGGGAGAGGCATGGGTTTTGGTGTGGGGATGTGGGGGCAGGGAGGAAAGAAGTAACATCCAGTACTAGAGAGAGTGGCCAGGGATGGAGTGGGAAAGGAGGTAACCAGGGGATGGGAAGAGTGGAACAGGAAGAGGTGGAGAATGAAGGGAAGCATCTTTATGGTAGAATGGGGGCTTCCAAAGGACACGCCAGAAGAGGAGAAGAGAGCACAGGAGGGACAGGGAAGGGTAGGTTTGAGCTGAACAGGGATAAGACACCTGGAGAAATGAGTCAGAGGGGAAGGGTGTTGTTACCTTAGTAGACAAATAGGAATATTGCTCCTAAAAATAAGTGTTTTGGTAAGTAAGCAAAATTTTTTTTTAAAATGTAGAGAAATTCAGCTTAGCTATTGGGGAACAGGACAGTTGAATGAGTTTATGTTTGGTCATATCTTTAAAACATGTGTCTCAGTGAAGTAGGCAATATTGCATTGCTTTTTAATAATAACATTAATATGTTTTCCTCATAATTAGGAATACATCCCTACTGTCACAATCCTGTGTAATCCAGGTTTGAGAGCTCGCCACTGGAAAGAGATGTCGGAAATTGTAGGATATGATTTAACTCCGGGTTCAGGGACCACTCTCAGAAAAGTATTAAAGCTAAATCTTGCCCCGTACCTGGAAAAATTTGAAGTCATCAGTGCTGGGGCGAGCAAGGTAAGGAGGAAAGCATAAAGGTATGAGATCCCAGTGTGGGCTGACATCACTGTCTCTGTGGTGTCTTTGGGGGGTGCAGGGGAGCAATCTTTACTTTATTGACCAGGATGATGCTGATCAGAGAATGGGCTATCATATCGTTCCTTGGCATTTAAAGATGTATCACATTATTGCTTTCTGTTTTGGGGACAGCTGGGAGGTGCAGGATAGAGTCAGGAAGACCTGAGTTTGAAGCATGCTAGGTGGGACTCTAGCCAAGTTATTTGACATCTCTCCACTTTATCTATAAAATAGGGTAAAACTAGCGCCTGCCTCATCAGGTTGTCATACAGATTAAATGAGATTTATTTGTAAAGTGCTTTGAAAAACCTTAGAATGTTCCAGGAATGTTGGATAGGAGCATAGGTTCCCCAGAGGCCTCATCTGTGAAATGAGGAAGCTGGACTAGGTGATCTCTGAGTTCCTCTCTAGAGCAACCCTTTGATTATCCTGTGAGCTCCCTCCTTGTATAAATGGGGAAATGGCGGCCCAGAAAGGGTTAAATGCTTTTCTCAGGGTCATAGAATAGCTGGCTCACTGGCTGAACCAAGATGAGAACTTAGGTCGCCTGCTTCAGAGAAGGAACCAGTACCTTGACTACAACCTGTCTGTCTCTCTGTCTTCCTAGGAGTTTTCCTTAGAGAAAGCCATGCACGTTATGATCAACACATGGGATGACATCACCTTTCACATCAGTCCGTATCGAGACACGGGAGTCAGCATCCTTTCTGCCGTGGATGAGATTCAGGCCATCCTGGACGATCAGATCGTCAAGACTCAGACGATGAGAGGCTCCCCCTTCATTAAGCCATTTGAAAAAGAGATCAAGGTGGAGTTAGTGGGGCTTTGGGCCTGGTCATTCCTTTTTCTCTTGTTTTTCATTTCTATAGACATTATCACAACAGCTCTATGAGGAATGGAGTACACATATCATTGGCCAACCCCAACCCCCAAAGTTATTTTTTAAAATGTGGAAATTTTAAAAAATGTGTAAGTATCTTTTTGTTTGGATGCAGCGGGTAGCTCCCAAACAAACCCCCTTATAACCCTCTCTGTGTGGCCTGAAGACACTTATGCAAAATCATCCTCTAGCCTGTCCTTTTCACTTTTGTAATTGAAGAACTAGTAACAGAAAGGAAGGATGTGCCTTTTATCTTTGATTATCGTGTAGTATTGGCATTGGCCATTGCATTAAAAAAAACACACACGTATTTATATTTGTATGCATACACGCATCTATATTTTCCTGTTTTGTTCTTTTGACCCTGCTTTGTTTTCGCTCACCTTATACAAGTCTCTGTTTCTCTGAGTTCATTGACATATTAATAATACCCTGTTCCTGCCATCATCTGCCCCTTATTTTCTGTGATGGTATTGACTAGCTGGTGGGGGGGTGCCATAGTTCCTCCTCCTTGCACCCTACCTTGCACTACTTAGAAACTCTGAGGGGCACAGGAAGTTGTCCAAAGTCACACAGCCAGGATGTGACAGTGCCAGGGTTTCAGTCCAGATTGGAGTCCTGAGATCCAGGACTCTTTTTAACCCTGGACAGCAGTTTATTATCTCCCATGGCAAACCCCATTTTCAGAAATGTGAGTTAGAAACAATGAAAGCTACCCAAATCATCACGGTTATTAACAGACTTCAGAAGCTACAAAAACTCTTTCTCTGGGTTGAACCCCCCTGACCTAGGCTATATTCTCATGTGCCTGGGAAGGTTGGCAGCAGTCCTACCTGGCTGGTCCTAACAGGAATGGGCATTTAGGTCGAGACTTAAAGTTTGCGGAGCATCAGATGGCTCCCAACAACCCTGGGGGACACATTCTGTAGATAGGATTGTCCCCATTTTGCAGATGGGGCAAATGAGTCTCAGAGAAGTTCCCAGTCTTTTATCATCTTTACATAATTGGGAACTGTGATTATTTGAAGGCCTGGGAGGACCGTTTGATTAGAATCCAAGAAACCATTGATGAGTGGCTGAAAGTTCAGGCTCAGTGGCTGTACCTGGAGCCCATCTTCTGCTCTGAGGACATCATGCAGCAGATGCCCGAGGAGGGGCGCCAGTTCCAGACGGTGGACAAACATTGGAGGGACGTCATGAAGTATTGTGCCAAAGACCCAAAGGTAAGGGGGCTGGGGGCTGGACGCTGGCTGTGGTGGCTCTGAATAATGAGGATGCTCTCACACCTCCTCCCTATCTGAGGTGCATCAGTCACTACTACAAATGCATAATCTACCCGACATGCGAATGACTATGTACGAGAAGATAGATGTCTGGTAGGTTCGAGGTAATCTCAGAAAGAAGGCACGGGGTTGGGGGGAGTTGGGGGAGACCAGGAAAGGCCTTTTTTGTCATTGTTGTTGTTGTTTTTGTTTTTGCTAGGCAATCGGGGTTACACAGGGTCACACAGCTAGTAAGTGTCAAGGGTCTGAGACTGGATTTGAACTCAGGTCCTCCTGACTCCAAGGCCAGAGCTCTATCCACTGCGCCACCTAGCTGCCCTCAGGAAAGGCCTTCTACAGAAGGTGGGATTACAGAAGGTGAATGTTGAAGGAAGCCAGAGGCAGAGATGAGGAGGAGGACATCTCGGATAGCCAGTGACAAGGCATGGCGCTAGGAGGTGGAGGGTCTTGTGCTAGGAACAGCAAAGAGGCCAGTGTTACTGGATCACAGAGTACATGGGCATGAATAAGGTGTCAGAGTGGTAACTAGGTGGCTCAGTGAGCCTGGAGTTGGGAAGATCTGAGTTTGAACCCAATCTTAGATATTTACTACTTGCATGACCCTGGGCAAGTCACTTGCCTTCTGTTTGCCTTAATTCAATGGGGAAGGAAATGGCAAACCATGCTTCTATCTTTGCCCACCAAAAAACCATGGATAGTAAAGTCAGACAGGACTGAACAATAACAAGGTATCAGAAGACTGGCAAGGTTGGAAGGGGGCCGGTTATATTTTTAACATGAATAGAACCAATTATTGTCACTCATTATTTTTCTGTTGAATATAGAGTGTGAGCTCCTCGAAGGCAGAGACTGTTTCATCTTGGTTTTCCTATGTCCAGTGCCTAATTCAGCTTCTGGTACACAGTAGGTGCTTAATAAATAATTGTTGATTGGTCAAATTTCAAGACAGTCAACAAATATTAAGTGCATACTATGTGCTAGGCATTATGTTAAGCACTAATAATACCAAGAAAGGCAAAAACAATTTCTGTTCTCAAGTTCGAATTCTAATGGCGAGCTAATTAATTTTAATTAGCAGGTTCTCTAGCACAGAAGAACTACGCCGTCAGTGTTTTCATTAATCTTTTTGACATTTTCATGTGCCCCGCTTCTATTGGCCCTCCTCCCTGCTCCTGCTATTATCCTAGACATCTGCCCTTTCTAGCCAAGAATTGACCATACCGGCTGCCTTTCCTTTCTCTCCACCCACTCACTCTTTAAACTCCCCAACAATCTGACTTCTCTCCTCCCCATTCTGCTCAATTGTCCTCAATGACTTTTCACTTGGCCTCCTTCATTGGCCTTTTCCCAGTCCTCATAACTCTTGACTTTCTACCTTAGACATGATTGACCCATGCTTCCTTCTTGGAATTCTCATCTCTCTTGCCTTCTATGATGGGCTCTGTCCTTGTTCTCTTCCTACCTGTTGAACCCTGGCTTTCAGGTATCCTCATTGGTTCATCTTGCTCCTCATACTCCTAAAATGTGTCTGTCCCCCAAAGCTCTGTCCATGGTCCTGTTCCCTTCTGTGTCTACATTCTGTCCCTTAGTGATCTCATTCATGCCTTTGGCTTTAATTATTATTCATATGCAGCTGGCTACCAAATCTATATGTGCAGCTGTGATCTCTTCCCTAAGCTCCAGTCTAATTTTTTATTTATTTTTGCTGCTGTCTTGGTTGTATTTAACCACTGGGCTAGCCATATATTCACCCTGGCGGTTAGGATGCCCCATCCCATTGAGCAGCAGTGCTGGGGCAATGCTAAGCTCCCTGCGATTCTTAGAAAGTGGACAGCCATCTACGTCCCCAGCTCTGCCTCTCTCTGGGTGATCCAGCTGTCTGGTTAGTCTTCGGGGTGTGGATTTACCCAATCAGAACAACCCTGAGCCCCCTCCCACTGACAGAACTCCACCTTCTCCTAACCTTGCTGTAGTTTACTGAGCTCTAGTCACATGCTCTTGGCTTAATCAATCAATAAATACACATCAAACACCTACTACGTGCCAGATAGTGAGCTAAATGCTGGAGATACAAAGAATGGCCAGCCTCTGCCCTCAAGGAGCTCCCAGTTCAGTGGGAGAGAGAACCCACAAACAAATGGGTGCAAAACATACAAACAACTCTCTGCAAGACAGATAGGACGTGATAAGAAGACGGGAAGCATTAGAATGAAGAGGCCTTGGGAAAGGCTTCCTGTAGGAGATGGGATCTTAATATGGACTCTGAAGAAGCCAGGGAAGCCAGGAGGTGGCAACGGGCGCCTTCCGGGCCTGGGGGGCAGCCAGAGAGAAGCCTGGAGCCCAGGGAAGGAGGGCCTTGTTTGAGAACAGCCAGCTGGCCAGAGGCACTGGATCATGGAGTACCTGTCGGGGAGTGAGGTGCCAGAAGACTGGAAAGGTGGGAGGGGGCAGGGTTGTAAATGGCTCTGAGTGCCAAACTGAGCGTTCTGTGTTTGCTCCTGGCGTTCGTTGAACAGGAGGGAGACCCTTACACGGATGAGATCTTTTCCCGTTCCCATGTCTGACCACAAGCCTGTCTTCTTTCAGGTCCTCGCTGCCATGTCTTTGACAGGCTTGCTGGAGAAGCTGCAGGACTGCAGTGACCTTCTGGACAAAATCACGAAAGGACTGAATGCCTACCTGGAGAAGAAGCGCCTTTTCTTCCCCCGGTACGAGGGCGGGGCGTGGGGGGTGGTTCGGATGCTTGCGCTGCCCCTGCTCCCTGACCAAAGCACCCGTGTTTACCTGTCCCGCCCTAGTTTCTTCTTCTTGTCCAACGATGAGATGCTTGAGATCCTGTCCGAGACCAAAGACCCGCTCCGGGTGCAGCCACACCTGAAGAAGTGCTTCGAGGGCATCGCCAAGCTGGAGTTCCTGCCCAACCTGGACATCAGCGCCATGTACAGTGCCGAGGGCGAGCGGGTGGAGCTCATCTCCCTCATCTCCACGGCTCAGGCCCGAGGAGCTGTCGAGAAGTGGCTCATTCAGGTGGAGGACCTGATGCTGAAGAGCGTCCACCAAGTCATTGCCTTGTCCTGGGTGGTGCGTGTCCCAGGGCTCCCCAGAGCGCCACGTTCTTCTGAATGAGACGTTGGTCAACAAGCGCTTATTAAGTGCCCGCTGGTCAAGGCAGCAGACGTTTATTAAGGGCCTACTATGTGCTAGGCAAGGCAGCAGGCATTTATTAAGGGCCTACTATGTGTTAGTCAAGGCAGCAGACATTTAAGGGCCTACTATGTGCTGGCCACAGAGTAGTGATATTTAATTTTTAAAAGCCTCAGGAAATCATAGTAATGAGTTTTGAGTCATTTAATGTTCTTTCTTTGACTACTTCTGCTCAAAAAGAGAAGCATCCTGGAAGTGGAGAAGTCCTGCCCTTGACGTTTCCTGCCATTTAGGGCCCCAGGGCTCTCCCTAAAGACTGTAAGGAGCAGATCTGCATTGGGGTCAAGGCCTGCTGGTTTCCCCTTTTCTCTCTCTCTCCTGACACTGCCACTCCCCTGGTACAGGCCCTCCTCACCTCACCCCTGGGCTATTGCTATGGCCTGCTGGCTCTCCCTGTTCCAGTCCATCCTCCAAAGCTGTTTTCCTAGAGTGCAGCTGCATCCATCTTATCACCTCTAATCAATAAACTCCAGTGGCTCCCTACTGCTCCAAAATCCAATACGCTGTAGTCTGCAGCTTGGCATTTGAAGCCTTCATAACCTTGCCTCTCCCCACCCCCACCCCAACCTCCAACTTTCCCGTTTTCTTGAGCTTTGTACTTCCCTTGCCAATGCATTCTTTGATCTGGTGACACTGGTCTCCTGGCTGTTTCGTGGAGGAGACTCTCAGTCTCTCTGCTCCGCGTATTTTCTCTGACTGTCCCCCATGCCTGGAGTGCTCTCCCTTCTTATCTTTGGCTCCTGGCTTTTCTGGTTTCCAGTCTTCTATGGGAAGCCTTTCCCAACTCCATTTCATTCTCGTACCTTCCCTCTTTTAATTATTTCCTATTTATCTTATACATAAGACTTGTTTGTGTGTGTTTCATCTCTTACATTAGATTGTGAGCTCCTTGAAGGCAGGGACTGTCTTTTACCTCTTTTTTATCCCCAGAACTTAGTGCAGTACCCAGCACACAGTAGGTACTTAATGAATGACACTTCCCTTTACCAATGAAATTACAGGTCTGACTCTTCTCCATGGTGCTCCACCCCTCCTCCACCCTCCCACTGGATAACACCACCAGCAATAACAATCCTCCTTTATATTTATTGTGTCTTAATGCTTACAAAGTGCTTGAATTTCATTCTCAGGGCCCTCTCCTGAGCCTCACAACAGCTCTAGGAGTTGAATAGGACAGGCACATGGTCTTGTAGTTTTCCTAATGAAGCATCATTTCTCTGTGTGTCTGTGTGTGCACACTTTAAAACACTGAGAATCCTCTTCTAATTCCTTTAATATATTTCTCATAAAAATTTTTAGTGTTTGTGTCATTAAAATTAAGAAAAATTAGGGATACATTATATAAATATGTTTTCAATTATAAAGCATTTTTTTCTTTCCCCCTACCTTTCACCATCCCCCCTCACCCCACTGGAAAAAGAAAACAAGTCTTTGTACAAAGAAGCATAGTGAAGCAAAGCAAATCCCCCTATTGGCCCCAGCCAAATATGTCTCATTTTGCATAATTAAGTTAGGAGGTAGGGATGCCTTTTATGTGGACATAATCAACCTTTCCCAACAAACACTTGACGCTGGAATAACTCCCATCTCCAAAATGTATTTCCCCAAAACAATTCATCTATTGTTCTCAGCAAGGATGTTCATTCAATTTTGATAGCACAGTACAGACGTTGATGACTGAAAGTGACTAGAATTGATTTCCTTCCCATGAGCCCCCATCCCTCTTGGGTCATCTTCCCCCAGAGAATTTTAGTTCGTGGGAAATGCTTTCTCTGTCCTTTTTACTTATTTTATTTTATTTTTTGCATTTTGGCGAGGCAGTCGGGGTTAAGTGACTTGCCCAAGGTTCACACAGTACTCTGTCCTTTTTAAAGCCCCTTCCTAAGAATCCAGGGAGTACATTGGACAACACCCAGCTTTTCTGTATCACCAAGTAGAAGAGAGAAGGGTCACTTCTTCCCCAGATTCCCATCATTTTTACTTACGTTCTATGTAGTGGTTTCCTCATAGGAACATGAGTTAAAGTACTTTATGTATAGATAGAGATGGGAACTAGTGAATTCTCTGGTATCAGGATCTCCCAGGTGAGGAAACTCCTCTTATCAGTGCAGGTTGGCACCTTCCCTGAAGCTTAGACTCTTAAAGACTTGCCCAGAACACTGGGACTTAAAGAGTTGCTCAGAAAATTGACCTGCCCCAAATAGCCAGTTTTTGTCAGAACAGGGACTCTAACCCAGGTTTTCCTGGCTCTGAGGTCAGATTTAGCAACGTCAGAGATGTCGGCTGCTGTGTGTTCTTTCATTCAACTGTTCGACCTCCTCTTTTTTGTTAGATTAAATCTGTGAACTGAGCGTGAGTAACATTTTGGATGGCTTGTTTGAGGATAAAGAATGAAAATGAGAAATGTGCTTTCATTTTTCAGGCTTATCCACAATCAGAAAGAAAAGACTGGGTACGAGAATGGCCTGGCCAGGTTGTACTTTGTGTCTCTCAAATGTACTGGACAATTCAAACTCAAGAAAGTATAAGCAGTGAACCAGAGGTAAAGTCTTTAGGGAAATTAAAAATGGAACTTTCTTTTTGATTTCTCTGTTTCCCAGAGAGTGCTAGTTTATGCCTTTGTGACATAGATTTGCTTTTTGAAAATCCTGCTCACGATTGCCAGAATGTAGCACCGAGGCCTCAGAGGCCATGCCAGGGGAGGACGAGCTCTAGTAGGGTCTGCCAGGCTGTCGAGGCCTTGTGTCTGCCAGCCAAGGACTAGTCTTGGCTCGATACCAAGATTCTGTCCAGAAGCAGGTCAGCCATGGCATGGCCAATTCTTTGATTGTGATGACCTGCAAGGAGTTATCTCAACAGGCAGAAAATGATTGGTTCACAATTTGGGGGCCACACAAAAATTAGCCATCCCCTCAATAGGAGAAAGATGAAAATGAAAATAAATTAGGAGAAGAAAGACAAAAAGAAGACTCTGTATAATGCTAGCACCTTTATCCTGACCTATTCAAATGAGATATAGATGCTAAAAAATGTGAAATGGATAAAGAAAAAGTCATTTTCCTTTGTGAGGCCACAAGAGCCCAGAAACTGTCTCAACAAACACTCAGTCGATCACCTTGCCTAGTAGAGAGAGATGACAGGCATGGATAATACTCTTTGAAATAGAAAACTTTGTAAAATGTTACAGAGAGGAGATAGATTTAAGCAGTGCTGAACTGGGCCTTGGACCGAATAGGACAGGAAGAAAGCTGAATCTCATTTGGAAAATGGAGCAGCACTTCCAACAATGCCAAGCTTCTCTTTGATATAAAACATCTCCTTTTAATGCCAGGAATCTTTTGGAGATACCGGATATATTTTGATTTAGATCCATTGGAATATTAATATCAATATGTATTTGCATATTTTAATATTTCTGCTTGCCATTTGAAAACATGGTGCCAAGGAGATAATGCCTGGGAAGTGCTTTCCAAAAATATGTATAAATATCAAATTAAAAAAAACACCCTAAACATATTATTTATATTTTGTTAGATCTACAGACAAAATTATTACTTTTTGCCCCTCCTTTTTTAGAATTGATTTTTAAAAATTGGTCTAAATAACTATTGAATGTTTTGAAAGAAGGTAACTTCACAATGGGTGTTTTCCCTTTTGCAGGGCTTAAAGTCATACTACAAGCACCTTCAACTTCAGCTCAATGACATCGTGAGCCTGGTGCGAGGGAAATTGTCTAAACAGACCAGGATCACTCTTGGTGCTTTGGTCACTATTGATGTGCACGCCCGGGATGTTGTCATGGACATGATTGAAATGGGTATGGAACTTATTTTCTTAAATCTTCATGATCAGGTAACAAGAGGGTGTCTATACAAGCCCGTAGGTCTGCCTGTGTGACCTTGGGCCAGTCGTTGAATTCTTTTTGGACTTTGGTTTTCTCATTTGTAAAATAAAGGGCTTGGATTAGAGAGCCTCTAAGATCCTGCTCAACTCTAATTCTAGGAGCCGCACAGAGCTATTTTTCCTCTTTCAAAATAGTTTCCTTTAGTTTGTAACTTGAGCAAATAAAAAAAAAACACAAATAGCACTAGACTATTAGGAGAATATCTCTTTTTATAATTAATTTATTTTTAGTTTTCAACGATTGTTTCCATAAAATTTTGAATTTTAAATTTTCTCCCCCTCCATATCCTTCCCACTCCCCAAAATTACCTGCAATCTGATATAAGCTCTACTTACACATTCATATTAAATATGTTTTCACATTAATCATGATGTAAAGAAGAATTAGAACTAATGGGAGGAACCATGAAAAAGAACAAAACAAAACAATGAAAGAAAAGGAGAGCAAATAGTATGCTTCCATCTGCATTCAGACTCCTAAATTCTTTCTCTAGATGTGGGTAGCATTTTCCATCTTGAGTCTTTTGGGGTTGTCTTAGATCCTTGCATTGTTGAGAAGAGCTAGGTCTATCAAAGTCAGTCATTGCACAATGTGGCCGTTACTGTGTACAATGTTCTCCTGGTTCTACTCATTTCACTCAACATCAGTCCATATAAGTCCTTCCAGAATTTTCTGAAGTCTGCCTGCTCATCATTTCTTATAATAGTATCTCATAATCCATTACATTCATATACCACAGCTTGTTCGGCCATTCCCCAATTGATGGACATCCCCTTAATTTCTAATTCATGGCCACCACAAAAAGAGCTGCTACGAATATTTTTGTACATGTGGGTCCTTTTCGCATTTGTATGATCTCTTTGGGATACAGACCTAGAAGTGGTATTGCTGGGTCAAAGGCTATGCAGAGTTTTATAGACCTTTGGGCATAGTTCCAAATTGCTCTCCAGAATGGTTGGATCAGTTCACAACTGCGCCAACAATGCATTAGTGTTCCAATTTTTCCACATGTTTTCCAACATTTATCATTTTCTTGTTTCGTCATGTTAGCCAACCTGATAGATGGGATGTGATCCCTCAAAGTTGTTTTGATTTGCCTTTCTCTAATCAATAGTGATTTAGAGCATTTTTTCATATGACTATAGATAGCTTTAACTCTGAAAGCTGCCTGTTCATATCCTTTCACCATTTATCAATTGGGGGAATGACTTGTATTTTTATAAATTTGACTCAGTTCTCCATATATTTTAGAAATGAGACCTTTATCAGAGACACTGGCTGTAAAAATCGTTTCCCAGCTTTCTTCTTCCCTTCTCATCTTGATTGCATTGGCTTTGTTTGTGCAAAAACTTTCCCATTTAATATAATCAAAATCATCCGTTTTGCATTTCATAATGTTCTCTATCTTGTTTGGTCATAAATTCTTCCCTTCTCCATAGATCTGACAGGTAAACTAGAGTATCTCTTTTTTTGAGAAACTTTTTCCCCTTTGAAGGATTTTTTTTCTTCTCATTTTAATTTTGGTCTTCCTAGGGGTCTCAACTGATACAGATTTCCAGTGGCTTGCTCAACTACGATATTATTGGGAGTGGGAGAATGTCCGGGTTCGAATCATTAACTGCAATGTCAAATATGCCTATGAGTACCTTGGCAACTCACCTCGTCTTGTCATCACTCCTCTAACGGACAGATGCTACCGGACCTTGGTAGGCTTCTGCATCCACTCGATTAGCAAATGAAATTGAAGTCGTATCCCTATTGAAATGTTAGCCTTGAAATTCATGTGTAAGGTGTGGTCATGTAGTAACCTTTCTGTATGTCTCATGGAAATTAAATGTAAGCGCTTCCTCCTTCATGAGACTTATCATGCCCCCCATGCTATCCCAGGTCCTAGTGTCCCCCTCCTGAAATTAGTTATTTGATATTCTGTATTTATCATTCTGTTTACATGGTGGGTCTCTTCTCCTTCCCCATTTCCCGAAAGTTGTAAGTCCCTTAAGGATAGAGACTGTATTTGTCTCTATGTCTCCAGTGCCATGTGTGGTCCTTGACACAGAACAGATGCTTAATAAATGCCTGTTGAACGGCTGATTGACTGAAGGAATATGTGAAAGGTTAAGGTGATATTAGCAAATGGATCATTTGTCTTCTGTGAATCTCCCATGTGGTACTTCCAACTCTTTCCCCTTGACACTGTCCGCCTCAAGGGACACGTCCCAAGGGTTTATCCTCTTTAAGATGGTATCATGCTCTGTCCGTGGACCACCTCTAATGAGAACCTCTTGGCCTGTCTTTAAACTCCAGCAGGGTGGGTTAAGTCCTTGGTGTTTTCCAGTGTGTCAGCCAGCTAATGTAGTCATGGCTAACAGTGGCTAATGGGAGATGGACTTCTCTTCCCTTTTAGGGACCACTTACAGTTCAGTAGTGTTCTTCTGGTGGCAGTGTCCCCGCCTGTGTGGCTTGCGTGGGGGGAATTTTAGTTCCAGTGTGAAGGGAGGAAAGTGTCATGGCAGATGGCAGAGGAGGGGGGTCATTTTGGGCCACCTTGTGCTTTCATTGTCCCTGATATCACACCTTGTAGATGGCCAATAACTGCCTGTGTGTGGAAACAACTCAGGTATTCAGAGGAGGTAGATCTGGTCTTCTATCAGTCTCATAAGGATGCTTGGGAGATGTAAGATATTCAGTTCAAAACCACGAGCATCATTAAGCTGGTGTTCTGTGCCGATCCTATATTAGCTGCTGGGGACCCAGAGATGGAAGTTATCCCTACCCTCTGTGAGCCGCTGCTGCTTCTTTTTTTTTTTTTTCTCTTAGTAAAGGCATTAACTGAGATTGTACGGTAAGAACTGTTACAAAGTCTTCCCACCCAAAGCTGAAGTGCCTTCTCCCACAAATGGACATTGAGCCCTTGGTGGGGAAAGGGGGCCTCAGATTTAATGTATTGTCTATGCTAGTGAGACAAACATAGAGGTGACTCACAGCTCCAGAACATCTGGGCCTTGGGGTGCAGCCTGTCTTTTGGAGAATCTTCATAAAGTGAGCATCAGGACAGATGAAGTGCTCTGCCACCCCGCTGGGCTGGCTCCTTTTTGAGTCTGCTGCCTGTTCTGGATAGGTTTGCTACTCTCAGGCCAGTAGGTGGTCAGTCCCCTGGGGCTGGGGTGAGGTTAGTGGGCTGCTTGGCTACTCTGAGGTTGTACTGAACAGATTGCCGGGTCACTTGTCCTGGCAGCTGCCTGCCTAGATGGGGCTTATCCCTTGGCTGCTGGCCTGGGCCAACTGGATGACTGCTGCCTGGCTGCCAGACCGATCTGGGCAGGTCATTTGTTTGCTGTTGTATAGTCGTGTCCGACTCTTCGTCACCCCATTTGGGGTTTTTTGGGCAGATACTGGGGGGGGGGTTTGCAATTTTCTTCTCTGGCTCATTTTATAGATGAGGAAACTGAGGCAAACAGGGTTAAATGACTCGTCCAGGGTCACGCAACTAATACGTGTCTGAGCCTGGATTTCAACTCAGGTCTTCCTGACTCCAGGCCTGGCTCTCCATCCACTGCACCACCTAACGGCCCCACAGGTCGTATGGTCATTGGACATATTTCACAAGGTACCTAGACTTTGCTACATAGGTCAATCTGCTGGACACCTGGGTTCACTCTTTGATGGGTAGTTGTAGTCCCAGAGTTTATATTCTACAGACAAAGGTCTTTGAATTTCTTAGTAGAGAAGGTTGCTTTTAGAATGTTAGCTCCTTGTGGGTAGAGACTGGTTTTTTGGTATTTTTTGTTTTTTGTTTTTGCATTTTCCTTGCTTAACACAGTACCTGTCCCATGCAAGGTGCTTATCAAATGCCTAGTGCCTGATTACTGGCATGCGCTGAGTTGTTTGCACATTCTGAGGTTTTCAACCTAGAGCCTCATAATCTTATGCAAGCTAATGACTCATCTAGTATTGATCGTGTAAACTCTCCCAGAATCTTCACGTGGGAGCTGACAGCATACACTGTCACAAGCCTCCCAGCAGTGTTGGATGAGGACGGTCATGACTGCCATGATGCTTTTATAAACAGATTGCCAATGATCATGTTTTATATTAAGCATGGGAATATTTTAATAATAAGTAATTAATTCACTTTGAATAAAGTGTTTGCTTTTTCCAGATAGGAGCCTTTTATTTAAATCTTGGTGGAGCTCCTGAGGGCCCAGCGGGCACAGGAAAAACTGAAACTACTAAGGACTTGGCCAAAGCCTTGGCTGTCCAGTGCGTTGTCTTCAACTGCTCCGACGGCTTAGACTACTTGGCCATGGGAAAGGTAATCAACGTCAGACGATGGTTAAGTCATGGCACAGTGGCCCATCTATGTGGATGGCTCAGTCTTGTTTGAGAATGATACTATCTTGCTAATCTTTGTGTAGCTATACAGATACAGCTTCCATCCTTTGACCCTTTTATGTGAACTAATTGTCAATTTTAAGCAAGTTTAAGTGGCAGAGCTTTTCCTGATTGGAGCTGCCCAAGGATGGAATGGGCTGACTCAGAGAGTGGTGGGGGTGCCCCTTTGGGGGGCTCTTCCTCTTGAAGTGTGGGGTGGCTGACCACTTGGCGTGGGATGTTGTAGAGAGACTCTGGGTCAGCTATGGGTTAGATTAGATGGCCGCCAACATCTCCCTATCAGCTGTGAGGTTCTGTGACTCCACGGTTCATCTACCAGAAAACAACCATGTTTTTCTCTCATCTCTAGTTTTTTAAAGGTTTGGCCTCTTCTGGTGCGTGGGCGTGTTTTGATGAATTTAATCGAATTGAGCTGGAAGTCTTGTCTGTGGTTGCTCAGCAGATCCTTTGCATCCAGAGAGCCATCCAGTTGAAACTGGAGGTGTTTAATTTTGAGGGGACAGAGTTGAAGCTCAATCCCAACTGTTTTGTAGCAATTACCATGAATCCTGGCTATGCTGGGCGCTCTGAACTGCCAGACAACCTCAAGGTAAGGTTTAAAAAAAATTCTGAATTCTTCCCCCAGAAACAGGCAATGAGAAGGCAAAGATGAGAACAAAATGATAATGAATAACAGATGATAAAAATAACTTGTCCACTGGGGCAGAAGTTCACTGAAAATGGAATGAAAAGAATGATAAATGGTGGGGTTTTCCCAGGAGGACCCTTTCTAGCTGAACTCCATAAAAAAAAAAAGAGAATGATAATAATAAGCATTGAGTGTTGATACAACGATTGAAAGTTTGCAAGGCACTTTTCATAGATTGTCTAGACTGATCTTCCCCACAGCCTGGGGAGGATTATCCCAGGTATTATTATCCCCATTTTATAGATGAGAGAACTAAGCAGAGAAAAGTGACTTGTCTAAAGTCACAATTTATTGTCAGAGGCAGGATGTGAACCCAGGTCTTGCTTGACACAACATTCAGCACATCTTGTATTATGCCACTCCACCTCCCAGTGACTATTTCTTTATAACCAACTCTATTAGAACTTTTGTAATTTTCTCTCATTTGTTTGAAACCTCTTTTTTTGTCTGTTTTGCTCTCGGTGAGGTAGAATTAGATATTCCAGTAAATCTGTGATCATTTATCTTGTTGATGAAGGAGGTTTTCTTATGGTGCTGATTACAGCTCACTCATGCCTGCTAATCCTGGCTTTTGTTAATATTAATAAATACTTATTGACCAATGGATGGATCATTAAGTCTGGGCTCCTGAAGGATGTCCTTTCTGCAAACTCTCCTTTTTCTGTAAAGGAAGTGGGCAGGACTCATTTGTTCACTATATCACTACCAGCACATTGTGGGTTGGGTCTATGTAGATGTTGCTTGTGGATTCTAGTCATTTCATAGTTTCCATTCAGAGAGAAACCGGAATCAGTGACATTTGACAAATCCAGTGGCGTGTACCTATAATCCGTCTTTACTTTTGCTGTGTTGAAATTGCTTTTGTTAGAGAGCTATTTGTTTAAATTCTTAGACTGTTTACCAGGTGACCTGAGAACAGTGATCAGTCTTCCTCTTCCCTTTTGATGAGGAAGGGTGAACCTTGGTAGAGCTGCCTCGGGGTGGTGAATAGACATGTTGTTGGTAATCTACAATTTTTTTGTTGTTGTTTCTGTCTTTAGCAATAAATCAAACTATCTTCTCTCTGACGGTGCGGTAGGTTCTCTTCCGGACGGTGGCCATGATGGTGCCCAACTATGCCCTCATTGCGGAAATCTCTCTCTACTCCTACGGGTTTCTAAATGCCAAACCTCTGTCAGTGAAGATTGTGATGACCTACAGGCTGTGCTCGGAACAGCTTTCATCCCAGTTTCATTATGACTATGGCATGCGAGCTGTCAAAGCGGTGCTGGTGGCGGCTGGGAATCTCAAGCTGAAATTTCCAAATGAAAATGAAGATGTCCTTGTAAGGACACATGAGATTATTCCTCAGTTGGGACGGGGATCTAGCTCTGCTCCTGTGGGGACTTTGATGGGAGGGGAGGAAAAAGGATGAGGTGTAACTAGGGTGAGGCAATTGGGACTTTGTCCCTGAAGGTCAAATTTAGACACCTCTGGTAGGGTTTATAGTTCTTTGGAGAGTGAAGATCAGAGATGAGCCCCTGCCTATGGTTTCACCAATATGGGGAAATTCCAGTGTAGAAATGTCTTCTACTTATATGAATTGATTTTTAGCCCCAACTAAAATCCTCCCTTCTACAGGAAGCCTTCCCTGTCTGTAATTGGAAGGCTTGTGACTTACCTAGGGTCACACAGCCAGGGTATGTCAGAGGCAGGAGCTGATCTCAGATTGTCCTGACTCTGAAGCCAGCCCTCTCTCTCCCATGCCATGTTGCCCATCGGTGCCCTAGTTGGTAAGAATATTTAGTTAAAGTAAGCAGCTACCAGGTGATGGGCTGGGGTGAGCTGCTCCCCCAGCCCACCTAGCGTCATTGCTCCTATGCTTGACTGTGCAGAATTTGTAGCACATTCTTTGGTTACAGAAATTCCTTATTATAACTCTGAAATAAAGTAATCATCTGCATAATTCCCTTTTTGTTATGGTATTGAAATTTATGGTAATGGTATTGGCATGGTATTGGCAATTTCACTTATGGTAATTTCATTGTGGTAAATTTATTATGATAATTTCATTACAGTAATGATAATTTATAAGAAAGACCTTATGTACCAATATACTACTTTACCTTCTACATAAACTTTTAAGATAGTTTATATGTTATTAGAATTTTGTTAAGAGTTTTATTTTATTTTTAAATCTATGTTTCTTTGATGCCTTTTAAAAAACATTATCCATCATCCTCACCAAACCTTCCTTTGTAACACAAAAGAACAGTTACTGACAAAGGGACTTTTTCTATGGATGTATAATTATCTCTGTATGCAGAGTACTCCATCTTTCTTTTGATAAGAGGGAAGTGTATTTCACCTTCTTTTCTTTGGGGCAAATATTAGTCACTGCAGTTCGTCTGGGTTTAGCTGTTTTTTTGGGTTTTGTTTTCATTTATATGACTGTAGGTGTCAAGTAGATAGATGTTTCAGTTCTTCCAACTTCACTCTGTATTAGTTCACCCAAGTCTTCCTGTGTTTCTCTGAATTCCTCACAGTCCTTACTTATTATGGCACAGTAATATTCCACCACATCGATAGATCACCGTGGCTTCGCCCCTCTCCCAAGCTGTGGGCACTCGCCCTGTCCCCAGTTCTTTTGCTCTCACAGAAAGGTGTTGCACATTCATCTTGACCTGCGTGGGCTTTATGGGGATTATAGCGCACTCTGCGTAATCAGCTTTCTGTGCTTGGCACTTTCAGCTTCTTCGATCGATACAGGATGTGAATGAACCTAAGTTTCTGTCTCATGACATACCCTTGTTTAATGGGATAACAAGTGACCTGTTTCCTGGTGTCAAGCTCCCAGAAGCTGATTATAATGTAAGTATGTTTGTTAGGCAGCTTTTTTTTTTTTTTCTAACAGTCGTCTCATTGAGGAATTAATTCATTCAACTTAATTAAAAAAGTAAGTTGCTTCTGGTTGTAGGATGAGGGACTGAGTTAAGGAACTTTCATAAAGGCAGATTAAATTAATTTCTGTGCTTTCCAGAGTTTGGTACTAGGGGGGATGGGATTCAAGCCACAGAAAATGTCTCATGTGAGGAAAAGAACATTTTGTTTCCCTACATGAATTGTAACACTCAGTCATCAGAGCCATCGCTAGTATTGGGGGAATGGGGCTTTGTCCCAGGCCCCTAACATATGGGGACACACGTCTTCCCCACGGTAACTGCTGTTTTCTGCTAGCCCGGATCACTGTGGGCAAAACCATCTCCAAAGTAGAGTGCCTCTTGATGAAAATGTACTGCGAGTTGGGAGCATATTGACTCTCTCCCCTGTGAGAGGCAAGAAGAAGGTGGTCCTTATCCCCAGAACTCACTTTCATCCCACTCTTGATGGGTTTAGTGACAGGTCAACTCTCCCTCTCTTTGCATGACTGAACCAGGGCTCAGACTGTCCTCTGTACTGCATGCAGTGCTCCCTTCCCCCCTGTGGCTGATATTATCTCATCCGATTGCTGTGTATGTATATTTTTATTTTTTTTTTTTACCACCTCATGCGACTGTATTTCTAGTTACGGATCTACAAATAGGATAAATGCAACAGTTCAAGCTAAAAATAAGGCAAATTGGTAATGGTAATGAACATTATTGTAATATCCAAAGCTGCCACTATTGCAATTTATGATGCATGATGGGGTGTATATTTACAAAACAAGGGATGGTGGGCTGTCTAACCTTTACACCTTCTCCAGTGCCTAACGCCATGCTCTGCTCACACAGGCGGTGCTTAAACATTGAATTAAATTGTTTTAGAAATATGCTGATACTGCCATTTATGGTGTGTTTGAAAATTGTTTCCATAGTTTTTATATATAGAAACAAGTCACCAATTAAACAAGTTTACTTTCAAGAAGGAGAAACGTTTTATGATACCGCAATTAAAATTAATACGCATTGGTTAAGGACCTCTTCCTCCTGTTCCGTTGGAAAGCAGCTTTTCTTGTTTTTGTTTTAATTCAGGATTTTCTGGAATGTGCTTATGAGTGCTGCAGGGCGCACAATCTTCAGCCTGTTAAAGTATTTCTCGATAAAATGATTCAGACATATGAAATGATGATTGTCAGACATGGGTAAGATCATTTTGTCTTCTCAGTTGCTATGTCATTCCATAGGTAGGTGCTTCCTCTCAGCCATGGGGAGATTGAAGCAATGGGATGAGCAAGAGAGTGGAGCGCGTTCTCCAGCCTCCTCCTGGCTACTGATTATGTGGGGAGTTAGACATTGGGCCAGTGTAAGGCTCAGATGGAGGATCCTCTCTCCCCTGTCTTTAATCCTGAAGGGTTTTTAGATCTATGATTCCCTAGTTGTAGACAAGGCATGACTTTAGCTGGGACTGGGTCATTGGGGAACTCTTCAAAAAGTCATTAGCCAGCTGTCAGTAAGTAGAAGAGCACTTTTCCCTCTGCAGCGGGGATAAGTTCAATTTAAAGCAGAGAATTAGGGGAAGGAGAGTCGATATTTCCTCCTTTTCATGACCCTACGGGGCTCATTGATCCATCCTATGGTGTAAATAGAATCAATCAGTCAACATTTATTAAGTGCCTACTATGTGCTAGATGTTGTGTTAAGCACTGGAGATACAAAAAGAGGTAAAAGACTGTCCTTAGCTTCAAGGATCTCACAATCTAATGTCTTTGATGTGCTAGAATAGGTAAAAATTAGTACACAAGGAAAGGAGAATCACCTAAACCTGCCGATGGTTTCTAAACCTGGGGTCCATGAACACAAAAGTGGTTAAGATCTCCTGACTGTGGTCCAGCTGGACTATTCTTTTATTTATTTATTTATTTATTTATTTGCTTGCTTGCTTGCTTCCTTGCTTTTTGGTGAGGCAATGGATCATTGGGGTTAAGTGATTTGCCCCAGGTCACACAGCTCGTAAGTGTTAAGTCTGAGGCTGGATTTGAACTCAGGTCCTCCTGACTCCAAGGACAGAGCTATATCCGCTGCACCACCTAGCTGCCCCCAGCTGGGCTGTTCTTGAATTCTGATTGCTTCTTGTTACTTCATTCCTATTTCCAACTGAAATTAGCCAGGAGGAGTCTGTCCTCTTCATCCTTGTCCTCTTCATTTTGTGAACATGGAGATTTTAGATCATAATTAAAGATAAAGAGGACACGTTCATCTTGGCTAATTTCATCTAGAAAGAGGAACCAAGGAATCAGAACCAATCAAAATTCAAGAAGAGACTTGCTTGTCCATTTTCATATATCGTGAGCTGGTTTGGGCTGTTCTTTCTTTGTGTACCAATATCATCTTTTCTAGTACATCTAAAGGAATTGTTTCTACACTACAGGATGGATGAGTGAGCCCTGTAGAGAGTTCTTTGTACCAAATTCAGTTCTCATTGCTACCCCTTCCAAACCTTATTGTGTAATAATTGTCCAAAAGGTTCATGCTTGTTGGGGAACCTTATGCGGGGAAGACGAAGGTTCTGCATGTGTTGGCTGACACGCTGACGCTTATGAACGAGCGTTCATATGGAGAGGAAGAGAAGGTCATTCACAGGACGGTGAACCCCAAGTCGATCACGATGGGCCAGCTTTTTGGCCAGTTTGATCCCGTGTCTCATGAGGTAGGGAAACGAGCAACTTTTATAACGCCTTTCTCTGCTGGGTCTTCACCAGAGGGCAAAGTCCAGCTTTTTATTTCCCTGGATCTTGGTTCCATGTCTTTCTGTTCCTCCAGCTCCAGGCCTTCTTTGTTCTGCCCCACCCCCAAAGAAATTATGGGATTAGGGAATTAAAAACCTCAACCTCCCATAAAAAATGTCATCAACTAAAAATGAACCAAGTTTAAACAACCCTCTCCTCACCTATCCTTCATTTAAGCCTAGAACAAGAAATTTCCAGTTCTATCACATTTTTGGGGCGGGGGGAGAGCACAATTCTGTGTATATTTTCTCATTGTATGCATTTTTAGGAGAGACATCTCTTCCTTGATTAGCTAATGCCGACCTACCTTATTGATACAAGCCCAGCTCTGTTCAAGTTTCCAATTTTTATGGCTGTTTCTTCATGTTACACTTAAACAGCCTTTTGGCTGTGCCCTTTTTATTTCTGTTGTCTCCAGAAACCCTCCACTGAGCATCAGCCTAGCATTCCAGGGTCCTGAATTTCCTTTTTTTAAAATGGAGCTTCTCAACTCTTTTATTTCTTCATCTTTCGTAGTGGACAGATGGTATTGTTGCCAATACCTTTAGAGAATTTGCCCTGTCAGAGACCCCGGACCGCAAATGGGTGGTCTTTGATGGGCCCATTGATACGTTGTGGATTGAAAGCATGAACACAGTATTGGATGACAACAAAAAGGTAAATGATCTGCAGTGAAAGTAGAATTTGGAATTAAAAAATATATTAGAAAAAGTAAAGAAACTGCAGAATTGCTTAGTCTAGTTACTCTCTGTGAATTAGCACATGGAAGGGATCTCAGAGGTCATCTCTACATGATATCTGCGTCTCTACCTTATCTCCTTCTTAAAGATTGCCAGGGATGGGTAACTCACGACTGTAAGGTAGCCTCCTCCAGTAGGGATCTCTGAGGTCATCTTGTCCAGATGAGGAGACTGAGGACCAGATAGGTGACTTGCCCAAGGTCACTCAGGGAACAAGCATCAGAGATGGGATTTAAACCCCGGGCCTCTCGCTACAGAGCCATTCCACTTTCGGTCTCTGTGGGACAGTGCTAGTGGTTTGTTATTTTGTGATGAACTCTAATAGTTTAAAATTTCAACAGGACTTTTAGGCTACCCTGTATTGACCTAAACTTTGACTCCCAGTAACTTCCATCCATGAGTCGTCGTCCCTCCCTCTGGGGACCGACAGACAAAGTCTAAGCCCTGTTGCGCTTGGCAACCCTTCCAGTGCTTGGTGATGGCCATTATGTCTCCCTGGGTCTTCTTAGATGGAGCAGCCCCCATTTCTTCAGCTGATCCTTGAACGGCATTTTATTAGGCCCTTCACCACTGTAATCTCTCCTCCCTCGCCCACCTCCTTTATCTGAACCTGCTACAGCTTTTCAGTGTCTCCTTCTACAGCTGTAGTGCCCAGACTCAAACACAGGGCTCTCTGGGTAGCCCAACATTCAACTAGCTCAAAACTAATGGAAAGGAAATGACTGTCATATGGATTAAGGATTGTAAGAGTGATGCTCTAAGTACATTTTCTTAAATATAGAAATACATTCCTATACAGAACATTTGAATGTGTTGATTAGAAATTAGGGTGGCGTGTCTTGGGATTATTGGGGAGTGTCAGATGCAGAGGTGGCAGGGACCTGAGAGACCAGCTAGTCCAGTCTCCTTTTGTTTTGTTTTTTTTACAAATGGAGAAACTGAGGCCCTAGTGAGGTTAAGTGACTGAGGATCATGGGATCCTTGAGCACTGGAGGGGCTCTTTGGACCTAATCTGGTCCTTCAGCGGGGCTGGACAGGAAGCCCTAGTGAGGGAACGTGGATGAGGAGGACAGGAGAGAAGAGCAGAGGTGACGCCACCCCGCCTGAAGGAGGCTGCATCAGAGAGGCCGCCTGGTCTGGGCCAAACCCATGTCATCATCAGCCTCCAGGGAGGGGCAGCTCATCAGCTTGCTCCCTTTTTGGAACCTCGAGTTGTAATGATGGTGATGACAACAGCTAATATTTATATGACTTTTTGACGTTTGCAAAGTGCTTCACGTAATATTATCTTATTTGATCCTCACAACAACCCTGGGAGACAGGTGCTATTATTATTTCCCATTTGGCAAGTGAAGAAACTGAGGCACAGGCAAGTGACCTGCCCAGTGTCACACAGCTAGTAAGTGTCTGAATTGGGATTTTGAACTCAGGTGGCCAAGACCAGTCTATCCACTGTGTCACCTAATTTTTCCTTATGTTGAGCTGAAAAATACCTTCGTGTACCTTCTGTCCATTTGTCCTAAGTGGGTAATTTGCACAGCTGCGCTATGATGCAGTTAGTTCTGGGGGACTTTTAAAGAGAAGCATTAACAAACTGGAGGCCAAACAAGGTGGTGATGGTCTAGAGCTCAGGTGTCATGGGATGGCACAGGGCCAAAAGGCCTTGAATGATTCACCAGGAGAAGAGGAGGCTTGTGGCAGGGCTGGTGTGGAAAGGGCCATGATTGCTAATTTACAGCATTAGAAAGTGGGAATCATGGATTAGAGCTTGGCAGGGGCCTCAGAGGTCATCTGCTGCAACCCCTGATTTTACAGAGGCCCGGAGAGGGCTCCGGTGATTCACCTAGGCTCACACTGGTATTGGGCAGCAGAGGAAGAATTCCAACGCAGGTCTTCAGCCTCCAGATCCTGGCCCTTTTTCGCTGCCCTGAGCCTTGGCACCTTTAGGAAATGAAAACAAACCTAGCTGGTCTAGGTGCACTGTTTTCTACCTGGAGCAGGCTCTTAGCTGATGCCTATGGTGGGGATTGGATTTTCCTAATTGTCCTTCTTGAAATCTTTGTATTCAGCTTTGCCTGATGAGTGGGGAGATCATTCAGATGTCTGCTCAGATGAGCCTCATCTTTGAAGCCATGGACCTTTCCCAGGCCTCGGTAAGGCGGCAGCTGTACCTGGGGGAGTTGAGGATGGCCAGGAATTTTTATTGCCGAAGGAACACTTTTTTTTTTTTATGGTAGACAGATTAAAAGAAAAGTTCTGAACTTAACGCCAAGTTAAACAGGCATTTCTAAATACACAGTAGAATGGAAAAGGGAAGCTTGTTCACAGACCTGTAAAATTCCGCTGTGTGTAATATATGTAATATATAATATAAAAATATATAAGAAGTCCAGCCTGTAGCTGTCAAAGCTGGCCTGCTGTGATACTTTCTGGCCTTCATTCTATTCTCTTCTCTGCATTTAAAAAATGCCCCTTCTCCCCCTCCCACCCACTTCCATTTGAAAAAAGAAAAAAGGAAACAACCCCCTCGTAACCAACGCGCATAGACGAGCGCCACAAATTCCCACGTTGACCGTTTCCGCCTCTGGCAGCTTCGTCATTGGTCCTCGGAATCATCGCTGGTCATTGTTTTGGTCCGAGTTCTCGCGTCCTCCAAAGTCGGTTTCCCTTTTCTGTTGTTATTGGAGAAATTGTTCTCCTGCTTCTGCTCCCTTTACTCTCCATCCATTCATTCAGGTCTTCTCAGGTTTTTCTGAAATCATCGATTTAGTAATTTCTTTTGGTGCAATAATGTTCTGTTACATTCATGTACCCATTTCCCAGCTGATGTGCACTCCCTTCGTTTCCTGTTCTTTGGGACAACACAGAGAGCTGCTATCAATAATCTTGTGCACATGGATGGGGCCTTTTCTTCTTTCTTCGGTCTGTTGGGGGTATGGGGGGTGTGGGCCTTGTAGAGGTATCAGTTGGTCACAGGGTGCACACAGTTTGGTAACTTTCTGAACACCCTTCCACATTGCATTTCACTTGTCTTTTTCTTGTTGTTATTGTTGTTGGGCAATGGGGGTTACGTGACTTGCCCAGGGTCACACAGCTAGTAAGTGTTATGTGTCTGAGGCCGGATTTGAACTCAGCTCTTCCTGAATTCAGGGCTGGTGCTCTATCCACTGCGCTACTTAGCTGCCCGCCCCTCCCCCCGCCCATTGCTTTTCAGAAAGGCTGGACCAATTCCCAGTTCCACCAACAATGCATTAGCATGCCTCTCCACCTTTTTTGTCACCTTTGCTGTGAAAAGGGCCATCTTTGAAAAGTAAACTTGCCTTGTTCTCTTTAGCCTGCCACTGTCAGTCGCTGTGGTATGATCTACATGGAACCCCTCCAACTAGGCTGGCAGCCGCTGGTCACCTCTTGGTTGCACACCCTGAAGGAGCCTCTGGACAGAAAGGAATACCAGGATCTATTGCAAGAACTCTTTGATTGGTTGACACCCTCGGCCCTGCGGATTCGTCAGAAAAAATTCAAGGTCCGTTGAGTTAGAAGCCGAGGTTTAGTGGCCCTGTTTCCTTTTCTTTTACATTGTTATCACTTCCCAGTGGCTCCTGTCCCCCCCTTCCCCCTTCCCCAATCACAGATAGAGCCCTCCCAGTCTAGCAAAACAAAACAACACTTTGGCCAAGTTTGAAAATGTTTGCTCTGTTCAGACCCAAGAGGCCATTTTTCATTGGACTGTGACTTCTCATAACTCAGGCGAAACTAATAAAAGGAATGAGTATATACAAAGGGTCCCTCAAGTTACAAATCAGCAATTTAAGGTAGGGTTGCCCCCAGCTGAGGGTTTGCAGGGGTTGTACTGTACTGAGGTAGAGGGAGTTCCCACACTGGCAAAATCATGACTAGGGCTGGACCTTGAGTCAGAGTGACTTGAGTTCAAATCCAGCCTCAGACACACACTTGCTATGTGACGCTGGGCAAGACACTTATACTCTGTCTTCCTCAGTTTCCTCACCTGTAAAAAAGGGATAATAATAGCACCTACCTCCCAGGGTTGTTGTGAAGGTAAAATGAGATAATGATTGTAAAGGGCTTTCAAACCTTAAAGTGCTATAGAAATGCTGTTATTTATTATGATTATTATTCTACTTGAATGATAATAATGATAGTGAGGCAGTGAACTAAGGGTTACAAAGTATTTTACAAACATTATCTCTTAGGTATTATTTCATTTGATCCTCACAACAACCTTGTGAGGTAGGTGATGTTGTTATCCCCAGTTTAAAGGTGAAGAAACTGAGGCAGACAGAGGTTAAATGACTTGTCCAGGGTCACGCAGCTAATACGGGTGTGAGAGATTCAAACTCAGGTTTTCCTGGCTCCGGCAGTTTTCGCATGCTTCCTGTTCTGACAGTGTCTCAGAAGGAAGGTGGAAGATAGAAGGTGCCCCTTGGACTGGTTGATTCCAGGTGAGCTTGGGGCCAGGAGTGAATCCTCTCCCTCCCCAATTCTGTCTCTCACAGTCCTTAGTTCTTAGACTCCACAAGTTCATAGGTCCTAGCTGGATGGGAGCCGACGGGTCATTGAGTCATTTGAGCCAGTGAGTGAATGAAAGTCAACAGCTGCTCCCTCAGCTTCCAGAGTTTTCTATTGAACGACTAATTCTTCGTGACCTCCCTGGATGGGCAAGTCTTGACTGACCTTTGTGGCTCTGCAGGAGCTGATTCCCACGAGCAACAGCAACGTGGTCGTCTCTCTCACTCGCCTCTTTGAGGTCTTGCTCTGTAACGTGGCAGCCGAAGACCCGAACAGTAAACACATCCGTGTTTGGATCATGGTTAGTTTTCCTTCCTGCTTCCCCTTTTCCCTGGTCTCTCCTGTCCCAACCCGTCTAATGAGAGGCCCTCTTGTTCTCTGGCTTGAGAGCTTGTCCCAGTGTGGTCCCAATCTGTCTTTCCTTATACGTTGTTCCCCTCTTCTCCTCCATTTTCCATGCCGCCATCCCCGATCGAATGTAGGCTGATTGAGAGCAGGGATTATTTCATTTGTCTTTGGGCCCGGAATGGATAATTAATAAGCTCTTGTTGTCTTTTGCTTCTTTTTGTACCCCCTCAGTGCCTGGCACTTACAATAATGATAATAATAATAAGACATGTTTATTGGTTGGTTGGTAAAGGAACTTACAGAGTTTGGGACCCTGAATTCTTTGGTATCATCCAATAGCGATTGAGTTCCTAGTTGGAGAGGTATTGGATGGACTCGCTGGATTGTCCACTGCCCTCTGGTCACTTATAATCTTAGCAAGTTGTCTGGGGCAGACTTACCCAGGGTCTCCCAGCCAGGATGGGTCAGAATTGGGTCCTGAACAGAGGTCCTCAGGACTCTGAGGCCAGTTCTCTATCCATTATGCCCCTCTGGTTCTCGAGATTAATCAATCAATAAGCATTTTTTTTATCCACTTACTGCATGCCAGGCATCGTGCTAAGCAGTGGGGATTCAAATACAAGCAAACAGAAATACAGTCCCTCCCCGCAAGGAGCTTACCTTCTAATAGGGAAAACATTACATAAAAGGGGATTTGGGAAGCAGGGGTGGGGGGAGGCGCCTGGACAGATCCATGGTGGCCAAGGCTGGAGAATGAGTGACGGCTGCTCTGAGGCCCCTCCCCAAAATAGAGGCTCCAGGAAGAACTCGCCAAGGGGAAAAGGGGCTGCCGGATTGGTGCATGGTGATCTAAGTCCAGAGAATGAGGGATGACCGGTCTGGGGCCCTTCCTAAGTCGGAGGCTCTGGGAAGAAATAACCAGTAAGTGATTAAGGAATTTTTTCAGGTGTGGGCTTTTCACCAAAGATCACATACTTAGATTAAGGTCTTTTAATAAAAAAAAAAAAGATCCTCTTTTTCACTTCAGCAAGAATGCCCAGGTTTGCTGGGAAACGGAGTCTAGGCTCAAAGCCCATGGTTTTGACGTTTATCTATGTTGAACCCCTACTTCTCTCATCTCTTTTGGGGAGGAATGTGGTCAGATGCTGTTTGGTCCTTTTGCTCTATTTTTGGCAGCTTAAGAAGTTTTTTCTTTCTCACAGTCATTTTGAGTCTGATGAGTAACAGCAGAGGTCTTTGGCTTCAGAGCCTCTCTTTTCTGGCGAGCACAAAGGGAAGTGGTTGAAGAGGTGAGAGAGCTGGCCCGTTGGCCTGCCAGAGGGTTGGGAGCATTGGAATAAGCTAGTCAGAGTGGGGACAGGATTGGAAGTCCAGTTAGCCCGGCAAGGTTCGGCAGGTACAAGGGCTCGGTAGGTAAGTAGCCAAGTCTGGTAGTGTAAGAAGGTCTGGGCAAGAGAAGATTATTATAGGTGACCTTAGCAAGCAGGATCATAGGATGCTAGAAGGAGAGTGAAAAAGGACTTCAGAAACTACTTAGTAACCCTCTCATTTTATAGATGAGAAAACTGAGGTCCAGGGAGGTGACTTGTCTAAGATACAATAAGCTTGTTGTCTGAAAGGAACAGGTAAATATATGACACTTGAAAGCTCTAAGACAAGATGCTTCAGTCCTCCAAGAGTTTAGTTGATGGCCCCTGTAGGATTCACTCAAACTCAGTCAGTAGTAAGTCTCAGAGATGGGATTTGTACCATGGAGCCAGCTTGAGAACTGAGTATTAAATTTTCACTGAGTCAGGGAACTCTGAGCTTATTAAAATTTTTTTTAAAATTTATTTTATTTTTAATTTATAGAGTAAAACAAGCATTCATAACATAGTACAATTAAAAAAAAGATGATTACAGATGAAACCGCAAATCTACTATGCACAACTTGCCATTCCTTTCAAATATTATCATGTAAATATTATATTCTGTGGGTATTCAGCATAGCTAGTGCTCCAAAATAGCAGGGGGCAGGGAAGAGAAGGACAAAAATGAACCTGCAACCACTTGCCCTGATGTTTAAAGAGAAGGCCAGCATGTCTTTATTAAACTCTTTGGTGATACCAAGGGCTTCTGCATGTAACAGGAGGATGATTATAATCCTGTCTCACTGGGGCTATGGAAGGACTGATTAGATAATACAGATAAAACCCTTTGCAAACCTTAACGTGGTTCTATCCATGCTGGCTATTATTTATTAGCGAGAGTGTGATTGAAAAGCTGTGATTTTGGCAATACTTGTGGTAGGTTCAGTGAATCTGTTCGAAATAGGATGAGGGCAGGCTGCCCCTGGTTGTGTTTGAGTGAATCCTACTGGGGCCATGAGCTAAACACTTGGGGGACTGGAGCATCTTGTCTTAGAGGTTTCAAGTGCCACATATTCACCTGTTCCTTGTAGACACCAAGCTGATTGTATCTTAGACCAGGTATTCTCCCTGTCTAACAATTAGCAGTGGTGGGCAGAGATTTGGCAGGGGAAGGGAAGTGGCGATGTAATTTAGGGTCAAGGTGAACTTATCATACTAAAGATCAGTGGAGCAAAGAATGGCAATAAAGACAGAGCAGGGTAGGCCACAGTCAGTCAACAAACATTTATTAGATGCTCACCATGTGCCAGCTACGTTTGGGTTAAAAAAAAATCAAGTTTACAGTTACATGATGGGGGAGGAGGGAAGCATGGTTAGACAGCAGTTTGTCTGAAGAAGATCTGGGGGTTTGAGTGGATTGCAAGCTCTTTAGGAGTCAGTAGGGTCATGCAATTGCACCCAAAAAACCCTGAATGCAGTTTTGTACAGCATTAACAGAGACATAGCTTCCAGGAATAAGGAGGTGATTATGCTTCTTTGACCTGGTCAGGACACATATAAACTACTGTGATCATCTCCCACTGTGCTGGAAAAGCTCTGAGTAAAGTCTCACTGCTAGGCTGGGCTTTTCCCTTCCCCACGAATGAAATTCAGTCTTTTCCCTGCCAAAAAAAATTAAATAAATCTGGTGTGATCTTGGAACATGGTAAGGGCAGCATGACTTCTCGCACCCTGAACCTCACTGGCCTGGCCTTTGAGAAGCCAAGAAGGTCGCAGAGGGACTGCTAGGCTGACCTCTGCTGAATGCACAGTCCCCTTCAGAGGAGGTGACCAGGCCATAACAGAGCGAGATGTACCACGAACATGATTTTAAAGAATTTTTCTCTGTGTTCAATCACCCTGACCCCATCACCCTGCCTCACATAGTCTGAACATGTTTTCTCTTCTCATGGTGTAGCCTTTCAAAAAAAAATCAAGGCATCCTTTCCATGTTTGTCATTGGCAGTGTTAACATTGGGATGTTCACTTGTTTGATGGAAGACAAAGCTCTTGCCCATAGAATGTTGGCTCTTTGAGGGTAAAGACAACTTCTTTTGAGTCTTTGAATCCCCAGTGTCTGGTATGATGCTCAGCACATAGTAGGTGCTTAATAAATGCCTATTGACTCGTTGATTGACCATACCTAACCTAACCTAACCTGTCGAATTTAGAGATGTTTGGGTGAAACATGAAGATACCCAACGCAGAATCAGAGAATTGTAGAATTTTAGAGCTGGAAGGGACCGCAAGAGATTAATCCGTATCTGACACAGGATCCCCGCCACAGCGTTCCTGAAAAGTGATATTCCCCCATTAGACTACCAGTCACTCAACAAACATTAAGTGCCACACAAAGCACTCTGGTCCTGGAGAGCAGGACTGTTGTTGCCTGTTTTGTCCTCGGTCCTTAGCACAACGTCTGCCATGTAGTGAGCGACTGAGAGACGCTTGTTGATTGATCAAACTGGTTGTCCAGCTTTTTCTAGAAAACCTCCAAAGAAGGGGAACTGGGCTCCAGAGGCAGCCCAAGAAATCACACTTTTTGTAGAATTCTAAAGTGGTTTAGCTTTTAATCTAGGGAATCCTCCTCCATTATACTTGGTTGGGTAAACATGATATTTACTCCCCAGTTGAGTGACCATGCGTTTAAGTATTATTTCCTGGGTGTTTTTTTTTTCCCTTAAAAATAAATAGCGCTTCAGCAAAGTTGCAGACTACACAATAAATCCTCAAGAATGAACAGCATTTTCATGTAATAACAAAATACATGTGTGTATTTTATGTTAAAAACACAGGAAGCAAAATAATAGAAAGGGAAATCTCATTCCAAAAAACTACAAAATTTGTAAAATATATGGGGACCAACCTCCCAAAGCACACAAAAGATTTATAAAGATTCGATTACCAAGTCTTCCTTAAAGAAACAAAGAACAACCTAAATAGCTTGAGGAATGTTCAGTGCTCATGGATAGGTCATGCCAATGAAATAACAATTACAATACTACTAAAATGAATTTAGACTTTTAATGCTATGCCAATCAAATAGCAAAAGGATACTTAACTTGTAAAATTCATTTGGAAAAACAAAAAATCTAGAATGTCAAGAGAAATGATGAGAAGAAGTAGGAATGAAGGGGGAATAGTACTTCTAGATCTCAGACTATATTATAAAGCAGCAGTCATCAAAACCAAGTGGTATTTTTTAAAGGAGAGAGCGGGAGAGAGGTAGGGAAGGAGGTAGGGGGAGAGAGAGAGAGAGAGAGAGAGAGAGAGAGAATGAATCAGTGGTATAGACTACACAATGAAGGTTCAGAAACAATAGACCTCAATAACTCAGCGTTTGACAAAGTGAAAAATGTAAATTACCTAGGGGAAGGCCTCCTATTTGCTCAAAAACTGCTGAGAAAACTGGAAAACAGTCTGGCAGAAATTGGGCTTACACCAACACCTTATACCACACTCCACAATCCTTTCTAAATGGATGCATGACCTAAATATTAAAGATCAGACTGAAAATAATTAGAAGAGAAACGTCATATTCCTCTCAAAAGGTATGGGTAAGAGATGTATTCCTAACCAAAACAGAGATTAAGGCAATTATAAAAGATAAAATAGGTAACTGATTACTTTGAAACACTTTTGCACAGATAGTATTAATATATCTAGAATAAAAAAGAAAGTGGTTGAAAGGGGGAAAATATTTGTGTCATATTTCTTTGATACGGTTCTGTTATCCAAGAAACATAAACAATAAATGAATAACTAAGACTTATAGATATTCCACAGTAGATAAATGGTCAAAGGATATGAAGTTCTCAAAGGAAGAATTGCAAAGTATTTACAGCAATGTGAAAAAATGCTCCAAATCAGTAATAACAAGAGAAATGTAAATCAAAACAAGTCTGAGGTTTCAACCCATACCCTGCAAATTGGCAAAAATGATAAAAAAAAATGTGTCATGATTGGAATTTAACAAAAGGGTAAACTGAGGCAAATCTCTGCACAAAATAACAGTTATTAGCAGGGGCATGCTACTTGTCGATAAATGGTCAATGGATTGCTTCCATTGATCCCCAAGCAAAAGCACAGCCCCCCTTTTATGGGTTTTGGGGAATAGAGAACCAAAAACAGAACAGGGTAAATGACGTCATGGGATTAAGAGCATCGTGATTGGTTACAGTGCTGAGGCACAGGGAACAACATGATTGGTTGGGAATTTGGAAATGGGGGCTAACAACGACTTCCCCCACCCCTTCTTCTCTCATGAGACTAAGAAGCACTCATTGTCTGAGTCCAGGTGCCAGATAGCAGCCCAGACTTTGGGAGAGCAAACCAGACATCCTTGAAGGATAGCTCGGTGGAGTAAAGATATCAGGGCCAGACTCCCTTTCTGGTCACCCACATTCCTCCAGGTCACTTAATTTCCTTGAGGCGAGAGGGCTGGATTTTTAAACTTAACCCATTATAAGCCTGCTGAACTTTGAACTAAGTTCAGAGACAAAAGAAGAATGATTTAAGCAGTCATAGGACAAAATGGATTAATTATAAATAGGATCAGTAAGAAAAAGATACAGGATCAATCTTAATCTTCTCAAATGGCAACAGTCAGTGTTAGAAGGGTCACTAATGCATTGTTGGTGGAGGTGTGAAATGGTGTAACTTTTGGAAAGCAATTTGTAATTATGCAAATGAAGTGACTAAAATGTTCATAACCTTTGAACCAGAGACTCCATTACTAGGCTTATACCCCAAGGAAGCCATGGATGAGAAAAAAGTTCCCATATACTCCAAAACATTTATAGCAGCACTTTTTGTGATTGCTAACAACTGGAAACAGAATAGATGCCTATCAGTTGGAGAATGGCTAAACAATTGTGGTAAATGAAAGTAATGGAATATTACTGTGCTGTAAGAAACGATGCATACAAGAAAAAACAGAGAAGCCTGGAAAAATCTCTGTGAACTGATGCAGAGTGAAGTGAGCAGAACCAAGAAAAAAAATATATATATATGGACTACGACAATGTAGATAGAACAATTACATACCCCCAAATCAAAAGTAAATGTAACAAAAATTAGAAAGATCCAGCAGGGCTCAACTGAAGAGATCTGAGATACTCACAACCTACCCCATCATGGAGGGTGGGAGGTCCACAGTGGTTACCCACAGCATTTTTTGACTTTCTCAATGTATCAGTCAGTTGTACTGATTTATTTTTCTCTCTGAAAGATATTATTCATCATAGGGGATGGCTCTTGGGGAGGGGGAAGGGAGGAATACTTGGAATAATGATGTTGATGAACAGAAAATACTGATAAAAACTTATTTTGAAAATAGTGAATCTTATTTTCTATCAAAACAGGCCTGCTTTATATTCTCTTTGATTTGGTCTGTTGGAGGAACCTGTGACACGGATGGACGCCTTGTCTTTGATAGTTTTATCAGAGAAATTATAACAGGAAAGAATGAAGAACACCCAATACCACCTGCAGTGGGCAAATGGGAATGCAACTTTGATGAAAGAGGCCTGGTCTATGACTATACTTATGAGGTATGACGTCACCTGCGTGAGAGGTTGGGCGCCGAAGCTGCCCTACAATGGAGAGACCCCGTGGCCCTGAGCCTAGAGCTTTGGCCAGTGGCTTCATGAGGGTTGAGATCCCAGAATACAGGGCAGAGAGGCATGGGGGCATCGAGACGGTCAGCTGAGAGACAGCAAAGTGAGCCAGCTTGATTGAGGAGAAAGACTCATGATGAGAGGCTAGGGGAGCGCCGGTACAATTGATCACCGAGATTAGCTGGGTTTTCTACCGTTCTTACCTGGGTCAAGCCGGTATTGGGAAGAGGAAGCAGGAAACCTAGATTTGGGCACTGCTGCGGGGTAACAACTGGAGAAATGGAGGCTGGTTGATGTATTCACTCACCCAAGGCAGTATCCTCAATGGGTTTTTGGTTGGTTCTGTTACTACATGCCTTTCTACGACAGGATGCCCTGGGGATTTGAACTTCTCTTTAATGGGCATGGGGCAGGCCACTCAATTTACTTAATTTCAGTTTCTCCACTCTTAAATTAAGTAGGATCATCTAAATATACCTTGTTTTAAGCAAACCCAGTATGGACATGAACATCCTAATTTAGATATGATGTAAAGCATATGTCATTCTTCACTTCATTGAAAGATACTCACCAAGATTTTTTTTTTTTTTTTAGCAAACACCCCTTGTGTATTGGAAGTAGGATTGAAGTTTGAGAATTTAATTGAAACCCACTGTTTTCTGATTGTGTAATGTGAGGCACACCTACACAAAGTTTCAAAGTAACTGTGGTACACATGATATGTTTTTATGAATTTATTTCATTGGCTCAATTCCATTCCTTTTAAACTCCTTGCGGGCGAAGACTATCTTTTTCAAATACGTATTTCCAGCACTTAGCATAGTGCCTAGCACATAGAAGACGGTGTTTAATAAATGTTTATCAACTGTCTACTTAGTTCATTTTTCAGAGTAATGGAAATTGGAACCTCCCTCCTTCCCTTTCCTCAAGGTTCAGCGTATATTTTCTTGGGATCTTATTAAGCTGATCTTCCCAACGTTTGTACTGGTAAAAGGGAATTTGAAGAAATTGGAAATGATGGGTCAAGAGGCTAATGATAGGAGTGGAGTCTGAAATGAAAGAAATTGGGTTAACTTTGATCATTGGACTCTATTAAAAGTTATGTGGCATTCATTTAGTCATAAAGTAAAATAATCCAGAAGAAAATATATATATAAACCAAAGCAAACAGGGTAATTTAAAAAGTAAGTGACAAAGAAAATCTTTCAACTACTTTAAATCTATGGATTTAACCATATGTAATTTTTATTTTTTTTTGGTAGATGAAGAACCGAGGCCGGTGGGTCCACTGGAATGAATTAATTAGATCTTCTTCTTTAGGAGATAAAAAAACCAAGATTCAGGAAATTATAGTCCCTACGATGGACACAATCAGATATACTTTTTTAATGGACTTATGTCTTACCTATGAGAAGTAAGCCATTCTCTTATCCTCCGACATTCTAAATACAGTCGTTCATTTATTGGGAATTTTATTGCTAGAAGGAACTTTGAGGTCCTTTTGTCCAGGGATTCTTTTTGTTTCATGGACCTTGGGCAGTCTAGTGAAATCTGTGGATCCCTTCTTGTAAGAATGTTGTTAAATACATAGGATTACAAAATAAGCCAATCATATTGAAACATAGTTAGTTATCAAAACATTTTAAAAGTTCATGGACCTCAGGAAATCTCAGCTTTAGCCTAAGCCCCTCATTTTCAGGTGAGAAGACAAATTGAGATAGTAAGCTACAGAGCCAGGGTGCGAAGGATTTCCCACAGGCCGCTGAAGATCTCATCATTCTGAAGGGGCAGCATTTTCTCACTATAGCTCGATATAGCTCCAGAGGTAATGTGGAGCTTGGAGGTCATCTTATCGTCCAAATCCCTTATTTTGGGGGGTGAGGAAACTGAGGCCCAGTTGGTGAATTGACTTGCCCAAGGTCAAACAGATGGCTAGTAGCAGAGATAGGATTTCAACCCACTTCCTCAGTCTCCAGATCCAGTTTGCTTTCCATTGTCCACACGTACCTGTTTCTTTTTAGTGCTTCTGTTGACAATATATGAGTCTCTTTCCCTTGTGTTTTCCCTTTTGACTGACCTACTTATATCTTATTTTTTCCTTTTAAATATAAAGGCCACTGCTTTTCGTGGGTCCAACAGGTACTGGGAAATCAGTCTATGTGAAGAATAAACTCATGCACCATTTGAACAGGGACCGATATTTTCCATTCTTTGTTAATTTTTCTGCAAGGACCAGCGCCAATCAGGTTCAGGTCAGATTAAAACCAATAAAATATATATTGTTGTTCTCTCTTTATTCAAATAGTTCATCAAGCAAGATTCGCTTTCTATTGTGTAGTGCCTTATGTCTCAGCTCCTTAGCCTGGCTTGATTCAAAGCCTTCTAGAATTCCACTTTGTTACTCAGTCTATTCAACTTTATCTCAGTATTCCTAGTATTTTTCAGTGTTAAGTTGTGCCCAGTCTGAGCTGATCTCCCTCTTCCCTGAATATGCTTTGCATATTCCAAAGGAGAGAGATTGGATGGTAAAGAGACTCTCAGTCATTCAAGAACTTGTTGGTACCAGGGAATTTTAGGTTTCAAAAGAGAAGACTTGGGGAGGATCAGAGTGGGGGGTGGAAGGAGGGATATGACAGATATTTGCAAGTATTTGAAGACCATTCTATGAAAGCAGGATTGACCTTCTTCTGTTGGTCCCAGAAGGCAAAACTAGGAGCCATGGAAGGAGAGTTACAAGATGGCAGATTTTGGCTCCATGTAAAGAAAAATTTTTTTTAAAAATTTTTTTATTTTATTTTTAATTTATTGAATAAAACAAGCATTTCCATAACATAGTACAATAAAAAGATGATTGTACATGAAACTACAAAATCTACTATGTGCAGCTTGCTGTTCCTTTCAAGTGTACAACAAAATTATCAAGTAAATGTTTTTTCCCCACCCTTTTTTTTCTTTTCTTTTCTTTTTTTAAATTAATTTATTTTAATTTATCAACTATCACTTGCATATGCTTTTGAGTTTAAGATTTTTCTCCCCCTTCTTCCCCACCACTCTCCTCAAAACGGTGCACAATCTGATATAGGCTATACATATACATTCCTATTAAACATATTTTCTCATTAGTGATGTTGTAAGTAAGAATTAGAATCAATTGGAGGAACCATCAGAAAGAGGAAACAAAACACAACAGAAGAAAAAAAAATAGCAAATAGTATGCTTCGATCTGCATTCAAACTCCATAGTTCTTTCTTTGGATGTGGATAGCATTTTCCATCATGAGGCCTTTGGAGATGTCATAGATCCTTGTATTGCTAGGAAGGGTTAAGTTTTTCAATAATAGTCATCACACAACATGGCTGTTACTGTGTACAACATTCTCCTGGTTCTGCTCACTTCACTCAGCATCAGACCATATAAGTCTTTCCAGGTTTTTCTGAAGTCAGCCTGTTCATCATTTCTTATAGCGCAATAGTATTCCATTACATTCATATACCACAACTTATTCAACCATTCCCCAATTGATGGGCATCCTCTCAATTTCCAATTCTTGGCCACCACAGAAAGAGCTGCTATAAATATTTTTGTACATGTGGGTTCTTTTCCCATTTGTGTGATCTCTTTGGGATGCAGCTCTAGAAGTGCTATTGCTGGGTCAAAGGGTATGCACATTTTTTATATCCCTTGGGGCGTAGTTCCAAATTGCTCTCCAGAATGGTTGGATCATTTCACAACTCCACCAACAATGCAGTAGTATTCCAATTTTCCCACATCTTCTCCAACATTTATCATTTTCCTGTTTTGTCCTGTTGGCCAATCTGAGAAAAATTTCTTAGCAATTAGATTTGTCCAAAGATAGAATGGCCCTTCAGAGGTAGTGGGTTCTTTCTCATTGATGCTATTTCGGTGGAGGTGAGGTCTCTTGGTTGGGAGTATTTTAGGGCAGATTCCTGTTCAGGTATGGTTCACAAAGAATCGGACTGGTTTGAGCCATATCTTTGGGATAACGACATCTAGTGTCTTGGCTCCCCGTGACACTGGATTAGAGATTGAAGAACATCATCGTCATTTCTTCTGTCTAAAAAATGAGCAGGTCAAACAGGAGAAGATCCTTTTGATCTAAATAATAACAATAGCTAACAATAGCTAACATTTATATAGCACTTTAAAGTTTGAGAAGCGCTTTACATATATTTAGTCATTTGATCCTATTAATTCTTCTCCTCTAACTGTCATCTAACCTCCAGGATAATTCCCTTCCCCCTTCTTTTCTGGGCTTTGACCACAAACATCTTTATCTTTGTTCTCTTAATGATAATCAGACTAGATAAGATATCTAAAAGGAAGCTGCCTTGTCTCTTCCTTTTTTCAGCCTGGTTATATGTGTGGGTGTCTGGATTCTCTCCTGTTCTTCCCCATCTCCCCATCTGTTTGAGGGGGAAAGAGAAATTAAATTCTTTCCTATTCCCTTCTGTTGGATACACTCATAAAAGGTCTTTCTTAGTTTTTTCCTTAAACTAGATGGGATTTCTAAAATTTCTAATTTCTAAAATCTAAATATTGGTTGCTTAGTCTTTTCATGCATTTTAGACTTATTTACCTTTCTTAAATGTCTTTTGTTTAATGAAATTGCTTATTAAATGCCTTTGCTTCCTTACTAAGAATGATTTAAATTCCTCCCTTTTTTTGAAAATCTTTCTCATTCAGGGTTAAGCTAAGATTTGAATTAAATGTTACATTAAGTCACAAAGTGATTTCATTTTTTTTTTTTTTAGTAAAACATCTAGTCCTTTTCTTAATTTGTCATAGAATTTGTCATGGAATCACACAAAGACTTAGATAGACTGTTTATCTTTGGTATATGAAGGGCTTCCTTGTTACTACTTGTGAGATTTATTATATAAGGTTGAAATCCTGGAGCATGGCCACAGTATTTGTTGTGATTTGAATTTGGGTTTTCTCTCTATTGTCAACAGGTAGATTTCAATGATCTATACTCTTCCCTCTTTCCAATGCTTCTAGGCAATTTTCCTGCATGGTTTCCTAAAGTATGGTATTTAAGCTTTTTGTTTCATTGTATTTTTCAGGAGACCAATAATTCTTAAATTGTCTCACCATGTTCTGTCTCCATTTGCTTTGTTTTTAGAGATCTCAGATATTCTGACATCGCTGCCTTTTGGTTTTGTTCTGATAACCTTTCTTCCCTTTCTGCATTTTTTTTGGTTCTGAATCTTTAAGTCTTTTTTTCAGAGAGTCCATTGCTTTAGAGAGAATCTACATAATTTGTTCTAAACTTTTATCTTGATTCTCATTTTGAATTCTTCTTTGAGTGCTCTAATGGCCATCTTGATGGTCTCTTTAATTCTCTGATTGATCTTTTAAGTCATTCTGGAGATTCTTGTGGTTGTTCCTCTAGTATTCTGGAAGTCTCCTTGTTGCTGTATATTTATCCTTCTCTTATGAGGTTTGCATGTCACTTTCTTTTACTCTATAGTATTTATTCCTTGTACTGGGACCTCTTCCTGGCTGTTTGCTAATTTTTTTTTCTGTATATGCTGGTTTTTCTATAATAAATTATTTCCTTTTCCCTTTCTTTTGTTATTGTTTTACTTTATCTGGCACATTTCTGGCTGTTTTGAGGTGATGAAGGAGTGGGCCGTCTTATCAGAAGCTGCATTTCCTTTCATTCCCTCAAAACCAGAAATAAACCAAGTCAAACAGTATTCCCCCCCCCAAAAAAAGAAAATCACCTTTCAGAAAAAGAAAAGAATGATTTTAAAGAGAATGGGAAAAAAGAGGAAAAGCTTCAGTTTGATCAAGAAATAATCTGGAATGAAAGAAACCAAAGAGAAGTTTCTAGAAGAAAAAAAATAATTGAATAACAATGACTCAGTCAATAAGCATTTAGACTCTGGTAATACCAAGACAAAAATGACCTCGGGGACCTTGAGGTGGGAGAAACACATAGGTATATTCCAGTATTTCAATATATTCTATATATATATGGGGAGTTGGGGGAGGCACTAGCTGTTTAGGGGTTGCTAGGTAGCATTTGAAGGAGAGGAAATTGAAAGGATTAGCGACAGCGAGGTGGCTCGGGAAAATGTATTGGACTTGTATTCGAATCCTGCCTCTGATACTTGCTAGCTGTGGGATTCTGGGAAAGTTGTTTAATCTCAGCCTCAGTTTCCTTATCTGTAAAATGAGGGGATTGGATTTGATGACCTGTAAGGCCCCTTCCAGCTCTAAATCTATGATCCAGTAATTTTGGATAAGGAGGGAGTGCAGTTCAACTGTGGGCTGATGCACAGGAGGGTCTGTGTGAGTGAGGAAAACTGAGCTAGAGGGCCAGTTTATCTGGACTATAGAGGACATGCTAGAGAGTTGGGGTGTGGAGCCAGGCTTGATGTGCCAAAGGGAGGAGTTTGTATTTGATCGTAGACATCAGTCATCGGGGGCCATTGGTATTTAATCCCATAAATGAAACTGACACTCAGTGGGAGGTAAGCAGAGAGCGCAGGACTGCTCCAAGTGGGTAATGAGCCATTAAGCCAGAAGCCATTTGTCACATAGGTTGCAGAGAAGATTGTCAGAAACAGGTTGGACCAGATGGTCTCTGAACTCCTGTCTTCATATTTATTTTCTATGTACTTCTTGATTTCTCTGATAGAATGGATGCTCCTTGAGGGCAGGTGGGATGGTTTTATTTTTTGTCTTTATATCCCTAGGGCCTGGCACTGTGCCTGACACACAGTAGGCACTTAATAAATACTTGGTGACTGATTGATTCCAATTCTGAGATTTTGGATTCTGTGACTTGTTAAATTACTAAATGAATCTGACTTTTCAAGCTTAATATTCCCTGGTTAAAAATGAAATGATGATGATGGGTTGTATGGCACTATTGAAACATAACTGATTCAGTTCTTGTTAATTTATTCTGGTGTTGTCCGACCTTTGATGCTCTAAGCAGCATCAAGAGACACAATGGATGTTCATTGTTGTGGTGGTGATTAGTAAGTCTAATGGATAAATCCCCTAACTACTAAGACTGCTTTTTAACATAAGTAGTAATTAATAATAATAAATCCGTATTCAGATAGTCTTCTTTCTCTTCTGCATTTTAGAATATTATCATGGCGAGGCTGGACAAGAGGCGCAAAGGAGTGTTTGGCCCTCCGATGGGAAAGAAGTGTGTGATATTTATAGATGATATGAATATGCCAGCATTGGAGAAATATGGCGCTCAGCCGCCAATTGAATTATTACGCCAGTTTTTCGACTATGGAAATTGGTAACTATTCAAGCGAGGTTATGATTGCTCAGGGGCAGCTAGATGGCTCAGTGGATAGAGTTCTGGGCCTAGAGTCAGGAGGACCTGAGTTCAAATCTGGCCAGGCAGGAGTTGGACTAACTTCCAAGTCCCCTTCTAACTCCAGGATCCTGATTTCCATGGCCCCACCTCCAGCCCTGTCGGAAGGGCACAGGGTGTGGTGACTCACTGAAATCAATACCACACCATTTTTTCCCTACTTCTTTGCTCCCTGTTGCTGCAGTTTTCTCTCCAGTACAGGATGGACTAGTTTTATTCTCTCCCCCTCTCCCTCCCTCCTTCCCCACCATTTTTTCTCTCTCCTAACCAGTTCTTGGAGAGAGGAAAGAGCAAAGAACTTGGAATCATGAGATCCGAGTTCACATCTTAGCTTTGACACTCAATCCCTGTGTGATCTTGGGCAAGTCATTAACTTCTTTAGGCCTCAGTCTTCTTCATCTGTCAAATGAAGACACTGGATGGCCGCTAAGGACCCTTCCAGCTCAGGGGCAATGAATGTCATGCATTGGTTAGGCAGCGTTGGAATGGTTTGCCATTTTCTCCTCCAGCTCATTTTACAGTGAGCAAACTCAGGCCCTGTGCTTTCTCCACCAGCTCAGATGGCATACTCTGATTGCTGGGTAATTCTTGCCCCAGTTTTGAGGAGGCAGTGTGGCATGGTGGATAGGGGACTGGACTTGAGTCAGGAAGACCTGGGTTCAGATTCTGCCTCAGGCTCTTAATAGGTGTGTATGATCTAGTCACTTAACCTCTATCTGATTCAGCTTCCTCATCTGTACACCAGGGACAACGGTAACACCTCTCTCTCAGGGTTATTGTGGAGATCAAACGAGTTAAGCTAGGTTGAGCACTTTGCAAACATTTAAATATGGTATAAATCTAACTGCTTATTATTATTATCCTTTGTCTAACCATGGGTCCTCATATTGGGGTTGGTTGAGAAATGGGTCCGCCGTTCTGTAAGATAAGAGAAAATCAGAGATGTCTTTTGGGGGATTTTGAAATATTTGTGTGATTTGAAATCTTTGAAGGTATGATTTGAAGGACACGACTAAAATTCTACTGATCGACATACAGTTGATTGCTGCCATGGGCCCACCAGGTGGGGGGAGGAATCCCGTCACACCTCGATTCATCCGCCATTTTAACATTTGCTCCATTAACACCTTCAGTGATGAAACCATGGTCAGGATCTTCTCTGCCATTGTTGCTTTCTACCTAAGGACTCGTGAGTTCATGCCAGAGTACTTTGCTGTTGGAAATCAAATTGTCAGTGGGACTATGGAGGTGAGTGACCCATGCTGTATGAGAACCCTTGGGGACAGACTGTTTGGACTCCCATAGGTCCTTTGTTGGGCTCCCCTCCGCCCTTCTCCTCACAGGTTGGAGAAGGAGGTATGCCATTTTATCTTTTTCAGCAGGCAACTCCTTTGATTGCTTAGTGCTTAGCGCAGTGCCTGGCCCATAGTATGTGCTTAATAAATGTTGATCAATGAGGTTGCCAGTAGCAGCAGGGGCTTGCCTGCAGGCTTGATCAGACCAGTCAGAAGAGCCATAACTAGTGTGAGGTTAACTGGGTTTTGTCTCAGGCCACTGACTTCCTCCTGGGAAATGGTGTCAGCCATCCCTGTGCTTTGCCTTCCGTATCTCCTGGTACTCTTTGCCATTGCATAATACCATCTCCCTCTCTCCTAAACTGGGGCCACCATACTCACAGTATCATGGCAGTAAGGCCCCTTTCATGGGCCCATGTTTCCCCTCAATCTCCTCTCTAGGGCATGGACTGCCTGCCCTCCTGGTATGACTTTACCTGTCGACCTACTCCTCTCATCTGACTGTTCCCCTACATTAAATGGTCCTCTGCCCTCTGGCATTCGACCATTCCCTTAATGCTTGTGCCCTAGTGAAGAATTTTGTAGTTCCAACTCTGGAAGAGACATAACCCTTTTTGCTTTTAAGTACAAGGAAATGTTCTTAGGAGGCAGTGTGCCATAGTGGATAGGGAACTCAATGTGTGCTGGTCAAGAAGGTCTGGGTTCAAATCCTTCCTCAGATACTTTAGCTGCAAGTCATTTAACCTGTAGGATCTGGTGACCTCCAAGGGTCTTTGCAAGCTCTGAGTCCATGATTCCGTGATACTATACTTATTAACTGCCCAAACAATTCCTTTAGAGACTTAGTACTGGGGCATGGAGAGGCAGAACTTTAGGACTGTGATCCCAGGAATAGAAAATCTTCCAGGTTCATTGGGTCCGCAGTAGCTGCCAGGAGCCATGGAAATCCTCCCATTCCTCTGTTAGTGGTAAGTGTCTGCCAAAAACAAATCAGACTGCCACATATAGTCTCCTGATCTGCTGCCTTGAATTTTTAAAAACAATTTGAATTTTGGCTCCCTCTTTATTGACACAGGGAGGGCCATTAACCCATCGGGCAAAGCTCAGTCAGTTTCCTCATATGTAAAATTAGGCTGCTAGGTGGGTAGAGCAGTGGGCCTGGAGTCAGGAAGACCTGAGTTTAAATCCAGCCTCAGACACTTAATATGTGTGTGTGAGCCTCCTCCAAGAATTAGAACTCAGTTCTTTGAACTCTTGGCTCCAGTAGGTGACCTTTCATCTTATCTTGCTTGGAATCAGGCCTTCCCCTACTTCTCTGCCATTTCCAAACTAAGTCAAAATCTGGGTTCCTTTGGTACCGCCTGCCCCTCCATCCCCCTTTATGTGTTATCTTCTATCACCTTAAGTTGGCTCCTTGAGGACAGACTTTCATTTTTGTTTGTTTTTGTACAGTGCCTGGCACAGGAAGCACTTAATAAATGCATTTTCATTCATTCATTCATAAATCACTTAAATGTCCCTAAACCTCATTTTTCTCACATACAAAACAGGGATAATTCTTCCTGGTGTGTTTAACTCACATGATTGTGAGACTCAGATGAGAAAATGCCTATAAAGAGTATTACAGACATTAAAGTGTGACAAATGTCAGTGATTATTATTACATAGTTTGTTAACGAGTCTCAATATGCTAAATGTCAATTATTATTATTACATAATTTGTCAACAAGTCTCAACATGCTAAATGTCATTATTATTACTTTATTTGTTAATGAGTCTTGACATGCTAAATGTCAATGATTATTATTACATTATTTCTCAATGAGTCTCAATATGCTAAATGTCAGTTATTATTGCATAATTTGTCAATGAGTCTCGACATGCTCAATGTCAATTATTATTATTACATAATTTGTCAATGAGTCTCAATATGCTAAATGTCAGACTCAGTATGTTATAGACAGATGGATTTAGTGATTACAATTGCTCTATTTCTGTTTCATGACTTCTTTTTCCTCTCTGTATCTCAAGATCTATAAACGGTCCATGGAGAATCTGTTGCCCACCCCGGCCAAGTCTCACTACACATTCAACCTGCGGGATTTCTCCCGGGTCATCTTGGGCTGTCTGCTCATCAGTAAGGAAGTGGTGGAGAGCAAGCACACAATGGTGCGGCTCTTTGTCCATGAGGTCCTGCGCGTGTTCTACGACCGCTTGGTGGATGACTATGACAGAGCGTGGCTGTTTCAGCTGATCAAGGCCGTCATAAAGGACCACTTCAAAGAGAACTTTGACACCGTCTTCTCACACCTGAGGAAGGAGAATGCCCCGGTGAGGAGATATCTGGCCACAGAGGCACCGCCAAGCAATGGTTTGATCTGGTGGGGTCTTCCACAAGCATAGGCCAAATTAAAAGAAAGAAAAAAGATGATCAATATTTTTTTTTATGTCATGGGCCCCTCCAGCAGCCTGGTGATGCCCATGGACCCCTCGAAATTGTGTTTGTAAATTCCCAAGATAAAATAGAGCAGATTTCAGAAGGAATCAATTATAGCAAAGAACAGTTAGCCAAGTTAAGAACTCCTGCAAGAAAGCACTGGTTGGATGAAAAGTGTGTAAAAGGCTGTGGGGGGGGGGGTGCCACAGCTCATAGAGTACTGGGCTTGAAGTCAGGAAGACCTGAGTTCAAATCTAGCCTCAGACTCCTAGTAGCTGTTGTGTGACCTTGAGCAAGTCACTTCATTTCCTTTAGTCTCAATTTCCTCTGTAAAATGGGAATAATAATAGTAATGACCTCCCAGGGATGTTGTAAGGATCAAATGAGCTAATATATGTACAGTGCCTTGCAAACCTTCAAGTGCAATCTAAATGTTAGCTATTATCATTTGAAATGTAAAAAATTTTGAAATTTGCTCTCTTGTGTATTCTAGGTAAAAGAGGAAGATTTAAGAAGTCTCCTGTTTGGAGATTACATGAATCCAGATCTTGAAGGAGATGAAAGAATTTACATAGAAATTCCAAATGTGAAGCATTTCAGTGATGTGGTGGAGCAGTGTTTGGAAGAATATAACCAGACTCACAAGACGAGAATGAACCTTGTCATTTTCAGGTGCGTCCATTGGTCCCAACCCTTCAGTCTCCTGCCATGCATTATTAAGGGCCTCCTAGGTGCTGCCAGGCATTTTTAGATTGATTAACCCGTTGCTGTTCCAGTCATCATTTTGGTAGGTGAAAGGATCCCTCCATTTGTTACACAGAGGTTATGGTATCAATGAGTGATTGATGAACAAACAGTAATCCTGTTCTTATCCAGTATTGCCATGATTGAAGGAAGTGCATGTTAGGTAATTGCTGAGAGTGGGCTCTTGTGATGTGTGCCAAATAAATGTTTATTAATTGGTTGATAGAGGAAGACTTCCCAAATACTGAATGCATTCTCTGTGGAGGGAGAGGTGGTGTGGTGTCGTGGACAGGGCTTTGAATTTGGAGTCAATAAGACGGGTATAAATTCCATTTTAGACACAAGGCAAGTTACTTAACTTTTCTAAATGTATTTCCTTAATCTATAAAATGAAGGGGTTGGATTCGATAGTCTCTAAGGTTTCTTTCTAGTTCCAGAAATAGCCAAGTGGCCCAATGGATAGAACACTGGACCTCAGGAAGACCTGAGTTTATCTCTCCCAAATTCATGAACCCCCTGAATTCTGTCTATGGACCCCAGTTTAGAACCCCTGTTCTAGAGATAACTCTTAATTATTTTTTCCTTTGCCTCCAAATTATCCAACTGAAACTGCTCTTTAAAAGTCATACTTTTTTTTTTTAATCATCAGCAGTAGCCTTCTTATTAGGTAGGTAACGTAGTCTCCTAAGACACATAAACTATGGCTATGTGATAAAACAAATTCATTCCACTTGACATCCACGTGTTTATTGATGATGGTTTCATGGCAGGTATGTGTTGGAACACCTATCTCGAATTTGCCGCATCCTGAAGCAGTCTGGTGGAAATGCTTTACTGGTTGGTCTGGGAGGAAGTGGCCGCCAATCTATGACCCGTCTTGCCACATCTATGGCAAAAATGCATATGTTTCAACCAGAAATTTCCAAGAGCTATGGAATGAATGAATGGAGAGATGACCTCAAGGTAAAATGATTCTCAAGTCTTCTACCAAGAATGCTTTTCAAGAGAGCCCTCTACCAATAAGAAAGCGCATGGATTGGAAAGCCACCTGGAATAGTGATGTCACAAGTGAAAAACTTTTTATGTATAGATAGGGTGTTAGAGATCACCTAGTCCAAGCTCCTCTTTTCACAGCTGAGGAAAGAGAGGAGAAGGTGGCCAAATATGGGTTGTTATCTTCTCAGTGATTAGCAGAAGGCTCACAGAGTCTTAGCTGTCTGCCCTTCAGGGGTGTAGTTGGGAGTCTAAATTAATAGGCCGTAAGAGATGCTGCTGCAGAGGCCATTCTGATGCTAAGATTCTGTGATTCTCTGGATCTACACATGGCTTCATTTTGGTTCTTAAAATGGTGGCCAGGATGAGGAATAGCTGGGGGAGGAACAGAAAGGGATGGAAATCCCAATAGCCTGGTCTTGCAGAAGACCCCTGGCCATAGTGCTGGTAGAAATAGGAGTATAACGCAGCAGCAGTCCAACTGGTTTGTATAGTGGGGATCATGAGGGGAATAAGGCGTTGTCACACTTGTCCTGGATTGGTGGTCTCTGCTGCAGCAGGACACACAGAACTTACAGCTTTGGGAATGAAGGACTGACTCTTTCATCTGAATGTGGGAACTGCTGCTCTCAGTGAATGACCCCAGGACTCCCACAACCTAGCTGAGGATACTCACTTGGGGCAGATACATGGCCCGGGCAGATTGCAGCCTTGAGAGCCAGCTTGGGAGCCTCAGCCACGGCTAGTTATTGATACTATCCCTCCATCTACACACTGAGGGTTATTTGAGCTTTGAACCAGGGTCCTTTTTTGGGGTCCCTGTTCGTATGAGAGTGCCACAAGGGGCTGGAGGAAACTGACTTACCTGAGTTCCTTGTGGGCTGGTGGCTTGGAGCAGAGGCTGGCTTGGTCCTTGACTTTTGTCTGAGTTATAGGATTCCTAGTCCCTACCTTGCCCACCAGGAGCAGATCAGGGATGAAGCTGTGTATGGGGAAGCCAAGCCATTGTATCCCCCAACTTCTTACATACTCAGCAAAGCTCGTATTTCTATACATAAACATTCAGCACATAAAGGGGGATTTTTTCTTGGCCACTGTTAAAATTAATTATCTGGAACAAAAAGGAAACTGAGGACAAAGTTACTGAACCATCTATGATTTAATTTTGCAGAGCTAGTATTTGCATACCAAATCAGGTCACCTGACTCCTCAGATATCGGAGATCAGGAGTGATTTACAGAACTGATTTTTATAACAAAAAAGGGGAATAAAAAAAGACAGAAACTTGTTTTGAACATAATTTAATTGGACAAGGCAGGTCACTTGATGAGTTAGTTTCTCCTAGACTTTCTTAATCCTATGCCAGAAATCCTGTCCTGCAGGTGATGCCTTTTGTAACCAGAAAGTGTCCTGGGAAAGAGGAGCTTTTGGCCAGTAGTTAGCAGTAGACCCTCCCCATCATCCTTAGCAGAGTACATTACTCAGCTCAGACTCTAGCTCAAGAAAAAATGGGGGGCTTAACCTCTGGCTAAGGCTCGGGGCGGCTTAACCTCGTCAGCAGCCAGAAAGGGGAACTTAGCCTCTGGTCAACGCCTGCCTTCTGCCAGAAAGGGAAACCTAGCTTGTTAAAAGAGTTAGCCTATGATTATTATAGTATGTCTTATTCTAAATTATCTGCTACTAAGTTATAAAGTCTTCTCAGTCTATCTATTCACCAAATCTATAGGTAATCTAGATTTAAGACATTATCTGTGTTAGTCTGGCTTAGCTGTTAGTGCTAGCTTTTCCTAAAGAAAGGAGTTTAATTCTATAATCAAACCAAAAATGAATTCAAAGCTCAATAATAGCTGATTTCCTTGTCAATTCCCCACTTTGATCCAAAGGAAGTAATTTCATCATGTATCACTTAAGCAGAGACTCAAACTCCTTCAGGTGGTATATGTTTTTAATAATCAGTGTCCTTCAAAGGTCTGAGTATGACTGCAAACTCAGGGCTGTTTGCCCTATTTCCACTAACAAATCTTTGGCAGTGGAATGGGAAACAATAGCTTCCATCTCAGGTAAAGGGAATTCTTCAATCAAGATTTCAATTGGGGGTCCTATTCTGACCCTTTTTGCTAGATCCATTCCTACTATGAGACATTTTTTTAGGCTGTATGGGGGGCAATTTCTCCTATTAGCTTTGGTGATCATCATCAGTCATCATCATCATCATCATCATCATTATTAACACAAAAGTATGTGGACAGGAATAGGCGCCCCTGATTTGGGGTGCTTAGGTGGACCTGGCGACATATCCAACATCTATGGGTCCCAATGAGCAGTTTATATCATACCTGATTATGTAGTCTAGACTCACCATCATTCATTACCGAGTTATTATACGAGAGGCCTGTGGGCCATAGTGCTAGGATTGATGGCCTTGGTACAATTTCACAAAGTGATTGGGCTCTCCTATACGTTAAAGCCTTGTCTGGCGCCTTGACAGAATTTTCAGGGGGCAGTCCCTTTCATGGAAAAGTAACAGTACATGGGAAAAGAGAACAAAGTCCTTTGTGGAATTCTACCGCTTACTAGGAATCCTTGATGTGGATGGAAAAGTTTAAATGTCTATTCTATACCTCAGCCACACCCTGTGGAGTTCTGTCAGCCTGCTGTATAATTGTAGGAAAGGTACATTCCAGATGTACCTTTCTGGGATGAGCCACATTCTTAGGACAGCTCTGAAGAGGCTTCTCCCTTCCAGATTTTCTTCTCAGGTTCCAGGAGCATGTAGGAAAACTTAATACAAACTCAATATAAAATAGAGCTATAAGAAGGATCACCACATAATTCACCGAAACTTCAGAGAATTTTAATTGTTACATCATGAGGGCCTGAATTGGAAAATGAGTCTCTCGCTTAAAATTATCAGATAGATGCTTCAAATAGGAAAATAGTTTCATACTCTTCACAATTATCACGTAAAATTCTTAATCCATTTTTGAAAATTGTGTCACATCTCCCACTAATTCGCCCCCTTTGAGGATATTACCATATTAGCATAATGAAAGGATGTTATAGTATAATCCATAAATTATAAGGCCTGATGGTCTCTGTTACTACTTGTGGTTCAAATGACAATTCAAAATGATTTCTTATTATAGTAGTACTACTGTACTAGTTTAAGTCAGAAGTCACCAATAAGGTTTATCTCTTAAGTTTATTACAATGAAAATAATGAGGCATCATTTTATACTTACCCTTATTAATGGAATTTGCTGTGTGAGGAGAAAGGCAGGGACACAGCAGCATTAATTCTGTTTGATTTCAGGTATGAGTCATAGGCAGCAATTGATCAGAATTAGCCGGGTGGGAAAATATCTTGTACGGGAACCTGAGTTAGGTGGGTCCTTACCTTAGCCTTCCTAAGTTTGGGTTCCCTCCCCACCCCAGCTATTTCCCAGGGAGAGATATCCATTGATGGGAGTTCACAGATGCCTCTCCCAGTAAACTGCTAATATTTTTCTTAAATGATGAATTAGTAGCCTTATGAGAAGTCAGATATTTATACCTGAAACCAAAACTTAGAAGTAGATCAAATTAAAGTCCCCCAAAAGTATACTTCACTAATCACGTTAGGACAAGCTGTAATTATCGTGTTCATGTGACAATAATCATTAACAGTATTTGTTCAAATTCATACACTATTCATTAACAGATAAAGTTTTCATATATTCATTATAGTTGTTGGAGACAAAATTCACCACATGTATCTATCTATACTCTAAAGTATATCTAAATAAAGATGTGATAGGTTCTAAATCTCCCCCTTTGTCTGCTGTGCAGATAGGATAAAGGAAGGGGCCACTTTGGGTGGGCTTCAGAATACAGCTGGCCAATATCAAAACCACTCTATATTCTAGAAAAAACTTTAACCTCCCAAGTAGGTTGAAGGGAGCAACTCTCATGGGAAATGATGGCGAGGCAAGCTGGTGGAATGTTGTCTAAGTTGGACAAGCAGTGCAAATACTACATTCTGGAGTTTTACTTGAATACAAAGAACACTGGTTTATACATAGTGAAACAGTCGTTCAGAAATGTCACTTTTCTACATGCTAATTATTAACAGATATCATTTCATGATTTTCTTAAATGATCCCAGGTGAAATTCACATATTATTTAAAATTTGACTCCTAAATTTCCTACTTTCGCTGGGAGAGGCCTAGCTTCTCAAACTGCAGCACATCAGAGTTTCGTAACAGGTCAGCAGGACTGGTCCTAAGGACCCTCCTGGACAAAGAGCTTTGAAGAGGATTTTACTATGCTTTTTTCCCAACAGTAAGACATTGTCATTATTTTTATTTTCTTAGAACAAAAATGTCTCATTAAATATTGACAGTATTCAAAGATATTAGTCACATTCCATAACAGACATATGATCTATAGCTTTTTTTTACAAGAGAAAATTTTGCATACTCTATATAAGTATTTAAAACATGAAACTTATTACTAGTCAATTTAAAACATGAAATCTTATTACTAGTCAGATGACAATAATTCACGGAATGCATTTTAAAATTGTTTTACAGGGAAAATCATTGTTCCTATCTCCTTTGATATTTTATTAATATATGATAACATATAATATTGATATATTGATATAATATTAAGTTATAATAATATAATACGCCAATAACATCTAAAACCCAGTATAGAGTTATCATGTGTGAAGCAATTACAGTCAAAAAGATTATTTTATGGAGAACTCACACAGGGCAAATGTTAACATGGTAGTCAGAAGAAGCGATATAAGGACACTCTCAAGGTCTCTCTTAAGAACGTCGGGATTGGGGCAGCTAGGTGGCACAGTGGATAGAGCACCGACCCTGGATTCAGGAGGACCTGAGTTCAAATCTGGCCTCAGACACATAACACTTACTAGCTGTGTGACCTTGGGCAAGTCACTTAACCCCATTGCCTAGCCCCCCCCCCCAAAAAGAACATTGGGATTGATTGTGACATGGGGGACACTGGCACAGGACCTCCCCGCATGGCTTGCCCACATCAGAGAAGGTGTTGCGCTCTATGAGAAAAGCAAAATTGAAGTAGCTCAAAAGAAACGAGAAATGTGCAAATTTGGAAAATCCACCCCAAATGCCACATGGACTATTTGTGCCTGACCTGTCGTAGAGCAGTCTGAGATCGTATTAGTCTGATCAGCCACAGTCGGTTGCAGTATAACCTGACTCTAGCACAGTGATGCCATCTTGGTCTTCTTCAAGAGTGGAGGACACCAAGCAACCACTTAAAGAGGTAGCAATAGTTCATTTACATGGTGTTTACCACATGCCAGGGATTCTTTTCTTCTGGTTCTTAAAGTTTACTTTAAAGAATGTCAGAGGCCTGCTTTTCTGTAGTACTTTTATTTATTTAATTTTTAAAAATTAATTTATTTTGATTTATCAATAATCACTTCCATATGCTTTTGAGTTTGAAATTTTTCTCCTCCTTTCTCCCCACCATCCTCCCGAAGATGGCACACAATCTGATATAGGCTATACGTTTACACTCCTATTAAACATATTTTCACATTAGTGATGTTGTAAGTAAAAATTAAAACCAATAGGAGGAACCATCAGAAAGAGGAAGCAAAACTTAACAGAAGAGAAGAAAAAAAAAGTAATTCAGCTTCCATAGTTCTTTCTCTGGATGTGGATAGCATTTTCCATCATGAGGCCTCTGGAGATGTCTTAGATCCTTGTACTGCTGGGAAGAGTTAAGTTTATCAATATTAGTCATCGCACAGCGTGGCTGTTATTGTGTACAACGCTCTCTTGGTTCTGCTCACTCCACTCAGCATCAGACCATACAAGTCTTTTCAGGTTTTTCTGAAGTCAGCCTGTTCATCATTTCTTATAGCACAATAGTATTCCATCACATTCATATACCATAACTTGCTCAGCCATTCCCCAGTTGATGGGTATCCTCTCAATTTCCAATTCTTTGCCACCATAAAAAGAGCTGCTATGAAAATTTTTGTACATGTGTGTCCTTTTCCCTTTTGTATGATCTCTTTGGGATATAGCCCTAGAAGTGCTATTGCTGGGTCAAAGGGTATGCACATTTTTATAGCCCTTTGGGCATAGTTCCAAATTGCTCTCCAAAATGGTTGGATCATTTCACAACTCCACCAACAATGCATTAGTATTCCAATTTTCCCACATCTTCTCCAACATTTATCATTTTCCTGTTTTGTCATGTTGGCCAATCTGATAGGTGTGATGTGGTACCTGAGAGTTGTTTTGATTTGCATTTCTCTAATGAATAGTGATTTAGAGCATTTTTTATATGACTATAGATGGCTTCAATTTCTTCATCTGAGAACTGTCTGTTCATATCCTTTGACCATTTATCAATTGGGGAATGGCTTATATTCTTATAAATTTGACTTAATTCTCTATATGTTTTAGAAATGAGGCCCTTATCAGAGAGACTGGTTATAAAAATTCTTTCCCAATTTTCTACCTTCCTTCTAATCTTAGTTTCATTGGCTTTGTTTGTGCAAAAAACTTTTCAATTTAATGTAATCAAAATTATCCATTTTGCTTTTCGTAGTGTCCTCTAGCTCCTTTTTGGTCATGAATTCTTCTGTTCTCCATAAATCTGACAGGTAAACTATTCCTTGCTCTCCCAGTTTGCTTATAGTATCAGCCTTTATATCTAAATCATGAACCCATTTTGACTTTATTTTGGTATATGGTATGAGATTTTGGTCTATGCCTAGTTTCTGCCATACTCTTTTCCAGTTTTCCCAGCAGTTTTTTTCAAAGAGTGAGTTCTTATCCCAGAAGCTGGGGTCTTTGGGTTTATCAAATAATAGATTACTATAGTCATTGACTACTGTGTCTTGCATACTTAACCTATTCCACTGATCTATCACTCTATTTCTTAGTCAGTACCAAGCAGTTTTGATGATAGCTGCTTTATAATACAATTTAAGAGCTGGAATGGCTAGGCCATCTTCCCTGAGTTTCTGTTCATTAGTTCCCTTGATATTCCGGACCTTTTGTTCTTCCAAATGAACCTTGTTGTTATTTTTTCTAACTCTATAAAATAATTTTTTGGTAGTTTGATTGTTATGGCACTGAATAAGTAAATTAGCTTAGGTAGAATTGTCATTTTTATTATATTAGCTCGGCCTACCCATGAGCAACTGATGTTTTCCCAATTATTTAGATCTGACTTTATTTGTGTGAAAAGTGTTTTGTAATTGTGTTCATAGAGTTCCTGGGTTTGTTTCGGGAGGTAGACTCCTAAATATTTTATAATGTCTACAGTAAGTTTTAATGGAATTTCTCTTTCTATCTCTTGCTGTTGGGCTTTGTTGATAATATATAGAAATGCCAATGATTCATGTGGGTTTATTTTATAGCCTGCAACTTTGCTAAAGTTGTTTATTATTTCAGGTAGTTTTTTGCTTGATTCTCTAGGATTCTGTAAGTATCTCATCATGTCGTCTGCAAAGAGTGATAGCTTTGTTTCTTCTTTGCCTATTTTAATACCATCGATTTTTTTTTCTTCTCTTATTGCTACAGCTAACATTTCCAGTACGATATTGAATAACAATGGTGATAATGGACATCCTTGTTTCACCCTCAATCTTATTGGAAATGCTTGTAGCTTACATATTATGCTTGCTGAAGGTTTTAGATAGATGCTATTGATTATTTTAAGGAAGACTCCATCCATACCTATGCTTTCTAGTGTTTTTAATAGGAATGGGTGTTGTATTTTGTCAAAAGCCTTTTCTGCATCTATTGAGATGATCATGTGGTTTCTGTTAGTTTTGGTGTTGATATGCTCAATTATGCTGATAGTTTTCCTAATATTGGACCAGCCCTGCATTCCTGGTATAAATCCTACCTGGTCATAGTGTATTATTCTTGGGATAAGTTGCTGTAATCTATTTGCTAATATTTTGTTTAAAATTTTTGCATCTATATTCATTAGAGAAATTGGTCTATAATTTTCTTTCTCTGTTTTGACTCTTCGTAGTTTAGGTATCAGCACCATATTTGTATCATAAAAAGAATTTGGTAAGACTCCTTCTTCACCTATTTCCCCAAATAGTCTATATAGTATTGGAATTAATTGTTCTTTAAATGTTTGATAGAATTCGCATGTAAATCCATCTGGCCCTGGAGATATTTTCCTAGGGAGTTCATCAATGGCTTGTTCAATTTCTTTTTCTGAGATGAGGTTATTTAAGTATTTTACTTCCTCTTCTGTTAATCTGGGCAATTTATATTTTTGTAAATATGTATCCATTTCACTGAGATTATCAAATTTGTTGGCATATAGTTGGGCAAAATAATTCCTAATTATTGTTTTAATTTCTTCTTCCTTGGTGGTAGCTTCACCCTTTTCACTCTTGATACTAGTAATTTGGTTTTCTTCTTTCTTTTTTTTAATTAAATTAACCAAAGTTTTATCTATTTTGTTAGTTTTTTCATAAAACCAGCTCTTAGTTTTATTTATTAGTTCAATAGATTTCTTAATTTCAATTTTCTTAATTTTTCCTTTGGTTTTCAGTATTTCTAATTTTAATTGAGGATTTTTAATTTGTTCTTTTTCTAGTTTTTTTAGTTGTATGCCCAATTCATTGATCTCCTCTTTTTCTGTTTTATTTGTGTAAGCATTTAGAAATATAAAACTTCCCCTAAGAACTGCTTTTGCTGCATCCCATAAGTTTTGGTGTGTTGTCTCGTTATTGTCATTCTCTTGAATGAAATTATTGATTGTTTCTATGATTTGTTGTTTGACCCAATCTTTTTTTAGGACTAGACTATTTAGTTTCCAATTATTTTTTAGTCTATCTTTCCATGGTCCTTTATTACATATAATTTTTATTGCATCATGATCTGAAAAGGATGCATTTACTATTTCTGCCTTTCTGCATTGGATTGTGAGGTTTTTATGCCCTAGTACATGGTCAATTTTTGTGTATGTGCCATGTACCGCTGAGAAAAAAGTATATTCCTTTCTATCTCCATTCAGTTTTCTCTACAAGTCTATCATACCTAACTTTTCTAACGTTCTATTCACCTCCTTAACTTCTTTCTTGTTTATTTTGTGGTTAGATTTATCTAGTTCAGAGAGGGGGAGGTTGAGGTCCCCCAGTAGTACAATTTTGCTGTCTATTTCTTCCTGTAACTCCCTGGACTTCTCCTCTAAGAATTTGGATGCTATACCATTTGGTGCATATATGTTTAGTAATGATATTACTTCATTGTCTATGGTGCCTTTTAGCAGGATGTAGTTTCCTTCCTTTTCTCCTGTGATAAGATCTATTTTTGCTTTTGCTTTGTCTGAGATCAGGATTGCTACCCCTGCTTTTTTTACTTCAGCTGAAGCATAATATATTCTGCTCCAGCCTTTTACCTTTACCCTGTATGTGTCACTCTTTTTCAAATGTGTTTCCTGTAAACAACATATTGTAGGATTATGGTTTTTAATCCAATCTCCTACAGGCTTCCGTTTTATGGGAGAGTTCATCCCATTCACATTTACAGTTATGATTACTATCTGTGTCTTTTTCTCCATCCTTCCCCCCTCCCCCATTTATGCTTTTCTTTCTCCTTTCTCTTCCCCCCCACTAGTGTTTTGCTTTTGACCACCACCTCCTTCAATCCCTCCTCCCTTCTATTAGCCTCTTCCCTTTTCTTCGCCTTTATCCTTACTGCTTCTTCCCTCCCTTCTATCCCCTCTCCCTTTTCTTTCCCCTTTTCCCTCCTACTGCCTATAGGGCAAGTTAAGATTTCTATACCTAACTGATTATGTTATTCCCTTCTTGAGCCAAATCTGATGAGAGTAAGGTTCAAACAATGCTCATCCCCCTCCTTTCTTTCCCTCTGCTGGAATAGCTTTTTGTGTCTTTTCCTGTAATGTAATTTACCCTCTTCTGCCTCCTCCTTTCTTAGTACATATTCTTAGATCAGACTAATCCACTTACTTGGATCCATTTAACCCACTTGATTAGATTTTTTTTCATTACATCAACGTCAACTTATATCTACCCCCTTTATGTATACTCTTTCAACATGGTGTAATGACAATACAGTTCTCAAGAGTTGCAAGTGTCATCTTCCCTTGTAGGGATGTAAAGAGTTTGCCCTTATTAACAACATATTGTATCTTTCTATCCCATTTACCTTTTTATGTCTCTCTTGAATCTTGTACTTGAAGATCAAATTTTTTGTTAAGCTCTGGTCTTTTTATCAGGAAGGTTTGGAAGTCCCCTATTTCGTTGAATATCCATCTCCTCCCCTGAAAGATCATGCTCATTTTTGCTGGGTAGTTGATCCTTGGCTGCAATACAAGCTCTTTTGCTTTATGGAATATCATATTCCACGCCCTATGGTCTTTTAATGTAGAAGCTGTAAGGTCCTGTGTAATCCTGACTGTGGTTCCATAATATTTAAATTGTTTCTTTTTGGCTGCTTGCAGTATTTTCTCTTTGATCTGATAATTTTGGAATTTGGCTATTATATTCCTTGGCATTTTCAATTTGGGATCTCTTTCAGGCAGTGAGAGGTGGATTCTTTCTATGGTTATTTTACTTTCTGGTTCTAGGATTTCAGGGCAGTTTTCCTTTATGATTTCCTGAAAGATACTGTCCAGGCTTTTTTACATGATTTTCAGGTAGACCAATAATTTTTAAATTGTCTGTCCTGGATCTATTTTCCAGGTCAGTTGTTTTACCCATGAGGTATTTTACGTTCTCATCTATTTTTTCATTTTTTTGTTTCTGTTTGACTGATTCTTGTTTTCTCATGGAGTCATTAGTTTCCATTTGTCCAATTCTAATTTTTAACAAATTGTTTTCTTCTGTTAGTTTTTGTACTTCCTTCTCCAGTTGGCCAATTGTATTTTTAAGGCATTTGTTTTCTTCGGTGTATTTTTTTTTTTTTGAGTTGGCCAATTGTATTTTTTAAGGACTCCCCTACCTCTCTCATTTGACTTTTAAAATCCTTCTTGAGCTCTTCTAAGAAGGCTTTTTTGGGCTTCAGACCAGTTCATATTCCCTTTTGATGTTGCCGATGTGGGTTTGTTGGTCACCGGCTTTGTGTGCTGGGGCCTCATGTTGGCAATTGGAGGCTGTAGGATTCTAGCAGCTTACCTGGTGTTGGGCTGGAATCAGCACGGCTGGAACTTTCAGGCAATTCAAAGTTGGCCTGCTTTTCCTTTCCTTTAGCTTTCTTCAGTTCCTTTTAGAGCTTTTTTTAGCTGCAGTGTGTTTACCTGCCTGGGGCCCCTTGCAGTGCTGCTTTCCTTATTTTTACTGAGGCACTGGGAAACCCGTTTGCTGGAGAATGCTGAGGCACCAGGATCTCCTCCTGGTGTGCTAAAGTGAGTCTTTATGCCAGCTAGCTGGGATGCCTCCCGTTCAGTACTGCTCCCCTTTCCCCAGGGTAAGAGGGGCCTTTTCTGTTAATCCCTCAAGCTACCTGGGCTACTGCACTGCTGCTCCCTGTCATTCTTCTGGTTCTGCTGTTCCAGGGTTTTTTCTGGGGTGATATTTTCTGGGTTTTCAGAGGTTGATAGGGGAAGGTGAGAGCGACTACCTTTTTACGCCGCCATCTTTGTAGTACTTTAAGAATGTTTAGTTTTCAGTTTCTCAGTTATGACTTGAACCACTTGCTATAGGGCAGTTAGAAATAGTAAGACTGAAGTCATTCCCTTTAGTTGGCAAGTTTAGAGGAAACTATAACTCATTAAATATTTAATAGGTTTCTTTTTTTTGCTATATTTTAAGAGGCTAATTCACAAGATATTACACTTACTTTAGCCAAATGGTATCAGTTTAACCCATTTCAAAGTAACTTTTTCCCAAGCACAGTTACAAATTCAGATGACAACTCTGGTTGGGGTAGGGGGTGGTGGTCTTCAAACCTCCTATTAAATTATGAGAATTTAAGGCAAAAATTATAAGAATTTAAGGCAAAAAGTACTTCATGATTACCATTTATTTTCAAAGATTGTTATCACATTCACTTTAGTAATTCAATAGGAAAATGTGATAAGGCCTACACTAATAGCATTTCACAATATCTCAGAAAAATTTCACATAACAGTGTGTTCTTAAAAACATTTTCCCAATTAAAAGATGAGTCACATTTCTAATCATATGTCTAATATTTGTCCGAATTCCAAAAGAAAACTGGAAGTCTAAAGAATGTCATGTTTTGTTTTTTAAACGTAACACCCAATTTCTCAAGTAAATTTCATCTATTCAGTTACATAAAATCTTAGCTTATCCTTCTTAGAAAATCATCCATGTTAATATCTTTGACATGTTATTTAATCCAGAACCCAATAATAATAATCAACAATTATACATTGTTCATTATAATAACTGCTTTAGAATAATTTAATTCCTCCAACTACACTGAGAGTTAGAAATTATTATTATAATTATTATCTTCTTGTACATGCAAAGACTGGTGAAATTCTCTAATAAAATTATAAAAGTTTCAACTTAATCACTTTTTGATTTATAGTTACTAGTGGCAATAACTAAACCTTATTTGTCACACGGGTCCATTTTGTTTTGTTTTGTTTTGTTTTTTTATGAAGCAATTGGGGTTAAGTGACTTGCCCAGGGTCACACAGCTAGTAAGTGTCAAGTGTCTGAGGCTGGATTTGAACTCAGGTCTTCCTGACTTCCAGTGCTCCATCCACTACAACACCTGACTGCCCCAAGGGTCCATTATTTTTTGTTGATTCATATTAAAAAAGAAAAACCAACTTACAGTTACGCCCTCAGTCCCCATAACTGCTTCTTTTTTTCTTTGAATACCCCACAGAGCCAAATCAATCCTTTTTATTTTTCTAACTTAACCCTACCAAAGTACCTTAAGGCACTTCTAAAAAAAAAATAGCTAAATTCCCTTAAAAAATTTCTTTACTTAGTAAGATCAAAACCATTTCTTAAGCTTCCTTTTTTCCAAACTTCAGCCCCTTTTCTTTCAAACCCTGCCTCCACACTGGGTCAAAGCAGACTCCAGCTTTCATTAAATTCCCTCCCCATTCATTTCTCATCCTTACTTGTTTACTCAAACTGTCATCTTTTTTTTTCCACTTTATAAAAACCATTCAGAAGTAGACCATTCTTGTTACTGTATCCAATGCTTCTCTTACTTTCACTGACTTGCTTAATTTCTATAGTCTGTTTCCCATTCATCTTCAAGATTGCTTATAGACTTAATATTTGGCCTTTTCATTATAGCATTTTTTAAAACAGAAAAACCAATGAATTACAATATTGTCATCCTTTTTTGGTTCCCTTTTGCTTACAAATTCATGGTTTATTCCAATTTCTTTAAGGTCTATAGTTTTTATAAGTGACAATCAAATACACAACTTACTGAACATAACTGCAGAGTTTAAGGTCCCTTCTAGTTCCTCATTGATGACTTTGGAGAAGAAGCCATCTATCAACTTCTCAAAGTTAACCTCTTACAGATTACCAACAATGCCCACAGAAAGAGAAATTCCATTGAAACTTACTGTAGACATTATAAAATATTTAGGCATCTACCTGCCGAAACAAACCCAGGAACTGTATGAACACAATTATAAAACACTTTTCACACAAATGAAGTCAGATCTAAATAATTGGAAAAAACATCAGCTGCTCATGGGTAGGCCAAGCTAATATAATAAAAATGACAATTCTACTTAATTTACTTATTCAGTGCCATACCAATCAAACTACCGAAAATTGTTTTGTAGAGCTAGAAAAATAATAACAAGATTCATTTGGAAGAACAAAAGGTCCAGAATATCAAGGGAATGAATGAAAAGAAATGCTGGAGAAGGTGGCCTAGCCATTCTGGATCTTAAATTGTATTATAAAGCAGCAATCATCAAAACTACTTGTACTGGCTAAGAAAGAGTGGTGGATCAGTGGAATAGGTTAGGTAAGCAAGACACAGTAGTCAGTGACTATAGTAATCTATTATTTGATAAACCCAAAGACCCCAGCTTCTAGGATAAGAAGTCACTATTTGCCAAAAACTGCTGAGAAAACTGGAAAAAAGTATGGCAAAAACTAAGCATAGACTAAAATCTTACACCATATAACAAAATAAAGCCAAAATGGGTTCATGATTTAGATATAAAGGCTGATACTAAAAACAAATTGGGAGAGCAAGGAATAGTTTACCTGTCAGATTTATGGAGAACAGAAGAATTTATGGCTAAACAAGAGATAGAGAACATTATGAAATGTAAAATGGATAATTTTGATGACATTAAATTGAAAAGTTTTTGCACAAACAAAGCCAGTGCAACAAAGATTAGGAGGGAAACAGAAAACTGGGAAAGAATTTTTACAATCAGTGTCTCTGATAAGGGCCTCATTTCTAAAATATATAGAGAATTAAGTCAAATTTATAAGAATACAGGTCATTCCTCAATTGATAAATGATCAAAGGATATGAACAGGCAGTTTTCAGATGAAGAAATTACAGATATCTATAGTCATGTGAAAAAATGCTCTAAATCAAAGTTAATCTCTTTTATGCTGGAAAAGTATTCATCCACCTGTTTCATGGCCAAAGCCCAACTATGGCCCAGGAATGTCACAGGTATTGTTATCTTAAAGGGTCTGTACTAGTCTTCTCACAACAATAAGATGATATTACCATTTACTATACATGCACTCTAAATGAAATACTGGAGTTTTTTTTTTCATATTAAAATGTCTTCCATTCTCAATATATAGTTTAATAGCATTCTATAAAAGCAGCTTCCATTTTGGTGCTCTTGACTGTGAATGTCCTTCATTCCTAATTGCTTCTCCCTTTTTCAAAGTTTTCATATTTTCCAATACTGTATCAGCTTCTTTAATTTTCTAGTGATTTTCAGTTAACAGATATTCTTATCACACTAATTTAACTTTTTCACCTAAATGAAATATAGCTGTATAATTACTAATGATAGTAATTTAAGAATCTCAACTTTCACAAGGATCATTCAGCCGCCGAGATTTCAAATTTCAGGGGGCAATATTGTCAATGTACTTATGCTTTAATTTATATTTGACAATGAGGCAAGAAACATCCTGAAATAATTTTCAGATTCTTTTGTCTCAAAATAATTCCTCTCCTCCTCCTCTTTCTTCTTCACTAATATTTGTAAGCCATATATTCCTTTTAATTTAATCTTTTATATTCTGAGCACCCTCTATTAGGTATGTATATACTTAATTCACTCCTATATTTTCCTATAATACTATATTCTTGTATCCTAACTTCAGTAATTCTTACGCTAACCAATTATAGTCTTCCTCATTATAGTTCTACTAAAATACAATTTTGAACTTATTTTCACCTCCACTGGTTTCAACACAAGTTTGACTGTGTTTCTAATTCACCTCAACAATTTATTACAGTTTATTATTTCACCTACTTTCAGCAGCTTTGTGATTTCAAAACAAGTTTCTTCAATTTGGTTGCTTAAAACTAGCAAGCAACAGAAAGGTAAATCAATTCCAACTCTATTTACTTCTATTCTTTTGGAATTTGAAGATGGCCTGAAGTTTTCCTGTTCTGCCTTCCAATAATAAAAATTCACACTTCCTTCCTGTAATAAATTTGTCCCAACTTTAAGTACAGTTTTAAAGTACTACCTTTAATCTACACTAAAGTTAAAACCAGTTTCACAGAGTGATTCTCAAAACTTCAGACTCAGAGACTGACTGATTGAAACTGCTTTAGGGCTTAGCAAATGTGTTTCTTTTTCAATTCTGAGTTGTGAAATTTTTTAATTCACAGGTATTGTATTCTGATTTCTCCCTGTGCCAATTCCCTAAGTTCTTCTTATTTTAATACTTCTCTGAATTTTACAGAATTTCTGTTTCACCAAATCTTTCCTGAATAGATTCTATGATTAATAAAACAGTTCTTAAAATTCAAAATACAGCTTTAAACTCAACCTCTAGTCATTTTAAAGTTCTTTTTATGGAATAAATGATCTGACAATTTTTGTTTAGAATTTTCCAGTAGAGAATAACAAATTTAGTCTCTGATTATTTTTATTATTATTATTGTTTTATCTGTCTTTCATCCCTGTAACTTCCAAGGTGGCCAGTATAACAAACAGAGTGAGAAAAGAGAGACTTGTCTTTTCTGAAGACTTCTTTTTGGAAAGTCTTACTTTTTTTTCAGTCTTTTCCCGCTGGCTTATTAGACTGCAAGAAAAAGCACAGAACAAAACAAATGCTTGGGAGCACCTGCCAGCATAGATTAGCACAAAGTCCAGAGAAGACAGCACAGATTTCCCATTCTCATAAAGATTTTCCTAACTGTAGAAGGTCCCTTTCTATCCGAAGCAAGGAACCCACCATTCCTAAACTTAGTACTATCATTCACAAAACGGACACACATAGAACATATAACAAGACTTGATGCAACATTAAATCAGGCTTGAATTTCTAAGTTTTCTCTAGGAGATTTTGAAATGAGGGTCTTACCTGTCTCTTCTATTAAGTATATAACTTATGACAGTCCTATGACTGGGGTCCTGCTGTCAGCCCAAGATTAATTCTTCTGTTTACTGTTTGTGTTAATGTTTTTAACCTTATCAGTTAGAAAATGTAATTTAGTAACAATGTCAATTTGCTTTAGTCTAATTTGCTATTTGGGTTCACCTATTTAAAGTGCACTTTGTATATAGATAGATGCGTGTACACACACACACACACACATACACACACATATTTAAGACAGACACAATTTAGCAAAGTTTTCTTTCCTGTTCTTTTTTTTAAATTTAAGTTTATTTAAAACAAGTTCCTAATAGAGAATCATACTTTTTCTAGGTTTTCTGATAAAACATAAACAAAGAGAACTTTTAAAAGAGAAATGGAATGCCTATTTTACTTCTTAAAGGGGTTTTTTTTCTCTAAAAACTTTTCTTCGCCAGGGTATAATCTTCTGGTAAAGAGATTTTTCTAAAACAAAAATACCCTTTCTTACCCGCTAATATGGAGGATTTCCCCTAAAAAAAAAACCCCTTTTTCTTCTCCATAGTGGAGGCTACCTTAAACTTGAAAGAATCCTAGAAATTTGCACTTAATTTATGCAGAGTAAAAAATTTGGTGGTGTTGGTGGTTTCTTCCTCAAAGTGGAGGCTTACCTTAGCTCAGAAGAATTTAGGTTCTGGGCTGTGGAGAGACCCAGGCTCCAGGACGGCCTTTAGAGAAGTCCCTCAGTGACCAGAGAGCTCTCAGGGAGATTCCTTGGAAAGGACCACTTATGGAGGTCTGGAGTCAATCTCATAGGTCCCATCTGGGATGCCAACTGTAAAAATTAATTATCTGAAATATAAAGGAAACTGAGGACAAAGTTACCAAGCCATCTGTGATGTAATTTGTAGAGCTAGTATTTGCATACCAAATCAGGTTACCTGACTCCTCGGACGTCAGAGAACAGGAATGATTTACAGAGCTGATTTTTGTAACAAAGAAAGAGGAATTAAAAAAAAAAAAAGACAGAAACTTGAACATAATTCAAATGAACAAGGCAGGTCATCTGATGAGTTAGCTTCTCCCAGACTTCCTTAATCCTATGCCAGAAGTCCTTTCCTGCATGTGGTGCCTTTTGTAACCAGAAAGTGTCCTGGGAAAGAGGAACTTGTGGTCAGTATTTAGCAGTCCCCTCTTCCCCCTATCATCCTTAGCAGAGTCTTTTACTCAACTTGGACTCTAGCTCAAGAAAAAAAAGGGAACTTATCCACTAAGAATGGAAAGAGGAGCTTAACTTCTGGCTAACCTTTCTCCAGCTGCTAGAAAGGGGAATTTAGCCTCTGGTCAGTCCCCCCTTTCTGCTAAAAAGGGTAATTTAGCCTTTTGAAAAATCTTATAGTCTTATGATTATTTTGTTCTTCTAAATTATATGCTACTAAATGATAAGGTCTTCTCAATCTATCTATTCACTAAGTCTATAGCTAACCTAGACTCAAGAGACTATCTATGTTAGTCTGGCTCAGCTGTTAGGGCTAGCTTTTCCTAAAGAAGGGATTTTAATCCTATAATTAAATCAAAAATGAATTCAAAGTAATCTATAATAGCTGATTTCCTTGTCACCATTCTATAACTGAGAGTGTAGCTGCTATGATATTTGAGCTAGTATCTCACCTTGAGAAAGGTCTGTTGGGGTCTGATGATGATGGTGATAATGATGGTGATGATGATGGTGGTGGTATGCTCACTTAGCCTCCCTGGGTCTCAGTTTCCTCCTCTATAAGTGAGGACATTGGATTAGATGACCTTTGAGGTCCCTTCCAGCTTTAAATCTATGATCCTTCATATTGATGGTAGAAGGTGAGGGTAGAGGGAAGGAACTCATGGGCTGATCACACATTCCTACTGGATCATGCCTTCTGAGTTCCTTTTTGTTCTGCAGAACCTGCTGAGAAGTGCAGGAATGAAGGGCTTGAAGACAGTCTTCCTCATCACAGACACGCAGATCAAGGAAGAAGCATTCTTAGAGGATGTTGACAGTGTACTCAACACTGGAGAAGTCCCAAACATCTTTGCAGCGGATGAAAAACAGGAAGTGATGGAGGTATGGATGGCAGGTTTTCATATCCTGATGAAATATGGTCTCTGGAGAGTTATTTTGTGAATTGGAAAGTGGATAAATGAATTTATTGTAAGTCTTAACTTAGTTTAAAAGTCATCCTAAGACAGGGTTTCTTAACCTTAAGGTCATGAATCCCTTTGATACCCTGGTGAAGTCTATAAAATAAAATATATAGGACTACTAAGAATTCAATAATTATATTGAAATAGTTATCAAAAAATTTTTTAAAAGCAAATGAATGGAACCTAGATCAAGAAGCTCTACTCTGAGACATGATACTAAGTCTGACATTTTGTTTGTGGTAGAAAATTCATCTCGTTTGTTTAACCTTGTTTATTAGGTCTCATGAATGGAAAAAGGTCTATTTCAGTTATTTTATGGTTATATGCACAGGAGAAAAGGTAAGTGTTGAAACCTCCTAGATCAGTTTAGGGCAGGGGTGTCAAAAATGTGACCTGTGGGCTGCATGTGGCCCACAGCATTCTCATGTGGCCCAAACCAGATTTAAATGCATTTAGGACATATTTAACCGAATAAGTAAAAATACAATAAAACATGGATGACATTACATTTTAAATCTAAGTCATAGGCGGCCTGCAGGGATCCTTTTGTACAGATTAGTGGCACCCTTTCTATTAGATTTTGATACCCATGGCCCGTGGTGCGTGTTGGCTTTCACTGGTTCCTGGCAAGGGCCTGGACTCAGAGGTCTCTAAGGTCCTTTATCTACATCTGGGCTCCTTTGATCTTATGATATCATCATAAACTAATGCTGGACACCTGCAAGTACTGCCCTGGTGGAATGAATACCGTCCTTCAAAGTGGCCCCAACCATTCATGTGGAATAATGGCTTCCACCGAGCTCCTGCTCTGATCTGAATGAGATGGTATCAGTCAGTGAACAAGCATTGCTTAAGCACCTACCATGTGCCAGAGGCTGCCTTAGGCTTTGGGGATAACTAGACAAAAATGAAAGCCCCTGCCTTCAAGGAGCTTGTGTTCTGTCATAGGCAGTAGCAGGTTACACACAGCCCAGAATCTGGGAGAAGGAAGGACCTCGGCTGCCATCATCTCATCTAACCCATACCTGAAAGGAACGCCCATATGACGCACTTGACAAGCGGTCTTCTAGCCTCTTCTCAAAGGCTTTCAAGAGGAGTGGACTCACTGCGTCTGAGGGCCTTTCACCATCACATCTGCTTTCCTCTGCAGATTCTCCAGCTAATCCAACCCTTCTTAAACTGTGGTGCCCAGAATGGAATGAGGGCTGATAAGTACAGGGGGCAGAGGGACTGTCTCCTCTCTGTTCCTGCCAACTCTCTATAAAAATATGCAAATACATGCCAAATATAGAGAAGGGACATACAGGGCGATATAGGTGCTATCAGATTAGCAAAGGTCTCTGGTAGGTGGAGGCTGAGCTTTGAGTTAGAGTCCTGTGTGATGGGCCCAGCTTTGTGTTAACCTTAGCCAGCCCCTGGATCATTCCCCAGACGCCTGAGATTAAGGGTAGAAAGTAGCGAGTAATCATGAGGAACAGTGAGCTCATGGTCGCGATGAGACTCTGCCTACTCTTGCAGGTGTGGAGTAGAGTGTGGGGGGCTTCTAGATGGCACACGTGAGAGCCACATAAATCCCATCCAGAACGTGTCTCCTTTCTGCTCCTGTGACATCTGTGGTTGCTGTTGGATTAATAATTTATGAAATTATGAAATGGAGGTAGGCATGCCTGGTTCTTTGGGTGTTTTCTGGGAAAGACCACAGTAGCAGGCGGAAGTGAGGCTGCAATCACACTTTAATTAGGCACAGAGAATGTAGGGTCACAGAAGATACAGAGACAAGCATTGATAAGGATGCAAAGGCACACGGCGTGGGGACGTAGGATGAAGTGGTAGAACGAGGAAGAAGTGATGGGAAAGAGGATGAGGAGGGACAGAATCACAGAGTCACTCACATAACCATGCATTAGAGTTGGGAACACTCAGCAGCATGGACCCTTTGGAGATGGAAGGAGGAAGGAGTTTGGGGTCTCCTTTTTATAGGGTTTTTTGGGGGAACAGACTCTTATCTGTGCCAACCGTGGGGTTAGCTCATTAACATATCCGAGTCATTTCAAAGTTGTCGGTTAAGTTTTAAAATTAACATGTCCACATCATCTCAGAATTATCAGCATCATTTGTGATCTGCTGGTCTTCTGGAATTTGTCTGAGATTTACACGTCACAGGACCAGAAGGCCCTGATGCCAGCATCTGGATGGGTACCCTGATTCAGCACATATTACCAAGATGTGATTTTTGGTTAATATATGTTATAATTTGTAAGTTATCCTCCTTTGATCTTTGGGACAGTTTGTGTGGGACTTCTAGGTTTCCCTTGCAGTCTTACTTTCTGCTGTTGTCTCTTTATGATGGCTACCTACTATACTGACTAGGAGTAGGGGAGGGGGTATTAAGGGGTCCAGAACAAGATACAATTTTAACATCCTGGTATTCAATTCATCTAGGATTTGCCTACATGGAGAAATCTGATTTGGTCATAAATTTAGGTAGACGTCAGATATGGTGAACGTGAAGTTTCCCTGCTGAAAAGCATCCGGGGATTCTGCATGCAGGCCAGTGCCAAAAAGGAAGTGGGAGTGGGGCAGCCTCCAGTCAGAAAGGACGCAAAAGTGCAGAATAATTAGATGAGCTGATCAGCAGGCTTAAATTCAGCAGGTTTTGTTAAGTAGTTACTATGTGAGGCAGCCCAGAGTCAGAAAGAGCAGAATTAACTTCTCGCCTCTGATATCTGCTTGGTGGTGCTCTGATTGTCTGAGATGCAAGGTGCAGAGAGGGTGCTGACCTTTGTGGGTGGGGGAAGTTTTTCATCCACAAGCTCCTGATGCCACTGAAATTGCAGGTCCAGGTCTTCTCTGTAGCCTACTCTGTGCTAGGCACTAGGACCACCAAGGGAGATCCTCATAATGGGTCTTTAGGCAAATTAGACTTAAGTGAATTGTCTTCAGATGATTTTGTTGTGGGTGAATTGAATAAGTAAAAGACAAATTCAACTTGGGCATGTTGGAAATTCTTCTATTTTATCTTCTATATTTATTGACCATTGTTAGTGTTTTGGGCACCAATGGAAACAAAAAACAGATTTGCTTTTCTTTGCCTACTCGTTGCTCAGCAAAATGCCTGGCATGTAGCATGACTGATGCATAGAATCATGGGACTGGAAATTACATTGAGAGCTAAGACCATAAACAAGTCACATCTCTGACGTAAACGTAGAGAATGTCCAATTTCTGAGGGTGTTTAGAGAAAGAAAGATGAAAATGTTCCTTGAAGGCAGATTTCAGCTTTTAATAATCCTTTCCATTCTGTGCTCAAAGGGCTATAAAATTCTGCATACCCTTTGACCCAGCAATAGTACTTCTAGGTCTGTATCTCAAAATGATCATAAAAATGGGGAAAGGACCCACATGTACAAAAATATTTATAGCAGCTCTTTCTGTGGTGGCCAAGAATTGGAAATTGAGGGGATGCCCATCAATCGGGGAATGGCTGAACAAGTTGTGGTATATGAATGTAATGGAATACTATTGTGTTGTAAGAAATGATGAGCAGGCAGATTTCAGAAAAACCTGGAAAGACTTGTATGAACTGATTCTGAGTGAAATGAGCAGAACCAGGAGAACATTATATGCAGTAACAGCCACGTTGTGCAATGACTGACTTTGATAGATTTGACTCCTCTCAGCAATGCGAGGATCTAAGACATCTCCAAAGGATTCATGATGGAAAATGCCATCCACATCCAGAGAAAGGACTGTGGTGTCTGAATGCATATGGAGGGATCCTATTTGCTCTCCTTTTCTTTTCTTGCTTTGCCTTATTGCTTCATTCTCGTGGTTCCTCTCATCAGTTCTAATTCCTCTTTACATCGTGGCTATGGGAAAATATGCTTAATATGAGTGTATAAGTAGAGCCTATATCAGATTACACGCTGTCTTGGGGAGGGGGGAGGAGAGGGAGGGGAGAAAATTTAAAACTCAAAATTTTATGGAAGTGAATGTTGAAAACTGAAAATAAATAGATTAGTTATTAAAAAAATAATCCTTTCCATTTTCAGTGACCGCATCCTCTTCTTCCGCTCTTTAGGGTGTTCGCCCGGCAGCCCAGGCCGGCATCAAGCATGGTGAGCTCAGTCCCTTGGCCCTGTTTGCCTTCTTTGTGAATCAATGCCGAGACAACCTCCATGTTGTCGTCGCCTTCAGTCCCATCGGTGATGCTTTTCGCAATCGCTTGAGGCAGTTCCCGTCCCTCATCAATTGCTGCACCATTGACTGGTTTCAGGTTTGTCTCTAGATTGGTTGTATTTCATTTTTGCAACAAACCTAGAATTTTGTCATTGTTGGTCATTGACCTTCCAGCATTTCCCTCTTCTAGAACTCAAGTCTCAGAAACATTGAATTGAGCTAGGTCTCGTTCTGTTAGGTTCCATTGCTGTGATTTGTACCAGAAGAGTTGGTTAATAGCAATTCATTCGTGAGCATTTATTGAATACCTACTATGTGCTAGGTATTGTGAGAAGCTCCACTGACACAAAGACAAAACCAAAATAGTCTCTGCTCTCAAGGGGGTTGGGAGAGAGAGAGAATGGTCATACAGAGAAATATTTTGAGGCAAATTATTTTGTAATTTCTGTGTCCAAGTATCCCCCCAAAGAGTGTAAATTAGCTTGTATTAACTTATCTATCTCTGTACATATCATATCTCCCCAGAGGAATGTAGGCTCCTTGATAGGAGACCCTGTCATTTTTGCCTCCGTATCCCTAGTGCCTAGCCTGGCGCCTGGCATATGGTAAACATAAATGCTTGTTGATTGATTGATTCTTCTATATGTATGTTGTTCCTCATGGCCGCAGTATTAACTCCTGGAGGTCAGACTGTCTCATTTCTGTCTTTGTATCTCCAGTACCTCGAGCAGAGCCCGGCACATAGTAGGTGCTCAATAAATGACTTGCCAAAGTGAACAACCTTAGACATTGGTGCCTTCTAATAGTAAAAGAACAGAAATATTTACATTTCATCCAATGACTTTCTTTCTCAGCCGTGGCCTGAAGACGCCTTGGAACGTGTGGCCGTTAAATTCTTGGAGACCCTGGAGCTCACCAAAAACGAGAGACTAGAAGTGGTTCCCATCTGTAAACACTTTCACACGTCCATTATGGATCTCTCAGCAAGGTTCATTAACATCTTTGGAAAAATGACAGTCATTCTTTGTTTCGAATGTTTCACCTTTGAAAGGTTGAGGAATTCTGTGTGTGTGTGTGTGTGTGTGTGTGTGTGTGTGTGTGTGTGTCTGTGTCTGTGTGTGTCTGTGTGTGTTACTTTGTTCAAATCTTTTTAGGATCTTGATTGCTATTTTTAAAATGGTGACCCTCTTGTGTTGGTGTCCTTTGGGAAATGAAGGAAATTAAAAAAACCCTCATCCTGCTTGAAGTCCAACCACTTCCCAGAGTGAGTGCCCCACATCTAGCCTGTTTATGTGGGGTGGAAACAAGAAGGCTCGACCATGAGTTTTTAGTCCATATTTTTGCCTTGAGAAGTCATCATTTCTCTGTGATGTCATATAAATCTCATGTCGTCAGAGTCATGTCCCTTGTTACTTCTCCCAGAGCCAGGCTTGTGGGCTCAACAATCTACACCTAGGAGGGATCTTATAGGTAAGCTAGTCAAACCCTTGTGTTTTCCTTATGGAGAAACTCAAGTGACTTGCCCAAGGGCACACATAGAGTAAGTAGAAGAACAGGGATTTGAACCCAGATCCTTTGACTTCGGAACCAATGCTCTTTCTGCTGTACAAGGCTGCTTCTTATTTATCTTCCTTTAGCCCCAGTGTCCTCATCTGTAAAGAGGGAGTCATAATTCCTGAAGTCTCTACCTCACTGGGCTGGCATGAGACTCAAATGAGATATGAGATATAGAACAATTCTATAGTGACTAACAATGATGATGATGATGGTTGAATGTCTGATTGTGGATGATCCAGTGACTGTATGGGGTTTGGTTAGTTTAAAAAGATCCTTTGAGCAGTACCTGGCACCTAATAGGCGCTAAATCAATGTTTATTGACTGATTATTGACTTTTGAAGCTAGTGCTGATAATTGCCCACATTAAGGTTTACAGTTGTGTTGTTTTCTGCTAGCATCAGCTTGTGCCCTTCTCCCTGGAGTGGGGAGGTAGCTTCGCTGCTGTGAACTCTTGTCAATCTTGTATCTCACGTTATATTCCCCTTAAACCTGCTGACGCGGGCAACTGCAAAAATGTCTAGGCTGAGGGAAAACTACCCAAAGCCATTTTGAATGTTTTCCATTGCAAACTCATGACACACATCCTCTTGGGTCTGTACCTACATACATCGCATGGGCATCATTTAAAACCCCATTATGTTGATATATTTAGAATTTCAGAAAATAGACATTGTTCCACAATTAGAAAATGAAAATTCACCTTTTAATACTTTACATATTCCTCCTAACTTTTAGTGGACCCCCCCCAGTTACTTTGAATCTTTTGCATCTATTTTTATGTGTCCCATGTTCTTTCAATTGATGGAATGTAAGTGATTTGGGCAAAGAGTGTTTAATTTTTGTTTTTGTATCTTTGGCACATAACACAATGTTTGGCACACAGGAGGTGCTTAATAAATGCTTTTTTAATGACTCATCAATGCCCAATATGTAGCATTTTCTCTCTTGCTTTGTGAAAGGCAGTAAGTCCAACTGGGTGTGTTATCTATCTCTATTTTAGGTTCTTGCAAGACTTGGGACGACATAACTATGTGACTCCTACATCTTACCTGGAATTGATTGCAGCGTTCCAGCAGCTTTTGACCCAGAAGCGCCAGACCGTCATGAAAGCCAAATTCAGATACACCAATGGGCTTGATAAATTAGATTTTGCTGAATCCCAGGTAAAATCACTGACTTCTTAAGAATGGCAGTGGGGAGTAGGGAGGAGGGGGTACCAGAACAAGAAGACTGTTAACACTTTCTGATGTTATTTCATTACCATATACAAGGTATATGTGGATGTCCATCTGATATAAAGATATATCTGGTTTGCATATGGCATGGATAGATATCTGATCTGGGTTCTGGCTCACCCTGTCTCTAAGGGAGACTGTGATTTTTGCCTATGTGGAGAGCAGTGGGAAGGCTCACATCACTGCCAGAAGCCTTTGGGGATGGAGTAGGCAGGATCCAGGAGCACGTGATTGGGCTATCTCTCCCTAACTCCCATCTCTGAAAGGCTTATTGGGCTAAAATCACATCCATCCACCATGCTTTAAACAGTGGTATTCTAGGGGTATGATATTTGCGGGGCTGGAATAAATCACACTTTCCCTGATTATTTTCAAGGGTGGGGTTATACTTAGCCTCTGATTGCCAGCATACCTCTCTCTCACTAAACTCTGGGTATGCAGAAGATTGTCCCCAAAGCTAGTATACCTTATCATCCAAGTAAAGAGATTGGGGCACTTCTGCAGAGTGGAATAAAAAAAACAAGAATAAAGAGGCTCTTTGGCTGAGAATCCAATAAAATCACCCCTCAGGCAAGGAGAGGGTGGGGGATCTCACCCAGCAGAGCTCACTCTTAGCAGTTTTCAGGCTTTTAAAGGCTGAGAATCCAGGGACACACTGGCAGCTGGCTGCCTCCATGTTGGTGACTTTAGGGAGGTCTTTTGGATGCTATTCGGAAAGCCCAGGTTGCTTTTCTTGACGCCTTCCGACCCTCCAACGTCCCATCTACCTTGTGTGTGCCGTCTGTGGAGCCACAGCTTTGCAGTCTCTCAGCCAGTCAGCAATTGCATGTCCCTCCAGCATTCACAAGGCTGTCCTTCAGGAAAACTGCCCCAGACTTGGGAGGAAGTGGGGTTATTTATGCCTGAAAAATGGTAGCAAGAGGAATTCCTTTGGTCTTGATAAGAATCTTGTCAATGGAGTTTGGGTGTTCTATTGGTACCTCTTGTAGTTTGCCATGTGTAACCAGCTTATACAGACAGATGGATTTATGAAACCATTAAAAATTAATCAACAATCATTTATTAAGTTCCTGCTATGTGCCAGGCCCTGGGAATATAAAATTTTTTTTAAAAGTTCCTACCATCAAAGGGCTTATATCCCAGTGGGGGAGGGGTGAATAATATGTACGTGGATAATTAAATACAAAATAGATGCAAAATAATAGGGAGTAATTTTGGAGGGGGTGTACCGACAGCTTCAGAGGATTGTTTAGGAGATGGTGCTTGAGCTGAACTTTGAAGAAAACTCAGAATTTTGAGAGATGTAGGTGAGAAGGCAGAGTGTTCTAGAAATGGTGGACCAGCTGCAATACTTGGGATTGTGGAGTCATTGCTAATATGTGTTAAGGGCTGGTGAAATTGCAGTTGGCTTTGGGATTCTATTTCAGAGGGCATGATTTGACCCATGCTACATCTAAGTCTGTTTAAGAAAGGACAACATTATGATAGGTTTCTCCTTTATTTATTTTGAAGAGAAATTCCTTTAGTATCTAAGTAGTTGGTCTCTTAAAAAATTTCTCCTTATGTAATGTACCATTTTGTTTTTTAATTTAATTTATTTATTTTCTAAGCATTTTTATTTATTTTTCACATTCATTAAAAATATTTTTTTGACATCCAGATTTTCTCCCTTCCCCACCCATTGAGAAGGCGAGCAATATTGATTATGCATGTGAAGTCATGCAAAACATATTTCCAATATTAGGCATGTGGCAAAAAAAGAGATTTTGTTTTTTGAAGATTTCAGTCTTTTGAGCCTGATGCACTCTTTTTCATTTGACCTCTTGCGTTTGCTAAAATATGGGTTTCAGTTTTCTGTTGTTTGAATGTTATTAAGGACAACAAACGCTATCAAGCAATCAGTCATCAATTGTCAATAATTTATTAAGTGCCTACAATGTCCCAAACACAGTGAAGCAGTCCCTGACCTCAAGGAGCTTATATTCCATCAGTGGAGACGGCATGTACGTGTAAAACTAGCTATCATACTTTATATATAAAAGATTAAAAAAAAGTAAAAAGCCTAAAGCCTCTTATAAATGCAAGCTGGTCATACAGCTGTAGTATTTAATGTTTGCCAAGTACCTATTATAAGTAGCTCCTGCCCTCCATGAGCTTATAGTTAACTTAAATGAATAGTAGAACCCTGGAGCTGTAAGGGACTCATGGGACTTCTTCCTCACCTGTTTTTATGTTTCAGTTGCTATTCTGTCTGCCTCCAGAGAGAGAACCGATACTGCCTGAATACAGACTGAAGCATGCTATTTTCCTTCCTTCCTTCCTTCTTTCCTTCCTTCCTTCTCTTTCTTTCTTTCTTTCTTTCTTTCTTTCTTTCTTTCTTTCTTTCT
>NW_020954551.1:2660525-2660713 GCF_900497805.2 Vombatus ursinus | reverse complement strand
TTCTTTCTTTCTTTCTTTCTTTCTTTCTTTCTTTCTTTCTTTCTTTCCTTCCTTCCTTCCTTCCTTCCTTCCTTTCTTCTCTTTCTTTCTTCTCTTTCTTTCTTTCTCTCTTTCTTTCTCTTTCTTTCTCTCTCTCTCTCTTTCCTTCCTTCCTTCCTTCCTTCCTTCCTTCCTTCCTTCCTTCCTTC